>NC_061870.1:1939772-2283522 GCF_907164915.1 Impatiens glandulifera | reverse complement strand
ACGATGTATTCCCTTGTATTGTCAAGCGTCGTTTACAACACGTACTAAGCTACAGATGAGGAAGCCTATTCCCGAGGGTCTCACAATGCCAAACAATATTTTTTTGGCCTTAACCCTTAATTATTTTGATTAATTACCACAATAATTAATCATAAGTAATTTTTTTAATTGGGTTTTTGGTCATGGAGTTAATTATTTTATTTAAATATAAATCAAAATAATTATTTTAATATTATAAATTAGAGTGTAAATTTTTAGTGCTTACACAACCAATTTTCAAAAGTCAAAGTTATAACTAGAGACCGTTTTTTAAACGAGTACGGAGGATGAAGCGCGAAAGCTCTTTCCCGATTATCACCAAACTACGAACTAAAAAAAACTCTAGTCAATGCGTTTGTATAATTATGTCACTTTTATTGATTTTCATAAATCAATTGGCAACTCGGTTTTCAAATAAATAATCTCTTTCAAATTAATTATGTTTAAATAATTTAAATGAAGTATTTATAAAAATCAAATCATTATTTGATTAAAACACAAATCCCCAGATTATTCCAATTTAAGCAAAAATTAATTATTATCACAATTAATTTATAAAAAAACTGTTATGAATTATTTTAAGCACTAAAAATCTACACTCTAATTTATAATATTAAAATAAAAATTTTGACTTCTTTTTAAAAGAAAAAAAAATCAAAATAATTAATCTCATGACCAAAAACCCAATTATAACAATTAATTAGGATTAATTATTGTGCTTATTAATAAAATAATTAAGGGTTAAGGCCAAAATAAAAAATATATATATATATTATTTGGGATAATTGTTATACACATTTATCTCAAAATAATTTTATAAAAAAATAAGGGACAAAAATAATTTTTTTGATGAATTGTTGTATCCATATCATTTAAAAAGAATTATTTATTTAAATCTTAAAAATATAAAAAAAATAATAAATTGGTAAAATATTTGCCATATTTATTTTAATATTTGGTGTATTTAAAAATATTAAAATTAAATCCTAAAGGGTAAAAGAAAAATCTATTTCAAATAAACCTTTAAGGTTTTAAAATAAAAATAAATCAGCAATCCGTTGTAGCCGAAAATGGGAGAATTGGCTACAGTAGGCACCGCGTCCATTGGATGGACGCTGTAATAGCATTCAACGCCTTACAACGCTCTACATAGTCGGTTGTAGTCGAAGCAACGCGCTCCAAGGCCACAGGAGATCAGCTAACGTGAACGTTAGCTCCGCCCACCCCGAGCATTGATGGAAAGTCTAGCGTTGACAAATCGCTAATAGAACGCTCCGCGAATGCTGGACGTGCACAAAACAACATCGTTTTGATCTTTAGTCTTCTTCTTCATCGCGATGCTGAGCAGATAAGGACGAAGATCCGTCTTCAATTTCTCCAACTTAGAACTTAGACGTTAGTAAACCATTTTGGCTAATTTAAAGCTTGAAATGATCCCCTTGCCACGATAATCATTTTTTCCTATAAAAATAGGGATGATTCATCCTATTTCGGCGACTTAAGTAAAGAATAACCAAAAGCCACTAGAAGCCTCCACTAACTAAGGGAAGATATAAATAAACCCTGAGTCGTTTCCAAACTAAGGAATCAACTCCCCCCTTCAAAATGAAGAAAATCAAAATCCACCATTAAAGCTTGAAGCTTTCAGATTTTTTAAATTTTCTATTTGAATCCTTAAAGATTGGATTTGGGTATCTCAAAAACTTTCCTATGGATCAAGTAGTGTTATCCAATCCTTGGTATGGTCCAAACACCCTCTAATTTATATTTACAGTTTGAATTTGAAATTTTTATATTTCAAATTGCATAAGCTTGTATGCTTGCTATTTATGATATTTTATGGTTGAATATTCATTCATAGATGATTTAAAAACTATCTGGATATGATAGAACCAATCAATCGATCTAAACAACAAAAACCCAAATTTGAATTTTAAAATTAAAAAAAATGGGTTTATTGTTCTTGGGTTAATTATGTTGATTCACCACTCATAAAGCTTCCCAACATGATTGTAATGATGGTGGACAATTATTTGGATCATCTTTGATCAAAATCAAATTTTTTCAAAATAATTGAAAATTTTGAGTTCTTAATTTGGTTCAAACAAGAAGTCACTGTTATTGTTTTGGTACCAGTCAAATATATGTACTATAACCCACCAAGGTAGTCTAGTGGTAAAAGTCGGCTTAAGTACTAATGATCACGGGTTAGATTTCACCTAGAAGCGCTTTGAGTTTAAGCGGAGGGCATGATTGTGAGGTGTCATTCTAGTTCTTTTTTAATTTTATAAAAAATATATGTAGTATAAGGAAGCTATTGGATAGCTCTTTACACTTCAAAATAACTTTAAAATAAAAAACCCAATTTTTTATCACAAATTGTTTTAAATAAATTGATCATCATCTAGGTTGATTGATACCTTGAGATGATGATCAACATGTTCTTGGGAGCTTTGTGAAGAGACCCAAGCTCTTGGATCAAAGAATAAGAGCTAAAAATTAAATTTTAAAACCTGTACACTTGTGTTCTTGAGGACTGTGGCTTGTTAGCCTGAGACCGATAAATTCGAACATATGACCGAGAGGTCCGAGCAATGTTCTTGAGCTAGGACCGATGATTTCCATCCAAGATCGAGAGGTCTAACCTAGGATCGAGAGGTTCAAACTAGGACCGATACTCCTGAATCCCAGACCGAGGGACTTATCCTAGAGATAGCCTAGGACCGAGAGGTTCATACACCTCGGCCGAGGGACTTAGCCCCAGGCTAGCCCAAGACCAATGGGTTTATACACCAAGACTGGTAAGATCAACCATGGACCGAAAGTCCTTAACACTTAGACCGATGGACTTTGGCATTCAGACTGAAGATCCCGAGCCTCAACCGAGAGCTCTTCGACCCGGACTGAGGGTCTATTGACCCTGACCGATAAATATGATCCCAAGGCTTAGGACTCTGGTCTTAAGGCATGTATGATTCTATTTTTTCAAAATTCAAAATTAATTTTGTAATTTTAAAATACCGAATCATTTTCTAAAAATCTCGAAAAATTAGAAAATGCTCTTAAAACATTTTTGGGATATTTCCACAAAATATTTCAGTAAAGGCTCGTTTAGTTTTTATTTTTAAACCCTAATGACCTTAAAAATGACTAATATTCTTCATGTATATCCACTTTCCTCCCTAAACAATTATCAACAACATGTACCAACATCTAAATATTGTTGTTTCAATATTTCAAATAACGCACAAACCTTGCGCATATTTAGGACCAGAAGTATAATCGATTAAAACTCAAACGTTATACAACCGATTTTCAAAAACCAACTTTATAAGTTGAGACCATTTTTAAAACGGGTACAGAAGATGAAGCTCGAAAGTCCTTTCTCGAGTATCACCAAATTACAAACTAAAAGAAAACTCAAGTCAATATGTTTATATACGTATGCCAACTCTTATAGATTTTCAGAAATCAATTGGCAACTCTGTTTCAAAATAAATAATATTTTAAATTAATTATGTTTAATTAATTGAAACTAAATAATTTTATAAAAATCAAATTGTAATTTGATTATCATAAATTCTCGATTTAGTTAAATTTAAACCACGAAGTTAATTATTTTTAATTAATTTTAAAAGTTGTCAGGAATTAATTAAATATTTTAAAATAATGTTTTATTTGAAAAGAAAATTCTTAACACGCAAACCGATGTTAAATTTCTAAAATCTCAAAGTTTTTCATGGAAACCTAATATAAGGGATTTTTCTAAGAATTATATTTATCAAAATCTTTTAAAATAATATTTTAATTTAAAAAGATTTTTGACACGCAAATCGAGATTGAAATTATCGAACCTTAAACTTTCCGCTGAACTAATGATTTTTCTGAGGTTACATACTCGTCTATTTCACAATTGTCAAACCTTGTTGAAGCTTAAACGAGCTTTTTACCTATCAGATAATTAAATAGGTGAAAAATAACTTTGTTAATTACCTTCTAACATAGAGTAGTTAATTACTTTTGCATAAATTTTTTTTACCACAATCTTTAAATACCACATCTTATATCAATATTTAATTAAATTAATTTAGAAAATTATTAGCATTTTTTTTTAGGTTTTTCATAAAAAAAATATTAATATTATTATTTTTTCCACTTTAGTTGAACATGATAATGTTAAGTTGTTTAATTTATACTTATCAAATAAATCCTTCAAGTTAATTATGTTTAACTAATTTAAGTAACGGATTTCTAAAAATTAAATTGTCATTTGATTAAAACTAAAATTCCTGGATTATTCTAATTTAAACAAAAATTAATTATTTTCATAATTAATTTTAAAAAAACTGTTATGAATTATTAAAAAAAAATTAAAATAATTTTTTATTTTAAAAAGATTTTTGACACGCAAACCGATATTGAAATTATCGAATCTCAAACTTTACATAGAATCGAGATTTTTTCGGGCTACAAACTCGCTTAAATTTTTTAAGTTTAAGACTATTAAACAAGCTTAAATGAGTTTCGTAACCATCTGACAATTAAATAGTGGGAAGAATGTCAATTTTATGTATCAAGTTGAGTGGATGTATCAAATTTATCTCTTAAGTATCAAAATTCTATCTATATATATTAACTTGTCAAAATGTGTCAATTTTATTCCTATTAACAGATATGTGATAACGGACGTTAAAATTTTGCCAAGTTGTATATCCACGTATTTATTTTTAATCTTCATTGTTGTAATTATTTTACTATTCATACACGTCCTAACCAAAACCAATTATTTTTCTCTTTCATCCAAAATAATGTTTCTCTTTCCACCGGAGCTTTTACGGTAGTCTCTCCGCATCCAACTCTTAAGGTAGTCTCTCCTTGGAGCTTGTTTAGGTCAAAGAGGTTTTATCTATTCCACAATCCTTAAATTCAATCACGGTCTCCAAATGATGTGCTTCATTCCCTCCAAGGAAGCCGAAATTACAGTTCCTTCCATTGCAATGAGTTGTTGTAGGACGGCTCATGATTGTTCATTAGGTTAGGTTACATTTAGACTCATCATGCCTATAAGGTTCAATGGCAAAATCTAGTGTTAATTATTACGTTAACCGTCATTGATCTTCAATTAATATCCTCAATCATCTGAGTGACAAATCTATTTGATTACATATAACAAATGATTAAAATGAGAGATTATAATGATTGATATAGCAAAAACAAAATTAACGGAAAACAACTTTAATGTTATGAACAAAATCAGTTATCGCCCGTTTCGATTTCCTTCCCGGATAGAGAACGACAACAGATAGATGAGTTTGGGACAGACGACGTTTCAAATATTAACGAGTCATTTGAACAAATCAAGAGTGAAGACATTGCCTCTGTGGCCACTCTATGAGAAAAGGCCAAAGCTGGGACGCTCTCAATTGCAGGCTCGTTCATTGCAAGCTGAGTTATTCGGTAATCCGACCTAAATCGACAATGCTTTTGTCCCAATCGATTGAGGGAGGATTCGAGAACTGGGTTAGGCTGGGTAGGCTTCTACCACATAGACAAAGGTTTATGATTCGACTGGGAAAGACTTCAGACAAAAATGGTTTAAAGTTCGGCTGAAAACTTCAAGTTGGTTGGTGATGACGATGAAAGATAAAAAAGTTAAAAATGAAATGAAGGGAGAAGTTACAACGCATTTGAAAATGAGAATGTTTAATGTTTTATGTTTTGTTTGAAAGTTAAATTATTAAAATGAAGAAATAAAAAAAAATAAAGTGGATAACACAGCTTGTCAAAATTTTAACAGCGTTATAACAATTCCGTTAATTTGAATAAAATTGACACATTTTAACAAGTTAATACATATAAATAAAATTTTGATACTTAATAAATAAATTTAACAACTCCTCAACTTGATACCTAAAATTAACATTCTTCCCATTAAATAGTTGAGAAATAACTTGGTTCATTATCTCCTTACTTAGATTTAGTTAATTACTTTTATATAAAATATTGTCACAATCTTTAAAACCATGACATCAATATTTAATTAAATTAATTTAGAAAATTAAGGGAAAAATATTAACATTTATTTTATATTTTGTAGTTTTTTTCATATGATTATTATTATTTTTTATTTTAGTTCCAAGAACACGATAATATTATTTTGTGTAGTATATATTTATAATAAACTCTATAAACGGTTAATTATAGTTATTAGTTTTTATTTAAGTTTGACGATTTGGTCTGATTAAATATTATTTAGGTTTAATTATTTTAATATTTATCTTATTTATAAATATTTTGTTGTAATTATTTGATAGTGTATATGTATAGTGCCAAACAAAAACTCTATAAAATTGAGTGAATCATTATAAATTTATATATTATTTTGTTTTAAATTTTTAGATTTTGGGCATAGACGATTTAAAGAAAATCCGAGAGACATGACTTTTGAAGTGTTTCTTTGCGCATCGTTTGAACTTTCAACTCTTTTTCTTGCAGAGAGTGAGAGAGAGACAGTGTGTGTGTGTTATAGTGAGAAGAAGAACAGAACAGAAACGAATCTTCTAAGGGAAACTAGCAAAGTAAACATTTATAGCTATTATTATTGTCTATCCATTTTTCTTATAATTTCTATCTCTGAAGCCCTAGATCTGAAGCCCCCCTTCACTATTGAAACTATTGATATCGAGCTGTGTGTTGCAGATCTTCTCAAACTATTGATATCATATTTAGCACAACCAGGTATGAGCTATGAGGAAGTGTGAATTCCATGTTGCAGATCTTCTGAAACTATTGATCTCGAAATATCAATAACCTTAAATTAGCATTCACTATATCTATAGTAAATTCCTCAGTAATCTCACTCATCCTCCTCTTTATTAATCAATGTTGTAAAATATGGGATTTCATCATCTTTTGTTGAAAGAAAGGACCCTGATACAATTTCCTCTTTTTTTCAGGTTTTATAGATTGCTTAATATGCTTTAGTTCCACATGAAGACCGTTCTGCATATAAGCATGAAGGACTCTCACACTTCATTGGCCTCTCGCCAACGTACACACCAAAGGAAGCCAACATGGATTCTTGTCTTGGTTTTATTAGTCAGCATGTTCTTAGTTTGTGCTTATATATATCCACCCAAGAATCCTGCTGCTTGTTATGTGCTCTTCACTTCAAGTGGCTGCAAAGGGCTTTCAAATTGGCTTCCTCCTGCTCCCGCAAGGGAGTTTACAGACAGTGAGATAGCGTCGCGTGTGGTCATAAGGGAGGTATTGAGTAAACCGCCAATTGAATCTAAGAATCCGAAAGTTGCTTTCATGTTCTTGATTCCCGGCCCATTACCTTTTGAGAAGCTGTGGGACAAGTTTTTTCAGGCAAGTTATTTTGTCTTTAGGGAATACTCACATACTATATTTCAGGTTCACTTGCATGAATAATATGAAATTCCTTGCACATTTTTTCTTTCATATCAATAAATAGTTTTAGCTTCCATTGCACTTTATATATTGAAAAAATGTTATATTTTAGTCTTTTTTCTTAATTGTTTGCTTCATAACAAGAAAAAAATATTTACTTCCACAGGGTCATGAGGGCAGATTCTCTGTGTATGTTCATACCTCTATGGACAAACCAGTACATTCTAGCCGTTACTTTATCAATCGGGAGATTCAAAGTGATAAGGTTCTCTATATATGTGGCCTTTGATTAACTTTAACTGATTCTAGTTGGCTGTTAAAAGCCCATATAATCTTATTGAGTTGATGCACAGGTTGATTGGGGAAAGATATCAATGGTTGATGCTGAAAGACGTCTGTTAGGACACGCACTCAAGAACACCGACAACCAACATTTTGTGTTGCTTTCTGAAAGGTGGGGTTTGATTGTGTTGATTGATTTTTTTTGTCTCAATCTTCATTTTTTATCCATGAGAAACTTGCTGATCGATCTTTTGTTTCCTTTTGCAGTTGTGTACCGTTACATGATTTTGACTATGTTCATAGCTATTTGATAAATACAAATATCAGTTTCATTGACTGGTATGAATTATGCTGTCCTGTAGGATAGTATATCTTTTCATATAGGTTTTCTACTTAATCACTGTCTAAGGCTCTGAATCAAGTTCATAATGTCCCACAATTGGCTCCATTTGTAAACACTTCTTGTTTCTTTGTAAGTCCGGATTCAAATGCAAAAACAAAAATTTCGTTCCATAAGATACATCAGATGATAGTTAAAACCAGACTAAGGAGATGAGAAAATAGTGATAGAATGGAGATGAGATAACAGTAGTGTAAGGTGAGATAAAATTGAAACTAAAACATAGTGAGTTCACCATTCATCATAAGCATATCCCAATTTTGTACACATTATACAGTACCTAATGGGCCTAAAATTTTACATAAAATGGCCCATGACCTTTGGGAATAAAATAGTGTACCAATTGTTATTGAGATGAATCTCCCAACTCTAGTCAGTCCAAAACTACCAACACCCGTCAAATGTTTAGAAGGCTCCATAACAAATTCCAATGTTATTTGACAATTAGGCAGCACAGAAGCAATCAACACACCCTTTCCTCACAAAAAAGGCACATACAACATTGCATTCAACATAATTAACGAAAATCTCACATCAACTAGAATCCCAACTAATAAAATCTTTTACATTTTGCATGTTTTGAAAATATTAAATCATTTCATCTTACGCATATTGTGAGTTTAACACCATAAGGCATTGAAAAGTAAAACAAGCATCTTGGATTATATGTTTACATTCTAGGATTTGTTCATTGTTATTAAACCCCCTAATGTGACTGATCTTTTATTTAACAATTTTGTTTTCCATCAATGATGCATGCTTCTTGTGGTTTTCCAGCTTTGAAGATCCCGGTCCACATGGGAATGGCAGGTATTCAAATCACATGTTACCTGAAGTTGAGAAGAAAGACTTTCGAAAAGGTTCTCAGGTAATATTAATCTCTAACACGTTTACTAAATGGTTGGTTGGGCGGTTAGTCAGTTATAATCATTGTTGAACATTAACAGATCTTAAAGATATCAACTGAAAAGCACCTATTTAGTAAACAAGATGAGTCATTACAGACTGCTCTTAATATAACAAGTTATCAACTTGTCAATATATCAATCTTAAATTCAACATAAACTGATAAGTCATAAACATAAATATAAACAATTATACTATGACATGAAATGATATTTTGATGCTTTTTTTATTGCTTAAAATTTTAATAATAAGATATATAATTGTTAACAATTGTTAGTTATAAGAAATATAATGTAATAATACAAAATATATAGATAAACATATAATGTTAAAGTAGTACCGATTCAGTTATAATATTTCGGTTTGTGAATTTTAAAACATACATTCAATTGTATGTGTTCGGGTTTGATTACTTTTTGAACAGAATGTTTTGGAGAAATCATCGGTTATTTGATTTTTTTCAGTTAGGTCTTGGCAGGTTGAGCGGTTTGAACGCTTTTACTTACAGCCATAATTCAAAGTGAATATTTCTTTATCAAATGATAGTCCTCTGACTCCTTTCACTGGTGTACATGGCTTAGGCACATATAAGTTCATACCCAAAAAACACTTTTTGCTAAACATGTATATTTTTATAACCTATTTAATGCCATGAAAATCACAATTCCGTGTGGAACCTTGAAGGCTTGACCTTCACATCAAAACAAACAGTGTTTGCCAAGAAAAGAGATCAAAACAACCACAAGCCAAAACTCTAAATTCTCTAAAACCACTCAATTCCATCAATACATGAGATCGAAATGTCTCCCGATCATCGCCCCCAAACAGAAGCATGTAACTTAAAGAAACGACCAAATAAAACTTGTCCAAATATTAGAGCATCTCATCCACCAGGACCAAGAGAGCCAAAAACAGTCCAGCATCATCTCAAGCTGCAAATGTATTGCTAAGCATATATTATCATTGTCAGCAGCAATGGGGATAATTTATAGTTTCCTACTTTCTCTATAATAAATCATCCAAATTTGGCTATTTACCAGTGGTTCACTCTGAAGCGTCAGCATGCAATTGTGGTGATGGCTGACAGTCTCTATTACACCAAATTCCGTGATTACTGCAAGGTATTTTGTTCTAAACATCATCTCTCTACCTTCTTTAATTTTTCCTCCATCCGTGGCTATTTTAAAATTTCCATTTTCTACAGCCTGGGATGGATGGGCGGAACTGTTATTCCGATGAACATTACTTGCCCACCTTTTTCCATGTGAGAAAGTATTCCTTTTTTCTTCATTTTTTCCGCCCTTTTTTATGAGTTTCTTATTTCTTGCATTGATCTAACAATGTATAGATGTTTGATCCAACTGGCATTGCCAATTGGTCAGTAACTCATGTTGATTGGTCCGAAAGAAAATGGCATCCGAAATCGTACAATGCACATGACGTCACTTCCGAGCTATTGAGGAAGATCGCTGTATGTCTTCTTTTTTCATTTAAAAGAAAAAAGTTAATGCTCGTACAAAATGAGTTATGCGAATTCTTAGTTGTTGATGCATTTTTCCTTATGTTGCATGCAGTCAATTGATATTAGCACGCATGAAACTAGCGATGAAAAGGTATGATGTAACTTGTAATTGTGTCAAAATTATCGTTTTTTTGGGAAGTTCACGAACTTATAAAATGTCTCAAATTACCTCCCGATATCATTGGTTTGTTAAATTCTTTGTATGGATTTTAGAAAGAAGTAATATTTCATTCAATGATTCAGAATAGACAATGTATAGAGATAGAGATGATTTAGGAAAATGACAGTTGGAAGTAAATTTGGGTAATTTTCAATGAGCTTGATTGATGTAAGGTTCAGAAAGTAAAATGGTTAGAAAATCCTTGTGGTTTTTGGTTGCAGAGGATGGAAGAACAGAGAGGTTGCATGTGGAATGGAATACAGAGACCTTGTTACTTGTTTGGAAGGAAATTTATGCCTGATGCCATTGATAACTTGATTTCCCTTTTCTCTAATTATACTTCATCAATATAAGTGTCAAAATATATTCATCTATTTTTAATTAATTATTTGGTTTCGTCCAGTACTGTGCAGCCAGAAACCCTTATTAATATGAGTTATTTTGAGCTGGAAAAAAATATATTGACTTGAGAGTATTGTATAGATTTTTATTCAAATGAAATTGTCATCTCACCAATGACTCTTTCTAATTTAACAATGATATATCATTCAGATAGAAATACAGAGAGATTTATTTATTATTTGCGTTCTAGTTTCTCACTTCTAACAAGTGATATACAATTTTTGAATATATTGTCAAATTTAGGTCCTTTCCTTTGAATGTTTCACTAATTTAGGTAATTTATGATTCAAATGAACTTAGGGTAAATATTTCAAATACCTTTTTTTTATTCCATGCTATAACATAATAAAATATAATAATAAAAGAACTGAAAGTATAATCCTTTTGAATCTTGTAAAATGACGCTTTTTTAAGACAGTTTCATCTAAAATTGAGATGAAAAACTAAATTAGAGTTTAAAAAATTTAGACATCTCTGACTTATTGAAGAGTTTGTCCCTCGATTTTATTTGTAAAAGCATGTTACATTTATAAAACGCTTTTACAAGTTTTTTATTTGTTACCTCTATCTTTTGTCCCTCGTGTCTGACAATAAAAAAAAATGATATCTACTATAATTATTTGATCATTTAAAAAAAATACTCTCTTCCGCTATTTAAATTTTATTTTTTTGAAGTTTATCTATAGTTATAAAAAAAAAAGAAATATTAAAGAAACAACATACCTATGAACAATAAGATAATCCGAAAGGATACCTATAAAATATAATTCTCCGAGTTAATTTTCAAATAATAATTATTTTAGATGTTATTCCAAAAATATTTTATTTTGGATTTTAATGATTTTTTAGATTAAAGTTTAGATGAAAAACTAAATGAAAATACGAAAAGCAATAGGAAATCAAATGGGCACTAGGGCCTAGATCAGACCCAGATCAACTGACTTGGTTGCGAGCTGAACCGGGTGTGGCCAGCTCGGTCGCAGGCGGGTCCAACTAGGCTTGTGCATGTGTCGATCATAAATTAGGACAATTATAGTGGGTCTTCGGTCGAAAACCAAATCATCGTTCGAAATTAGGGCAACGATCATGGAATATGTTTTTTCGGGTCATAGAGGTAGGCCGCGCTCGGTCAAAGACTAGGTCAGCTTCTCAGTCACGCCTCTCAATTTTTGGTAAAAAATCGATTGAGGCTATTCTTTTCCCTTGGACGTGACGCCCCTATCTCGGTCAGAAACCAAACTAGGACCTTCGTTCAAAAATCAAGTTAGACTATTTTCTCCCCCTTTGAAAGTGGCTTAATTTTCTGCTTGACCACAACCAAATTATTGAAAAGTTAATTAGATATATGTCTAATCTAAATATCTAATCAGGATATTCATGCATAATCGATTGACTAAAGATATAATTCATTAAGTTATACCTTTGATGCGTAAACTCGGTACATCTTGCAGTATGAAAAAATAAGAGTTCCACGTGTTGCTCCTCTAGTCGGTCCACACGAGTCCATTTAAATCTTGTTGCCTTCGATTGCTAGAAGGAGAGAACAACAAAGACAATTTTATTGTCTCTTGGAAAAAATGTGTAATATCGTAGAAAAATATTTTTCTTTCAGAAAAATATTTCTCTCTCTCTAGTCGATTAAAATGAGAGAGATGAAGATTGACATCTTTAGAGAGATTATCTTAGTAATTATAAATTCACTCTTAAAATATCAAAAGACAATTATTCTTCCTTCTTAAAATATCAAAAGACAATTATTCTTCCTTCTGTTTCCGTAATTAATATTACCATTTACAATTGTTTTATTCCATAAATAAAACCATAAAAATAATATTTATAATTATCGATTTCCGAAATTAATTTCACCATTAATGATTATTTTATTTCATAAATAAAACAATAAAAATAATATTTCTAATTATTAATAATATATAATATATATAATAATTAGAAATCCATTCGTCTAAGTGTGTGACCTCATATGACCCAATTATTATACCTATAGGTTTAAACTCATTAATCGCATTTGACTTCTAACAAAGTATTACGACTCCTAAAATAATTAGATTAAATTATTTTCGTTAATTGTCCTATCCAAGTTTAGTCATTGCAAATTGAATTAAAGGACACAATTTCTTTAATCTCCCACTTGTCCTTAACAAGTGTGTAATATAAGATACATTTCTCTTAATGTCTTATTTGATGATATGGTGACATTCATATCTATTATCAAATATGTTTCATAAACTCTGAGTTTGAACTGTCAATTAAACATATGATTCAAATAATCCATCCGAGCATAGCCATGCATTTTCAGTTCTCGCTCTTTAAGTGACCGAGACACCATTCCAGTTCAATGTATCACAGTATACACGAAATAGAAGGACTTCTCCAATCTTGTATGACTATGGCTCCCACTCAACTTTTGACACTCCCAACTACAACTTTTATAACTTACTTTTACAGAAAGCGTTTAACAGTGTCAAAGAATGTCAATCATCAAACAAGATCACAACATACTCATGTCTGAGGAATCTGCTAATCATGGTTTAACTTAAAGCTTTACAACTTTTGAAAAATTTTAAGATGGTCAGTCTTACATGTATCCTTCATACACATATATGTAAATAACTAGACATCTCCATGTATCTTCAGCCCATGAAACCTGGCACTATCAGTCAACTTATAATATAGTAATATTTAAAATTATTTATGTCCATTTGATGATTTCAATCTATAGACTTTTTAATAATTCAAAACTTCATTTACTTAATGAGGTTTCATTCACCAAAACACTTAAAGTGATCTCATTTGTTAATAATGAATTATTTGGACATATTATTCAATATTGATAAGAACAATATATAAAATATGGATGAAATATCATATATCATAAAATCATGTAGTCAAACATAAAATCAGTGTCAAACACTCATAAATTCATAATATAATACAAAAGTAAAATTAAAGCCATTCTCCAATGTTCTTGAGACCCCCTAGTGTGACTTTCATGTTTGGGCCTAGGCATATATTTGGTCAATGGATCTGCAATATTGTTATCAGTATGCACCTTACACATCTTAATATCACCCATATTGATGATGTGTCGAATAAGGTGATATTTTCTCATAACGTGTCTAGATTTGGAGCTCGAACTTGGTTCCTTTGCCTGGGCTATGACACCATTGTTGTCACAATAGATTTAAATAGGCTTTAAAATGCTATGAACAACACTTAGTTCTTCTAGAAACTTCCTTATCCAAACAACCTCCTTTGTTGCTTCACTAGAAGCAATTTACTTAGCCTCTATTGTAGAATCATCTATTGTATTCTTCTTGGAGCTCCTCCAGCTCATAGCTCATCTGTTAAGGATGAAGACATAACCCCGATTGAGACTCAAAGCCATCTCGGTCCGTCTGAAAGCTTGCATCAGTATAGCCTTGCACGATTAATTTTTCATTTCCACATACACTAAGAAATCATCCATTGTCCTTCTCAAGTATTTCAGGATATTCTTAGTTGCACTCCAGTGAGCTTCTCCAGGACTTGACTGATCTTCTACACATTCTTAAAGCATATGCAACATCTAGATGAGTACATATTATGTCATACATGATAGATCCAATAGCAGAAGCATATGGTATCTTGGTCATTTTCTCGAGCTCAACAGGTGTTATAGGACATTACGTCTTGCTGAGATATATGCCATGTTGAATGGGTAAAAATCCCCTTTTAGAATCTTGCATATTGAATCGTTCCAAAATCTTATTAATATAAGTTCTTTGACTTAATCCAAGTAACCTTTTAGATCTATCTATATATATCTTGATTCCAAGTATGTACTCGACATTTCCTAAGTCTTTCATTAAGATGCATTTATTCAGCCATTCTTTGACAGACTCTAGCATCAGAATATCATTCCCAATAAGTAGTATGTCATCCACATACAAGACTAAGAATGTTACATTACTCCCACTGAACTTCTTGTAAACACAATGACCCTCTTAACATTTAATGAATTCAAACTCTTTGATCTTTTCATCAAATCGAAATTTCCAACTTCTAGATGATAACTTAAGTCCATAAATAGACTTCTTAAGCTTGCATACTTTCCTAGCATGATTTGGATCTTCAAAACCTTCAAGTTGTGTCATGTACACATCCTCTTCCAAAAAACCATTTAGAAAGGTTGTTTTGACATCCATTTGCCATATCTCATAGTGATAATATGGAGCAATAGCTAGGATTATCCTAATGGATCTAATCATAACAACTGGTGAAAATGACTCATCATAGTCTATACCATGAATTTGTCTAAAACCTTTGACAACTAATCTTTCCTTGTGAATAAATATATTTCCATCATTGTCGTTTTTGAGTTTGAAGATCCATTTTCTCCCTATAGGTTTTACCCTATTTGGCAAATCTATCAAGTCCCATACTTGATTTTCAAACATCGAATCCATTTCGGACCACATGGTCTCAAGCCAATTTTTGGAGTCAGGACCCACCATTGCTTGATTATAGGTAGAAGGCTCATTATGTTCTAGTATAAGAATATCAAGATTTTCATTTAAGATAAAATCATTGTAACTTCTTGGCATAACTCCTTGCCTTTATAATCTACGAGTGAGTTCAACTTGTTCAAAAACTGAATCCGGAATATGATTCACTTTCATTTGTGGTTCCTCTTGTTCGGATTCTTGGATGATCTGAGGCCTTAGGCCATCAAAAGTAATCATATCATCATTGATATTATCAGAGTCATCTTGTTGTTGAGTTTGTTGCTCTTCATTATCTTGAACTGTTACAAGATGATTATTTCTCCCACTTGACTTGTTGGAAAGAAACTCTCTTTTCAAAAAGACACTATCCTTAGTAACAAAAACCTTTTTCTCAGTTGGATTGTAGAAGTAATATCCAAAACTTCATTTTGGATATCCTATAAAGAAATATTTATTTGATTTTGGGGAAAGTTTATCTGTTTATAAACGTTTTACATAGGCTTTACACCCCCATATTTTAAAAAATGATAGCTTTGGAATATTTCCAGTCCATATCTCATATGGAGTTTTGTTTACAGTCTTTGATGGAGTCCTATTTAGTATTAGTACAGTTGTAGTGAGGGCATATCCCCAAAAAGATATCGGAATATTAACAAAACTCATCATTGATCGGACCATGTCTAACAAAGTCATATTTTCTCCTTTCAGACACACCATTCAACTGTGGTGTTCCTGGGGTTGACAATTATGTTACAATACCACAATGTTTCAAATGATGATCAAATTCGAGGCTCAAATACTCACCACCACGATCAGATCGAAGTACTTTTATTTTCTTGCCACATTGAGTCTCTACTTTATTTTAAAATTCTTTGAATTTTTCAAAGGATTCCGATTTATGTGACATAAGATAAACTTACCCATATCTACTCATGTCATCAGTAAATGTGATGAAGTATCTATAGCCACCTCTAGATTTTGTGCTCATTGGCCAACATACATCAGTATGCATTACGCATAGTAGTTCAGTAGCCCTTTCAAACTTTCTTTTGAAAGGTAACCTTGTCATTTTTCCCATTAGATATGATTCACATGCAACAATGGATTCATAATCCATATCTTTTAAAAGTCTATCTTTGTGGAGTTTTTTCATGTGATTCACACCAATGTGACCCATCGACAATGCCATAGATAGGCTTCACTCAAGTTACTTAATTTTTGTCTTTTTTTATTTATGTTATATAATTATGATTTAAGATCCAAAATGAAAATCCCATTATTCATCTGAGCACTCGCATAGAAAATATTATTCTTAAAAATAGAAATACTCCCATTTTTAATACTAAATTCAAAACCATCATAATGTAATCTAGCAACCGAAATAAAGTTCTTAGCAATGTAAGGAGCGTAATAACAATTATTCAGTTCAAATACTAATCCAGAAGGTAAAGATAGATTATAAACTCCTACAGTAAGTGCAACAACATTTACTTCATTTGCAACACACATGTATATCTCCCATTTCTACACATGTTTTCTATTTCTTAGTCCCTGCACATTTAAAATAATGTGAACACCACACGCAATATCAAATACCCAAGTGGGACCATTATTTAATGTAAGGACATCGGTTGTCATAATATCAATAACATAAATACATGAAGTGGAATTCACAGCCCCATTCTTTTTATCTTCCAGGTACTTGGGACAATTTCTTTTCTAATGTCCTTTGGCCTTACAGTAAAAACAATCATGATCAGAAGCTACTATTGGCTTCTCACCATCCTTGGGTATGACAACTTGTTTGCCTTTTCCATGGTAATTGTTCCTTTTCTTATCCACTTTCTTAAAACTCTTTTCATTGTTGATATTCAGAACTTCCTTCCTCTTGTCATCAATGATATTGCCTTCAACATTTTTCAGCATGTTATGGAGCTCATTCAAATCATGTTTTAGACTATTCATATGGTATTGCATTATGAATGGTGCAAAACCATCATGTAAGGATCTAAGAACAATATGAATGGACAACTCTTTGTCATATGGGATCCCTAGATATTCCATCCTCTTGAATAGCCTAGTAAGACTAATCACATGAGGACTCACAGGGTTTTCCTTCACAAGTTTTTTATCAAGTATAACCTTGTGATTTTCATATCGTTCTATCCTTTCTTAATCTTGAAATGATATTTTAAGTTCAGTTATGATGGTATGAGTGCAATTCAGGTTCCATCACTGCCAGTATTAGGCAAGTGACAGGCAATGCTTCAGTTTTTAACAACATTATCGTTGTCTTCTCCTCATTTGATGAGGTTTCTGTCACTATAGGGATAGGTGTAGATAGGACGCCCTCACGTCACTCAGACCTAAAAATGATTCTCAGATTTCTTTCCCAATCAAGAAAGTTCATTTCATTGAGCTTGTTTTTCACAACAATTGAGCGTAGAGAGACTTTAAAATTATCGTTTTTCATTATCTAAAATATATGAAAATTAGTCAATATTTGAAATTACAAATATTTATGATTAAACAATTTAACATATATGATTGTGCATTTTATTCAAATTATTAAAGTCCCTCATGAATAAAATTATTCCAAAATCCCATTACAAACAAAAACCCAACGTACTTTTGCATGCCTTAGGTTTTGAGTGTTCAAGGTAAATAACAATTTACTAATTATAAACATTTTTTTTATAATTCTTGGTTGATGATCCACATCCAATGTCGGATTTATCCCCATGCCACAAGATCCAAAACTTTGTTTTGGTCTCTTGTTGGGTACAGCCGCATCAAAGTTTATGAATCCCAATGTAGATTCATCCTCATGAGTATAAGGTTGAGGAAGGACACCATCGCTTTTACAAAACCCATCCAACCAAAAACCATATATTGCATGGATTATGATGCGGAAATGCATTACCCCGAATTTCTTTAAGAACTGACGTTTTGATTGTCTTTTATTCAAAATAAAATAATAAAAACCAAATAATAATTTTTCATGGATCTCCATCCATGAACTCAATGGTCCTCAATTTTATTAAAATTATTTATAATATATAATTCAATAAAATTATGAATTATAAAATAATCCGACCATATTTTCATGATGTTAAAGATATAAAATCTTTATTTTCTTAACTCTTAGAAACAATTAAAATGAAATATATTTATTTGATCAAAACAAGTTCGTATGATCTAATCTGCAATATATATATATATATTGTTTTAGTTTTTCCATTTACTCATGTAAGATTATAAAACAAATCAAAAGTTTAACAAGATCTCTATTATCGATTATTGTATCAAAATTAAAAATTAATATATACAATAATTTTATGCAACCTTGCTCTAATACCATTGTTGAAAAGTTTATTATATATATGTTGCGGAAAAATATCTAATCTAAATATCTAACTAGGATATTCATGCATAATTGATCGACTGAAGATATATTGCATTAAGTTATACCTTTGATGCGTGAACTCGGTAGATCTTGCAGTATGAAAAAATAAGAACCCCATGTGTTGTTCCTCTAGTTGGTTTACACGAGTCCGTTTAGATCTTGTTGTCTTTGATTGCTAGAATGAGAGAACAACAAAGACAATCTTATTGTCTCTTTGGAAAAATGTGTAATATCGCAGAAAAATATTTCTCTCTTTGAAAAATATTTCTCTCTCTAGTTGATTAAAATGAGAGAGATGGAAGATTGCCATCTTCAGAGAGATTGTTTGATTTGTTAATTATAAGAATTTCCTCTTAGAATATCAAAATACAATCTTTGATATTTTTTCTTCTGTTTTCGTAATTAATATTACCATTTATGATTGTTTCAATTCATAAATAAAACTATAAAATAATATTTATAATTACCGCTTTCCGAAATTAATTTCACCATTAATGATTTTTTTATTTTATAAATAAAACAATATAAATAATATTTCTAATTATTAATAATATATAATATATACAATAATTAAAAATCATTCCCACTTAATCCATTCGTCAACTCTAAGTGTGTGACCTTATAAAACCCAATTATTATAGCTATAGGTTTAAACCCATTAATCGCAGTTGGCTTCTAGCAAAGCATTACGACTCCTAAAATAATTCGATTAAATTATTTCCGTTAATTTTCCTATCCAAGATTAGTCATTTCACATTGAATTAAAGGACACAATTCCTTCACAAATGTCAAAACCACCGAAAAGTCAAGTCACCACTTACCTAAAACCAAAATTGTAATTTCTATTTAAATCTTTCTAAAAATGCTCTCATTTGTGCTATGGACATGCTCCTTTTCATGGAATTGGATTTGGAATTCTAAATTATAAGTTTTCTTTTAAAAAAAAGGACACTATTGTGCGAAAGAGAAAGGAGATTATTGGGATCGGTGTTGCCAATAGAGACTAGGGTCTTACTATTGTTAACAGCTTGCGATAAACACTTCGATAATAATCCTATGAGGGATTAGTAGCTGTTTTTATTCTTCACAAATCCTCCAAACTCTTGAAATGGATTTAAGTGCGGAATTGTTTGTTGAATTTGAAGCTTTAGATAACTAAATACAAATGGCAGAAAGTAAAAAACACAAGGAGTTTTATGGATGTTCGGAGATAAAACTCCTACGTCACCCATTCTTTCACAACCGGAAGGATATCCACTAAATACTTTGAAACAAATATAACTCACTGATCTAGCTAACTCTCTGTTGAACAAAACAACTTTTGTTCAACTTACAGCACTAAGGTTTCTCACAAAAAAGACAGTATGCAATTACAATGTACTCACAATTAGACAGTAAGAGATTTAGCGTATATGTTAAGTAGAGTGTGTTTCAGACTTGTGAAAAACTAGCTATTCGACCGTTGTCCTTTGGCTTCCATATATAGTTGAAGTACACCAACAATCGAATATTCTTTAAGAACACGTGGCATGTGTCCGTTAGACGATCGCTTATAGTACGAGAGTACAACAGCCTCTAAATAATTTGATTAAGGCTGCACCGAACAGGTTGTACGCCGAATATCCTATAATCTTGTCATGTAATGTAAATATATATTTGATAGATATCCGCGTACGTGTCATTAATTCATTGGATAAAATTAGTTGGCTTTTCAGACAACACAGAAATAAGTAGAGCAGACAGTAGAGAGATCGTGGTTAGACAAATGCTTTCTTCAGACGGCTGCTAAAGCAAGGCATTAGACGTTCTTCTTTAGACCGCATCTAAAGGAGTTAGACGTCCTCGTCTAACAATGCATTCCTTTAGACCGAGTCTAAAGGAGTTAAACGTCCTCGTCTAACTACGCATCCCTTTAAACTACGTATAAAGGAGTTAGACGTCCTTGTCTAACTGCGCATCCCTTTAGACCGCGTCTAAAGGAGTTAGACGACCTCGTCTAACTATGCATTTCTTTAGACCGCGTCTAAAGGAGTTAGATGTGCTCGTCTAACTACGCATTCCTTTAGACCGCTTCTAAAGGAGTTAGATGTCCTCATCTAACTATGCATTCCTTTAGACCGCGTCTACAGGACTTAAACGTCCTTGTCTAACTACGCATTCCTTAAGACTGCGTCTAAAGGAGTTAGACGTCCTCTTTTAACTACGCATTCCTTTAGACCGTGTCTAAAGGAGTTAGACGTCCTCGTCTAACTATGCATTCCTTGAGACCACGTCTAAAGGAGTTAAACGACCTCGTCTAACTAAGTTTCCCTTTAGACAATATCTAAAGGAGTTAGACTTCCTTGTCTAACTATGCTTCCCTTTAGACATCGTCTAAAGGAGTTAGACGACCTCGTCTAACTACGTTACCCTTTAGACCGCGTCTAAAGGAGTTAGACGTCCTCGTCTAACTACACTTCCCTTTAGACAACGTCTAAAAGAGTTAGACGTCCTCGTCTAACTACGCTTCCCTTTAGACCGCGTCTAAAGGAGTTAGACGACCTCGTCTGACTACGTTTCCCTTTAGACAATGTCTAAAGAAGTTAGATGTCCTCGTAGTTAGACGTCTAAGACAACCTACTTTAGACTACATCTAAGTTAACACTGTCTTTAAATTTGTTCATGCACAAAACAAATAGACCACTCATGTTGAACGTAATAACATCATCAAAATTATATTCCAAAATATAAAAGACTTTTATATTTTTTTAAAGTTAATTAAACTATTTCTTTCTTAATTAACTTTCTTTATTTTTTTTTTTAATTTTTTCCAACCGAGATTGTTATCAAAAGACGCTATTTTTTATAATGTAATTTTCGGTAACTCCTTCGTAGCACATTGAATGAAGACCAAAATGATGCTGTTCTACCCTTCATTGATTTCTTCAACGTGGACACGCATCTAGCGATATGTGGGCAATCCTCATTGCGCTGGACATTGGTCCGCAATGGTTAACCTCTACTATGCCATTGACCTCCCCCACTATGGGCTTTAGCTGACTACCACTACAACAAAAAGACTTCTTGCGACCCTTAAAAAGACTTCTGCCAACCCTTAAAAGCGTCGCCAGAAATATCACCGACCCTTATTCTTGCATCGCCATAAGCAGGGTTGGCGCAAGTTATAACAACCCTTAAATAAGCGTCGGTAACATTAATTTAAGCGTCGCCAAAACCACATTTAATTTTTAACAATTTCACTTTTTAATTTTTGTTTTTATTTTAATTTAATTTTAAATTAAATAATCATTAAAAACATTTAAAAGAACATTTCCTATTCATTATTGAAAATTTAAATAATAAAAAAGAAACATAAATTTTCTCAATAATATTTTCTTATAAAATAATATCATAATCAAATAAATAAATATTAATTACCATATATTACAATTTTTTAATAATGTTCTAATGTTCAAATAAACAAAACATTAGATTCCCTTTTATTTTCAACTTCGAGTGAACTCTGGCTATGTAGGTAAAGGACATGTTTGTGATGTTCATTATGCTTGTCGGAAAACTGCTAACCAACAAAACCATTAAACATTAATGGAGTGATATGATAAACAAAGATGAATCATTAATCACCCGACAAATATTAACAAGTTGAAATAAATCTATCTATATAGTGCACTTACAACTGTGATGTTCATACGCTCCAAAGGGTTTGATGCAATATAATTTGTTCTAATCTGCAACAAAAATATTGAAGTCATATATCTGAGACAAAGAATAAAACACAAGAACCTTAAGAGTCTAAAAAATACACATAACGACAAGTTATGTAGATACAAAGAATGTAGGAATTACGCAATTTCAAATGCAATTAACCATGTTTAATGACTTAACTAGTATCTATAGCCATAGAGAATTATCTCTCAAAAAATAAATAATAAAATTTATAATTACTACAAAGAACCATACCTTTTGATTTAACAAAAAAGTAAAAACTATTGGAAAACAACTTTTTTAGAATTACCATCATGATGAGCTTCCTATCTAGTGATGCAAATCATATAATACAATGTTACTGTCACTAAACTCAAAATAAAATAAAATTAATGAACCAACAATTCTATTTGACCAACATAAATTATAAGACTATATGTGGTTCAATCAATACACATTTAAAACCATTCATCTAAAAATACATACCTTCTTGATGTTGCCAAACATTTGGTTCTCTAGGGTTTAATCGAACAGATATAACTGTGTCTTTATCCCACTCAAACCTGTTTACTGTTACACAAAATAACAGGCAATTCAAACTCCACATCATTCAAATGCTCAATGAAAGGAAAAAGAGAAGAGAGATTAATACCTATTGGGTTCCCAAACTATTGGTAATCAACCGCCCTAATAAATCTCCCCAAATCAACAATTTGTTCGTAACAATACTAATCTAATATAAACCATCATTGAAACAAGGCATTCATTATCTTTGATATAAACATCCTAGAGTCTAACACTTTGAGGAACAAATTTCAAACACAGAATGAGGGGGAAAATAAAGCATATTGTTTAAGATTTTATCCTTACGTTGAGTCAATTCTACATGAAATAAGAAGATGTTCATCTGTTGACACTGTCTTCCTTAGGAGGTAAGACTAAGAGATATCCTTAACAAACCTACCAGGTATCTGAATAGAATCCAAGCACTGATCAATGAGTCGTTACTCCTCCTAGGGGGATTCTTCGTTACATATTTGTTACTCCTCCTAGGGGGATTCTTCGTTACATATTTGTCTGGTGGATTAAAGCTTAAAGTTGTAGCAGGTGGTCCGTCAGTAACAAGATTAACCCATAGTAGTTGAACTGGTATGAGACCCTCCGGAATGCCTAAAGCAGCCGTCAAGAATATACACGCAACTTCACCGATATTTGAAGAGATCATGTACCTTGAAAACCCATAAAATCCTTTGGTTTACGAGTTAAAAAAAATAAAGATAATTCAAAATTCGAAGAGAGAAGAGAGAAGAAAGGAGGACCTGATGAAAGCCTTCATGTTGTTGTAAATAGATCTGCCTTCACCCACAACAACAACAACAATAGTACTAAAATTGTCATCAGCTAAAACCATATCTGATGCTTCTTTGGCAACCTAAAAATATTATAAGATTATAAATAAAATCAATGCAGCCAAATAAGTTAATGACAGCAAAATTAAAAATACCTCTCCCAAAAATACCCATGGCAATTCCGATATCAGCCAATTTCAGGGTAGGCGAATCATTCACCCCATCCCCAGTCATGGCAACAACTTCACCATCAGCCAATTTCTGTGCAGCCAATTGGTCGGTTGTGGGTAAAGATGTTACTGATGGGGTTTTGGAGTTTTTCAAAAACAGGAAGATGTTAAAGCAATGGAATACAGCGGTCCTAACCTTGATCCCCAAAACTGCGGTACCTGAGAAAGTACAAGATTTCAGACCATTTTCCTACTGCAATGTGATTTATAAAATAATTTTAAAAATCATTTCTAAACGTTTTAAAAATGTAATAGGAAAAATAATAAATCTTAATCAATCTGCATTCATCCCCGGTAGGACAATCTCTCATAATATTCTTCTCATGCAGAGCCTATTAAAAAGCTACGGGAAAAAGAAAATATCCCTGAGAGTGGCTTTCAAAATAGATATCAAGAAAGCTTTCGACTCTGTTAGATGGTAAGCCATTCGAGACTTTTTGGTTATTTATGCTTTTCCTATGATTTTTATCGATTGGATTATGCAATACGTTTCATCATCCTACTTTGTTGTTAGCGTCAATGGAGTCCATAGAGGCTATTTCAAGGGTGAAAACGGGGTAAGGCAAGGGGACCCCCTCTCTTCTTACCTTTTCGTAGCTATCATGGCGATCTTTGAGAGCATCTTCGCGATGTTCCGAAAGAATCGTCCATACATCTTTCACCCATTCTTTGAGGTAGAGGAGGTAACACATTTATGCTTTGCTGACGATTTTGTTCATTTTAGCGCACGCAGACGTTGATTCCATTAAAACTATTAGGGCTGCACTAAGTTCTTTTCTGAGGCAACAGGTTTAACTATTAATGAAAGCAAAAGTGTGACATTTTATGGAGGCGTGAAGGACGAAACAAAGCAAGACATCTTCAACATCATGGGCATCAAGGAAGGCAGCTTTCCCATAAGGTACTTAGGAATTCCGTTAACTGTGAAGCAGATCGAGATCTCACACTGCAAGCCGCTGATTGAAAAGGTAAAAGACACGATATCTGGCTGGGCAGCGAAAAAACTTTCTTATGCAGGGAGGATCGAACTTATCAAAACCGTGGTTATGGGCATAGTTGGATATTGGGCGCAGCAAATGGTCATTCCGAAGAAGGTAATGAAGGAACTCGACACACTAATGAGAAACTTTATCTGGGGTAGTAGTAGAAGAGGAGGAAAGAAAGTCAAATGGACCGCTCTCTGCAAACCGAAGGACGAGGGAGGCATCGACTTGAAGAACTGTATCGAGTGGAACAAGGCTCTAACCTTCAAGCATCTATGGGCTTTGGAGCGCAATCATGAGTCACTATGTATCAAATGGGTGCATACGAGGTTTATGAAATACGAAACCAGCATCTGGACCTGCAAAATTCACGAAGGTATGAGCTGGTCTCTAAAAAAGATTCTTAAACTAAGAAGCGATATTGCAGATCTTTATGACATCCGACTAGGGGACGGGAAAGGCACTCTATTCTGGCACGACCCTTGGTTTGAAAACCAGCCTATCATCGACAAAGAGGAGTTTCAAAATACTCGTATCAGAAGGGACTGCGCAAAAGCGAAAATCAGAGACATCAAAGACGGGAATTGGAACTTGCTCTTGAGAAGAATTCCAGAAGGAAAGAGGATACTTGATCATATAAGTAACATACAACTACACGACAGACCGGATATTCATGAATGGAAAGCTGAGAACAATGGAAAGCTGGTATTGAAGAAAATATGGGAGGTAATTCGGGAAAAAACGCAGAAAGTAGAATGGGCTCCTCTTGTATGGTCAACGAAGATTAACTGACGATTTGTTCATTCTAACGCACGCAGACGTTGATTCCATTAAAACTATTAGGGCTGCACTAAGTTCTTTTCTGAGGCAACAAGTTTAACTATTAATGAAAGCAAAAGTGTGACATTTTATGGAGGCGTGAAGGACGAAACAAAGCAAGACATCTTCAACATCATGGGCATCAAGGAAGGCAGCTTTCCCATAAGGTACTTAGGAATTCCGTTAACTGTGAAGCAGATCGAGATCTCACACTGCAAGCCACTGATTGAAAAGGTAAAAGACACGATATCTGGCTGGGCAGCGAAAAAACTTTCTTATGCAGGGAGGATCGAACTTATCAAAACCGTGGTTATGGGCATAGTTGGATATTGGGCGCAGCAAATGGTCATTCCGAAGAAGGTAATGAAGGAACTCGACACACTGATGAGAAACTTTATCTGGGGTAGTAGTAGAAGAGGAGGAAAGAAAGTCAAATGGACCGCTCTCTGCAAACCGAAGGACGAGGGAGGCATCGACTTGAAGAACTGTATCGAGTGGAACAAGGCTCTAACCTTCAAGCATCTATGGGCTTTGGAGCGCAATCATGAGTCACTATGTATCAAATGGGTGCATACGAGGTTTATGAAATACGAAACCAGCATCTGGACCTGCAAAATTCACGAAGGTATGAGCTGGTCTCTAAAAAAGATTCTTAAACTAAGAAGCGATATTGCAGATCTTTATGACATCCGACTAGGGGACGGGAAAGGCACTCTATTCTGGCACGACCCTTGGTTTGAAAACCAGCCTATCATCGACAAAGAGGAGTTTCAAAATACTCGTATCAGAAGGGACTGCGCAAAAGCGAAAATCAGAGACATCAAAGACGGGAATTGGAACTTGCTCTTGAGAAGAATTCCAGAAGGAAAAAGGATACTTGATCATATAAGTAACATACAACTACACGACAGACCGGATATTCATGAATGGAAAGCTGAGAACAATGGGAAGCTGGTATTGAAGAAAATATGGGAGGTAATTCGGGAAAAAACGCAGAAAGTAGAATGGGCTCCTCTTGTATGGTCAACGAAGATTAGCCCTCGACACCAGTTCATCCTATGGCTCGCCTTCTGGGAAAGACTCAACACTCGTGATCGTATCAGTAAGTATATGAGTATCCCGGACGCGAGCTGTCTTCTATGAATAGGAAATGAAGAAACCATAGATCACCTATTCGGGAGCTACTGTATTGCTTCGGAGCTTTGGGACAGATTCTATAAAAGCCTGGAGCTGATTAGTTTCCCGAGCAAATGGAATGAAATCAAAGAAGCAACACTACTCAAAGCCAATGGAAATAGATTTGCAAAAAGCATGTTCAAGTGCGGCTTTGGAGCAGTGGTGTATAACATTTGGCAAGAACGGAATGCAAGGGTATATGACAGAACCCGCAGGAACATTGACGAGTTATGGAAAGATATTGTATCGGATTGCAGCGCCCTCGCGGGAACGTGAAGAAGAATTCCAAGCACGGAGCAGAACTGGAATATCTGTAAGAACTGGAATTTACCATTTTTTAAACTCACTAGAATTGAAAGCATTGTAAACAGATAATTCATTTACGTTTTTAGCTTTTTAGCTTTTATTCAGAATGTTACGACTTCAAAATCATTCTAGGCCTGTCTAGAATGATCTCTTAAACTCGTGGTTTTTTTCCCGTTTTTGGGATTTTTTAATGAAATGACGCTAAGTCGTTTTTCCAAAAAAAAAACAACAACTTCACCATCTTCTTTAAGCAATCTGACTATGTCTTGTTTATGCCTTGGTTTGGCCCTAGAGAACATCATCCCTCCACTTTGCATTAAATAAGTTTTAGGATCACCAAGACCCATAAACTCCCTCCATGTTATGCTTCTACAAGTTATATCCTCGTGTTGTCCAAATACACCTATTTCGTGGCAAATAGCTTTAGTTGTGTTCTTGTTGTCTCCCGTAATAACCATAACTGCTCTATAATCTTCAATTGCTTTTCGAACCTCTTTTCGGGGGTTCCTAAACCAAAAAGGGGAAACAATCATGCGCGTGAGGAGATATTAAGAAGAACCTAGGAAAAAAAATTACAAACTCTCAGACCTGCAAAACCAACAAAAATGAGGTTACATTCTATTGAAGAATATGTAGATGGATTCAGCAAAAGTTGGTGTGCTGGATGATCTTCATCAGTGGTGTAAGTGACAAACTCTAGAAGAACCTCCTTGTATTCAAAACTCAAACATCGTGGCGCACTTGTTGACATTTCATTTAGACTTTTTAAGATTGTGTTTCTAGAACTTTGATCTAGTGTTACAATAGAACCGTCTAGTAGTTGAAAGAAGGAACTTCGTTCCAACAAGTTCACTGCACCCTACATTATCATATAAAATCTTAACTATTATTAGAAGAAAAGGAAATATTTTTAAAAGATTTAGTGTACCATCTGTCTAAAGTTAGATAAGTTCACATACCTTCACAAGCAAGGACTTTCTTCCTCTTGAGGTAGAACTGACAATAACTCCCATAGATTTTCTGTCCCAGTCAAACTCAAGAGTAGTGACCCGTGGATCATGTTTATTCCAAGAATTGCAGCAACCTTTTAAAGATAAAAACTTTGTCAACATTCATGTAAAAATGTTTGATAGAGAAAATTACCACAAGTATGAATAACTTACAAAGTAAACCACCGTTCACTGAGGATGAACCATCATTCATACTATCAAGAAGTCCCATTTTCTCAACCATCACCTGTAATAAAAGGAAAACATCATAATCATGAACAAATTTTAAAATATATATACATATATTCTTCTCTTTATTATCCGATCTGATCACCTTCAGAGCTGCCTCGGTATGCATTCCATTTGCAATAAAATGATTCCCACTTTCTTCAATTCCTGCATCATTGCACAGAGCAACAATCTTGACTATCATCTGAAGATTATGATCTATTCTTCGCACAGGCCATCGTTGAATTTTTCCATCAAAAGGTCTATATGTAGTCCCTTCTACATTAAAAGGCCGGACAACGTTTGCTCTATCACCTATGGCCACGAGCTTTGATACAAACATCTGGTTTGTGGTTGAAGTACCTATTTTATCCGAGCAGATGACTATTGTACATCCTAGGGTTTCAACACTTGGCAACTTCCACACAAGTGCAATCTTTTGAGCCATCTTCCGGGTCCCAAGGGCCAAACATGTGGTTATGACAGCTGGTAAACCTTCAGGGATCGCAGCTACTTCTAGTGCAACTGCAATCTCGAAATAATTGGTGCATTTCTCGAACGAGAACTTAAAGTTGGTGCTACCCATCAACGTACTCCTAGGTGAGGAAATATTTCAGATTTATAAGCCACACCAGAATACATATTACTCCTATAATAGTTGTCAAGGCTTCTCCAAATTCATTCAACTTCTTCTTCAATTGACAGTTATTAGTGTGTGAATCACTCAATTGACATAAAGGAGAAGAGCATAATAGTCTTTGATTTGTGAATACATATTGCATATCCAATGAGAGAAATACAATCCACATGTAATCCGGAGGTAGAGATCATGTTATATATATATATATACCAGATTACAGAATTGTAAAATTAGAAATAAAGAAGCTTAGAAAAATAGATCATCAAAGCGAAACAACAAAACTGAACAATGTAAACCTAAAATTAGATAAGAAGATCAACGAAGAACATATCAATACTATAATTATAGGGAAAACAAAGAAAAGGAAAGAGTAGAAGTTCAATTCCGCATGAGTTGTTGAGTTCAAATGGTTTGTAGAAAGACAAGATTGGGGATCTGAGAAAGGTAACGAACCAGAAAGAAATTGAAGAGTGATCGACGAGAAAAACAACAGGAAGCTCAACGAACTGACACCTAAGAAGTATGTCATCTCTATCTCTATCCTCTATGATTTTTCTCTCTTTCTTTCTTTCTTTCTTTCTTTCTTTCTTTCTTTCTGTGAAGACCTTTGTTTCTACGCTACCACCGCTAGCGTTTGTAGAACAAAAACTCGTCTTCTCCTCTAATCAATTCAAAGCGCGATTTTTCGAGAGGAAGGGAACTTAGATTGAGCGATTGTTTCGCAAATGGGAAGGGAATTGGGAAATTTGATGAAATGGCCCCATAATAGGGAAAATTCCAAAAATGGACCGCGCCTGCTAATGTTGGCAAAAAAGGCCCTTTTGCCTTGCAAAATGTCAGAAATACCCCTCGGGCGCCAGATTTTACACTCATTGACGAGAACCACCATTCACGCGTTTCATCTAAAACGCGTGAGTTTATTAACGCGTTTTAGATGAAAACGCGTGAATGGAACTTCTCGATTTTTAATTTACGAGAAGTGTCATTCACGCTTTTCATCTAAAATGCGTTAATCAACTCACGCGTTTTAGATGAAACGCGTGAATGGCGATTCTCATCCTTCGTCGTATATATAACTATTTTGACCTAATTTAAAACAAAACCCCCCCAATTCTCCCTCCCACCCCGACTTCCAAAACTGTCTACTTTACAACTACAAACTTTTCATTCTGACTTCGTTCAACATCATCGATCAACCTCGTTCAACATCATCGTTCCTCGTCCAACATCATCGACTTTCCACTGTCTCTTCGACATCATCGACTTTTCACCGTCTCTTCGATATATTTAGGTGAGTTTAGGGCTTAAGGTTTATGTTTAGGTTTAGGTTTAGGTTTAGGTTTTGATGTATATTATACCGTTTATATTGATGGATATTTGATGTATTTAGGTTTAGGGTTTGGTTCTGGTTTCGTTTATGTGTGTAGATGCTTTTAGAGTATATGACGAGTATTATATCAGTGTTCTTATTCTGCATGCATGCATTTCTCGTTTATTCATTCATTTCTCGTTTAATAATTTCTTGTTTGTTATGTTCTTGTGAAGAAATGAAATTTTCGTGTATTCTTTGATGTTGCTTGACTTGTTATATTACGAAATGGCACATCATATGCTTAATGTATTTAGAATTGTCAATTTGCAAGCATTTCATAATGGTTAATTCTATTAGAGATTTTGGATTATTAAAAACTAATAAGACAACTAGTTTTAACATGATTTTGGTTGTAGTATGATGTGTAGTATGAAACTAAGAAACTTAGACTTTATTTGAAATAGTTTGCCAATAGTTTAGGTAATTATAATTTTCTCGATTTGCTTACTCCCATGTTGTTCCTTGTTTTGTAGATGGAGTCCACCATAATTCCTGAGTTTGTTGGGAGGGTATCATGGAAAACCAATATAGAAAATATTACCGCCAAGTTTGCGTCAATGAATCTAACTGAAAGGGTAGAGCAAATCCAATTCAGATTCTTATTCAAAGAGCACCCGTTATTACAGTTCTCAGAAACAGTTATACACCAAATTCTCCTCAAGAAGTCCAGCTCAAATTCTATGGAGATTAAGTTCCTTGTGAATGGAGAAGAGTTGTGCTTCCGGATGAAGGAGTTTGCATTGGTCATAAGTCTCAATTTTGGGAGATTCCCTACAGAGGAAACGATTTTCAATACGCGTGTGTTGGATTTTTCTTAATAAGCATATGTTATGATACTACATTCACGCATTCTACACAATATACGTGAGTAATGTTGTAGTATGGTGTATAATCAAATCGATTAACTCACCTAAATTATAAGAAATCCAACACAGATAATAACTGATAACTAAGTCGTATTTTAATAAATCAACAAACCATAATTAGAAGAATATTCAGTATTACATTAATGATGATAAACCACCATAAATAGAAGAATATTAAGTATTGTTAACAAAAGTCTAAACAACTCCAAATTAAGTAAGCAAATGATGCAAGTCACAAGCAGCAATAGATTGAAGCAACCTTGTGTGAGGAACAACATGTTCATCCAATATTGATGACACAAAAACCACTCTATCAAATAGCCAATTGTCGGGAAAAAGATCAAAATCATTTTCCATTGGTCGATTTCTGCTGTCTATCTCCAAATATACTATTATAGTTTTTTCGTCCCTTGGCTCAGCAAATGGATTATCCATTTCTTTAATACTACCTCCTTCAGCAATTATTAACTCAATGAGATCCTATTTGTAAAGTGGGAAGAAATTCCATACTAATATAAAAATGTAACTATTGAACAGTTTTGAAAGCTGAAAAACAAACAAACAAAATAATTTCAGTTATCAAGCAAAATAATAAAAGTATACAGAGGAGGAATCAGACCAAACTCACATTATTCAACAACCGAAGTCTATCATTTCAAGGACCACCTTGGGCTCCATGATTATCTTGTTTAACCTCATACGATTCCTCATCAACATAGTTTTTGGTTTTCATTGATGATTTTATCCCTACACAAAAACAATTTTTATTTTAATTTAACTGACATATATATGAAACAAATCGTGTTAAGAGAGACTCACAATCAATTGTAAGGACCCATTTCCCGTTCAAAATTACCTTCAATACTTTTTGATTTCGGCCGCATGCACCATTAGGATCGGTGTAAGAAATAACATGAGTAACATCTTCTCTCCACTTCATAGACACCCTTGTACATAAAGTGCGAGCAAATTGCACTATCAACAACTGTGTCAAACAATAATATCATGGTTATTACATTCAAAACTAGATAATATGGACATGGTCAGTGAAGAGAATAGTACATTATCTTCACAAGATAATTGATTGGGACATAAGGTCATCACAGGGTTTGTTGCCTGCATATTATAAAAAAAATTGAGTTATGTTATTACATATGACCGAATTCATCAAATTATCTTAACTAGGGTTTGTGAAAAAACATAAATATGAACATTTCAATTCAACACAACGACCATTTTATTGAACGAACTAGGGTTTAAGGTTTGTGGTTTCCTAACTAGGATTTTTATTGTACGTACCATTTTGTTGAACGAACGGAGCAACCCGGTTGTGGTGGCAGTCGTGGCAGCTCTTGATTTAAATACATCAATATCCATCAATATAAACATCAAAATATACATCAGAACCAAACCCTAAGCCTAATCTAAACCAAAATACATTAATATCCATCAATATAAACGACAAAATATACGTCGAAACCAAACTCTAAACCTAACCTAAACCTAAATACATCAATATCCATCAATATAAACGGCAGAATCCAAAACCTAACCCTAAACCTAAATACATCAATATACATCAATATAAACGAAAAAATATACATCGAAACCAAAAACATAAACCTAAACCTAAACCTTAAGCCCTAAACTCACCTGCAGAGACGGACGGAGAACGGACGGAGGACGGACGTACGAAGGACGAGGAACGATGATGTTGAACGAGGTTGATCGATGATGTTGAACGAAGTTGGAATGGAAAGTCGGCAGTTTTGGAAGTTGGGGTGGGAGAGAGAATCGGGGGGTTTTGTTTTAAATTAGGGCCAAAGAGTTATATATACGACGAAGGACGAGAATCACCATTCACGCGTTTCATCTAAAATGCGTGAGTTGTTTGACGCTTTTAAGATGAAAAGCGTGAATGACAATTCACGTAAATTAAAAAACGAGAATTGCCATTCACGCGTTTTCATTTAAAACGCGTTAATCAACTCACGCGTTTTAGATGAAACGCGTGAATGACGATTCTCGTCAATGAACGTAAAATTTGGCGCCCGAGAAGTATTTCTGACATTTCGCAAGACAAAAGGGCCCTTTTTGCCAATATTAGCAGGAGCGGTCCATTTTTGGAATTTAGCTTGTTATGGGGCCATTTCATCAAATTTCTCAGGGAACTCAGATTGAGCGACTTCCGTTGTCTAGAGGTGAAGTGCAAAGTTTCTGATTAGGTTTTAGAAGAGAAAAGAAATTTCTAATTTTAAAATTAAATAGGTCTTAAATTTAATATAATATTTAATTTATATTTTATTTTATTTTTAATTAAATTTAAATAATTAAAGGACAAATGTTAATAAAAATATTAATAATGAAATTTAATAAATATGTTATAAAAAATTAACAATTAAATTTTTAATGTAATAAAATTAATAATTAAATTTTAATGTTAATAAAATTATAAGTCAAATTTAATTTAAAAAATTAAAATAGTGAAATAATATATTTATAAAGTTAAAAAATAAAAATATTAAAATTTAGAATAGTTAAATGATGAAATTGTCAACATGAAGTATGTATATAAAAGAATAATAATTTTTTTTTATTAAAGGTTGTTGTATATATAAGGGATGATAAGAGTTTTGTTTCTTTTCATTTTTAGCAACGCTTAATATGTGTTGGCATATAAGGGGACTCTTCTTCTGTTTTACGAATCTAACTAATCTATACTACTAACTATAGTCATACTAGGTCTTCTAGAGTAAAGACGCATAGTCAAGTTTCTTTATTTTTTTTCTGGCTATAACATATCCATACCCCCTTTCCAATAACTAAGAAAAAATCAATACCAAGAAAAGCCCTATCTAATTCGTCTGTTATTTTGCCTTCTGGCCTCTGGGGAGTTTACTCGACCCATTCCCCAGTCTCCCGCACTGCTCAAGTAAGTGTGCGACTCCGTATGAGGACCTCCTTCCCTTCTGCCCACTCTCCGTTCACGCGGTTCTCAAAGCAGAGGAGGAAAGGTGCAGGTACCACGAGCCCTCTGTCCCACACATCTATCCAGAAGCAAGTGTAGTTCACCGGTTCCACCGAATGCTCCTCTCTTTCGGCAAAGAGAATATGAGTGTGCAGTTATGCTTCAGATGCTTCGCCATAGAATAGATCATCCCAGTTCCCGTTCTTTTCCGGTGCACTCGCTTTATATCTCCGACACACAAGGAAGGACGCGGTGGGAAGGAAGCAGCCCTAGCCTCTATCCGGCCGATCATTCCGCTGGCATCTTGCATTCACGCCTCCGTTTGACTGCCGCTCGGGGATGTAGTTGTAGATACGTTAGTCTTAGTGGGTCGTTGGCTCCACCTGTTATCTTCTTCTACGACATGCTGTTGTCGTCGCCATATTCCATATGTCACTTAGTCATCTCTGCCTCGCTGCGGGTCCGGAGAAAGAAAGGGAGGACTTCATTCAGTGACCCCGCGATCGCCCTCTAAACGATCAGAATAAGGTAAAGCTTGAAGATAAGTTTTGTACTCTATTAATTTCTCAGTCCCTCTAGTCGGGTGGGCGCCGGCCGGTCTTTCGACCAGATCCCCCTAAAAACCGTACGTGCGGGTCTCCCCGCATGCGGCTCACGCCATTCGAGGTGGCCCAGCATTCATTCGCAAATCCTTTCAATTGAGACTGCTCGACCTCGTAAGCTAATTCTCGTGTCGGCAGCCCTGTCTGTCGTACCGTTGACTCTATCTATTTTTTTTTTCTTATTACTATCTTTTTTTCGTTTTTTCCAAGAATTAATGCACTTCCCTTTACTCCATAGGGCCCTCCTCTAATAGGGAAAAGCCTTCCATTTCCGTCAAACGACCCGGCCTCCCCTGGCTCTTCCACCGTCCGGGCTCCCTTTCCTCCCTATGCTATGCTCCCCCGGCGCAGGCCTACCACGCTTCGCGCCTGCGGCGTTTTCGTCAGACGTTGCCAGTAGTGCCATCCTCCCCGCTGGCTGTATGGGCGGGTTGTCCCTCGCTGCTGCGTTCTGTTAGGCTATGGATTACAGGAACAAATGTAGTAGAATGAAACAGCAGGCGGGTTACACGTTCCACTGTGCCGAGATGTGAGGTGCAGGTGGTGATGATCACCCCGGGGTATGCGCTAGCGCCCTTGACAGGCACTCCAGAACCCGCCAACGCTCGTGAAAACCCGGGTCGGTCCTCCATTCATCCGACCTCCGGTGTGGATAACGAGGCCACCCTCACAACCTTCTCCCTTCTGTCCCTATGTTGTAGTAAGGTAAGGTAGGGCGGCTCGCTTGAGTTGCTCAACCGCCCCCCGGTGCTCATGACGCGCTACGAAACCTCCACCGTGCCGGGGGACCAAGCAGGGCATAACTAGCGGCATAGGAGCCGACTCGGCGTCAGCGGCTTCGTGCCGCACTGGAGTGATCCAATATGTGGTTCCGCACGTTCCACCACTTCTCCGTTCATTTCCAATACTGATCGTGAAACACCATGAGCAGCAGGATGTTGAGGTCCGAAATTCGAAGTGAAATTTGGAATTTGCCTTTTCCTAGTCGTCATGGGAAAGAAAGGCAGAAATAAGAAAGATATTCTTCCCTCCTTGTCCAATACTACCAGTACCAGAAATGCATCTCCTTCGCCCGTGCGAGAGACTGATTACTCCAGCTGTTCCGAGAATCTCCGCTATTTGAATATGGAACATCATAACAACGAATAGGAATGAAACGGCTATAGCTGGTTGTAGTAGAAAGAATCCAAAAATGGAAAAAGATCCCTATATAACCAAGCTTTTGGGCCATGTATCATTACATCGTAATAGTGGGCCTTGAGCAAGCCTGGGGTGTGAAGGGCCTCATCGTCCCCAATGACTGCCTAAACAAGGTCCGACATCTTCCATTCGGGAGGTAATTGCCTCTCGATTATCCCAGGGTGTACTCCTTGCATAGGAGATCCACTCAGGTGGCGCGCTTCTCGCATCTGACGTAGTTGAAGAGGTACTTAATAGAATAGTAGTAGAATCAGAAAGAAGAAAGTCTACATCATTCGATGTAGCATGTTCATAAATTACTAAGTTTCGTTGAGGCATGATTGATTCTACTTTAGGTTTGGTTCATTCTTTGACTGCGGAGGAAAGACTTGTCTCCAATCGCCGGTTGGCTTGGTCCAGAAAGACATGGGAATTTTGGGCGTCAGATGATGATGATTCTATGTAGATATTTCGAGTTGGATGAATCATTCTTGCCTTGACTCCTCAGATGCATGAGATGTGATTTGGAGTTTGTAAAGAAGTTTCTCATTCATTACCCCTATGAAGTTAAGACGATTTTCCGCTATCTTATTATATAGTCCTGGAAATCTTTAGTGTCTGTTTTGCTGTCGATGTGTTTTTCCTTCGGTTTTTTCTTTGTGAATTGGTTAGTGCTTCCCGTGGGGAGCACGCCATCTTGCTTTCGATTTCCTTCTGTGAAGTCCTTGAATGCTTTTGTATTCCCCGGTGTAACTCCCCCGAAGGGGAAGCCCCCGGCAGGGAACTCAATGGATGAATTATTATTCCTTTCTTTCTGAGATGAATGGTATGAAGAGTTAGAAGAAGTCGATTTTTTGATTCAGACGATTATATGCACATCGGGAAATCGTATAATTGTCTTAGTTGTGAAAGAAGCTAGATTACAGAGTACTGCTTTCTTAGCTCAATCCCTGACCTGAAGGAAGAGACTTTCTAAACTCACACGAGTGAACGAGTCATATACGAAAGAGAGGAATGAAATAGCTCGCCCTATTGACTAAAGAAAGGTTCAGAAGACCAACCCTCTTCTTAGGGAAAAGAATGGCTAGGCCCTCCCTATCAAATGTAACTAACTACTGAAGAAAACGGATCGATCAAGAAGTAGATTCGGATAAAAGCTTTTCTCGCTGTACTAAACAAGCGAGAAAGAGTGGAGTACTTTTCCTTCTGATCGTAGATCTTACATATACGTCGGATATGTCTAAATTAGGTCCATAACGGTGCTATACGGTTTTCTTAATCGTAGGGTAGACCATGCTTGGTAAGAAACTATGTGAGTCTCTCGGTCGTAACTTTCAAGTTTCGATTAAAAATTGATATAATATGATATTTTTCCTCCGTCGCGGCTCCCTAGTCTCGATTAGAAACCAAAACATGACGTTCAATCAAAAATCAAGCCAAACAATTTTCTACCCTCGACCATGGCTTATTTGTTTGCCAAGATTATGCCGCGACTTACTTGCATGATCACGACCAAAACAACCAAAATCCAAAACCGAAATTTCCGACATAAATTTGAAATTCAACATTACCTTGATGATCTATACACTTGCAAGAACTATAATACACTAACCGAGCTTACATTCTTCGTCAATATAAGATAAGTTTCAATCAAAACGCAAAAGCGACAAAATCCCGAAAGTTTGGAAAATCAAATATAGGCATTCTTGTATGAATGCATTAAAAACGGTTTAAACCATTTAAAAACCATCTATAATTTGTTTGAAATAGTTGTTGGAATTATTTCCAATATTTGAGTACATATATTATTTAATAATAGTATATTTGTTTTTATCATAATAAAGATTAAAGCCCAATTAAAGTAATCTATTAAAATATAAAAGTTATGGGCTTATTTAGACATCTATAATAAATATGAGGATATATTTGTGTAGAAGCAGAAATACCATTTATTATTTCGTTGATGGGCCGAATAATAAATGGGTATATTAGGGCTAGGTCCCCAACTCATATAGATAGTCTACCTATTTTGTTTCTCTCATAAGACAAAAATGTTTCAGTTCATCTCTCAAGAACAAGATTATCGATATACGGTTGGAAGACTTAAACCCCACCCACATCAGACATTCCGATCCAGGTCCAGATTCAGAACAAGAAGATCCACATTCCGATCCAAGTCCAGATCCAGAACAAGAATATCCACATTCCGATCCAGGTTCAGATCCAGAATAAGAAGATCCAAGATCAAAAGAAGGTCCAAGATCAAGAGAAGATCAAGAAGAAGAGAATAACGAAGAACGACTTAATGAACCATTCTTCATTCCAGATTCAGGTACCTTTCCACAATTATAGCTTATCTCAATTTATCGACATAGAGTATACATATTATAGAACTAAGGATTAAAGATCTAGATTAAATATTCTAACAAGTGGTATGAGAGTCTCTTTATGTCGATTTGTTGAGATATAAGTTTATAATTTTTTTTAAGAATATGAATAAACATATTTATACATGTTCTTGATTTATTGGATTACAGAATTAGAAACATAAAACCATAAAACGTTTTGATGTATATGTTGATTCGATTGGAATGAAAGTAAAGAAATACTTTGATCAGAATATGAAAGTAAAGAAATACTTTGAACATCGGTTTTAGAAATTATAAATAATAAAGAACATAAAAGTTTTATTATTGGTTTAATTATTAATTTGAAAGTAGAATTTATGTTTTTGGTTATATATATATATATAAAAAAAAAAATAAAGTTATATATTTATATTTAATTATAATTTAAAAAATTAATTATAAATAGAGAGAAATATATGATAAACAACCGTAATTATAATTAATTAAAGAATTCAGATTTCAGAATAATAATTAATTAGTAATTATAAATTAAGGAATAAATCAATTATATATAGAAAGAAATTTATGATAAAAAAGTTGAAACATTTTTTTTTATTATTAATTAGATAATCAAGGATATATATATATATATATATATATATGAATTTAAGAATTATTACTAACTATAAATAATTATAAAGAATTTTAACCGATTTAATTAAGAAATTTAATGTTTTAAGAATAATAATTAATTATTATTATTATTAATTAAGGAATTAGTTATATTTTGAAAAATTATTAACCATTCAAATTCTAGTTTTTTTTATATAATTTAATTAAGATATTAATTATTTATAATAACTAATATATATTTAAGTATAACGTCTGTATAGAAACCAATTATTATTAATAAAAAATAATAATAAGGAATTATATATATAATTATTACTAAGGAGATTTGATAATAATAAGGAATTATATATATATATATATATATATATAGTTATTACTAAGAAGATTTAAAGAGTTATATATAATTAAGAAATTAATTTATGAATATTTAGTTAAGAAATTCAGTTTTAAAATAATAATTAATTAAGGAATTCAGATTTATTTTAATAATAATAATAATTAATTATGACTAATTATTAATTAAAAAATTAAAATAATGATAATACTTATTTTAATTAGTTAAATATTAAATAACGGCTAATATATTAATACATTCATATAAAATTAAGAATAAATTTAAAATATTTTATGAAAATAAAAATTAGGAATGGAAATAAAATAAATTAAGAAATTTAATATATATATATATATATATATATATATATATTATATTTTGATTTGAGAATTAAGTAAAAAAAATATACATATTTATATTTATCTTAATTTATAATTTAATTAAGATATTTATTATTTATGTTATTCAGAATAAAAAGAAAAAAAATATTTATTATTATTATTATTTTTTATTAATAATAATAATTTATAATTATAGAATAAATAAAGTAATTAAAGAAATAAATTATGATATATCAATTAATATAATAATTGATAAATTTATAAATTTAAAGTTATTTATATCTTTTATATTATATTTGGATAAATAATCAATCATGTTATATTACACATTCGAATATATATACATATTTTTGTCTTTATGTATATATTAAGTTAATTGATATTAAGAAATAATTGAGTGATTCGTAAAATCACAATTATTTGTTTTGTATTTTACATATATGAAATTTATGCGATTTTGATACATAAATTAATATTCTGATTTTCGGTATTAATAACACATTCAAAATTTGGTATAATTTTAGACCCACTTAAATTTGTAATTATGCGGTTGTTAATCGGCCCAAATGAAGGTTAATAATTGGTCAGATTGCAAATTTAAATAATGTACAAATTATTAATTTATAGAACATATTTGTTTTATAAGATTAAGACGGTTGTTTTTGTAACTATGCGATGATTAATCGCACAAAAGAAAGTTTAATAATTGGTCGTGTTACACACTTAAAGTATGTACATAAGTTATTAATTTATTAAATCAATCAATTGAAACAACATCCTACTAAAGTAGGCTCTCTTGTGTAGGTTAATATATTTTATAAATTAAGAAGGTAGTGTGTATGTAATTCATGCGGTTATTTAATCGGCCCAAAAGAAGATAAATAATTGGTCAGAATAACATTATGCACATGTGGTAATAAATATGTAACAATTATTTGGTATGCCATGTAAATAATTGGACTATCTAAAGATAACCAATTGTTTGACAGAACTTATTGTTAATATTTGATTACTACAAAAGAGTACCGTTTGCAAGTTAATATTTAATGTCCAAAGACTAAATATTAATGTTGCGTTTGGTATCTTATGATGAGACGTACCATTATTTTGAATTTTTGTGATTATTAAATTTTTGTGAGTATGGTTGTTCATTTGTTTTGTTATCTAATTAAGTTAACACTTCTGCTTATACAGATTTTTCTTGTCAACATCTTAAGTTCATTTTATATGATAAAGTTTTTTAAGGCATATTTAGAATTTTTGTTGTTTTTTTAAGAATTCTATCTAAAAGGGTTAAAATTGCTAAGGTTATTATTAGAATAAAGATTTCATAAGAAATACATCATAATATATGTTTTATTTTGTTTCAAAATTAATGCATTAAAGTCAGAGTTACACTAATGTATTCTCATGCATCTAATTTGGATTTTCTTATTCACACTTAAGTTAATTGATGTGAATTGTAGCTGTCTAAAGGGAGACTTAGTCTCTATATGAACTCACATCAATTGTGTGTAAGAAAATAAAAGATTGAAACAAAAATAACATAAATAATGTTCACTTAGCAGATATCTTAAAAGATAATGAAGAAATGAAGTTGTAAGAATTGCAGATATTGCACCTAAAAGAAAATTACTTAAGAAAGTAGTGCATAAAAGAATACATATTATAGTTTGTTTTGTTTGTTTTAAGAGTAATTTAACTTCAGTACTCATACACATTTGATGGAAACTTAGGTGTTACTATATAAAGTAAGTGTGTTAATGTATGGTTGAGTTAATTGTTAAAAGTCAATTGATGGTGAAAGAAACATCGACGTGAACAATGACAATTCAAATTAAAAAGAAAGAATTAAGCAAAAATCTAGAGAAAATTGGCTTTCATTAGGAGACAAGAATACTTCTTTCTTCTATAAAAAATGTTCATCAAGAAATTTTAGAAATCAGGTCCTAAGGCTCACAAACTCAAATGGAGATGTTTTACAGGGACAAAAGGCAGTTCATGAGGAAGCAATAAATTTCTACAAAGAGCTTATTGGAACAGAAATGAGCACAGTAATAGAGGACAACCGAATATTACTTCAACAGATTGTGCAAAGGAAAATCAGTGAAGAAAGTGGTAACTAATTGATTACAAGAGTCAGTATGGAAGAAGTCAGAAAAGCTGTGTTTTCGATGAAGGGGGATAAAAGCCCAGGGCCAGATGGTTTCAACGCGAACTTCTTCAAAAAAAACTGGGAAATAGTGGGTAAAGATGTAAGCGAAGGGGTTTGGAATTCTTCCAAAACAGGAAAATGTTGAAGCAATGGAACGTCACAGTGTTGAATTTGATTCCTAAGAATTCAATTCCGGAAAAAAATTAGGACTTTCGTCCTATTTGATGCTGCAATGTTATTTACAAAATTATTTCAAAAATTATTTCGCAACGTTTGAAAACAGTTATTGATAAACTTGTAGAATTAGGGCAATCATCATTTATTAATAAATTCTCTATTTCCCATAACATCCTACTCATGCAGAGCTTATTGAATGGATATGGCAAGAAAAACATATCGCCACGAGTGGCTTTCAAAATTGACATTAAAAAAGCTTTTGACTCGATCAGATGGGGATCAATCCACGGATTCCTCCTTGCTGCAAGTTTCCAATTATTTTCATTAATTGAATTATGCAATGTGTTTTCACTCCTCACTTTGTTGTGAGCGTGAATGGTATTCATGGAGGCTTTTTCAAGGGTGAAAGGGGAGTAAGGAAAGGAGACCCTATATCTCCTTTCCTATTCGTCTTAATAATAGAAATTCTTGACTACATTTTAAAAATGCTTCTGAGAAGTCATCATTTCAAATTTCACCCGTACTACAAAGAAGAAGCAATAACCCATATATGTTTTGCAGATGATCTATTTTTTGTGTCTTATGCGGATGTTGAATCTGTTAGTATAATCAAATAAGCTCTAACAATCTTTTCGAGTATTACAGGTCTATACATCAATGAGGACAAAAGTCAGACTTTCTATGGAGGGGTTAATGAAGAAAGGAAAGAAAACATTTTCAATATTATGGGAATCAATGAAGGTGAACTACCAGTGAAATACCTTGGAGTACCCTGTCATCAAAACAACTCTGATACAATCACTTTAGACAACTGAGAGAAAATGTTAGAAATTCTGTCTTGGGTTGGGCTACGAAAAAAATGTCTTATGCAGGTAGAATCGAGCTCGTTAAAAGAGTCATCTTTGGAATTATTGGCTACTAGGCACAACAGATAGTTATCCCAAAGAAAATAATGGCTGAACTCGATAGAATCATGAGAGACTACATATGGGGAACACAAGGCAGAGGAGGAAAAAAAGTCAAATGGGAGGATGTTTGCACTCCCATAAAAGAAGGAGGACTAGGAATAAAAAGTTGTGTTGAATGGAACAAAGCCCTCACCATCAAGAGCTTATGGGAGTTGGAGCAAAAAGCGGACTCCCTGTGGGTTAAATGGGTGCATACAAGATTTATGAAAGAAGAGTAGAGTATCTGGACACTAAGCATTAACGAAAGAATGGCATGGTCATTAAAGAAAATCCTAAAAACAAAAAAAGATGCCTTTAAATGGTGAAAACCACAATTGGAAATGGAAGAGGGGTACTATTCTGGCATGATTCTTGGCTGGATAATATTCTTATTATATTCAAAGAAGAAATACAAGGAAACAAAGTTAGAATAGAATACATCAAGTACTCATTTAGAGACATCTATGAAGGTAGATGTGATTCACTTTTGAGGCGTATTCCATAAGGTGATAGAATCCTAAACCTAATAAGGCAGAAGAAACTCAATGAAAATATTGATGAAATAAGTTGAAAAACAGAAAGCAATGAGAAGTTTATTACAGGAAAGGCATGGGAAATGTTTAGAACAAGAGGACAGGAGGTAGATTGGCATAATGTGATATGGTCTCCAAAGATTATTCCTCGTCACCAATTTATTCTCTGGCTGGTATACAGGAAAATGTTGACAACAAAAGACAGAATTCGAAAATATATAAACATTCCTGATATCAACTGTGTCCTATGTTCAGGAGTTGAGGAAAGCATAAACCATTTATTTGGGGAATACTCTTTTGTAATACAAATTTGGAGGATGTATGCTGCAAACATGAACATCATGAACTTTCCAAGAATATGGGAAGAAATCCAAGAGTGGATGAAGAATAAAGCAAAAGGAAGATCCTTCTATGTAAGTATGTTGAAATTCTACTTTGGAGCAGTAATCTACAATATCTTGAAAGAAAGAAATTCAAGAACTCACAGTGGAAGAAGTAAAACCGCTGAAGATATTTGGAGAGATATAACTTCAGATGGAAATGCACTCATTCAATCCTGGAGAGGAATCGAAAGGAATGAAGAGAATAGAAAGCTCTGCCAGATATGAGATATTTCGTTTGAGAATGTCACAAGTAGAATTAAAGTAAAAACGTTGTAGGCGCTAATTGATTATTGTTATTGTCTGTAATTCAATTAGTGTTTCATTGTCAAATCTAGAAATTGTCTAGATCTGATCTTAAACTTTTGTATTTTTTTCCCTATTTTGAGTTTTTTAATGAAATAGAACTAAGCTATTTTTCCAAAAAAAAAAAACAAACATTTATGACATATCTCCATATAATAAATTTATTTGAAAAGAAATAATTACAACTTATATACAGAATAAGTTTCAATTAAAACAACTAATAAATTTTTTTGAGGTTGTCTAGTTAAGGTTAGGCCTTACAGGCCTAAAGAAAATAAATTGAACTAAAGAATTGTTTAAATATTAATTGTTGGATGTTTTAAAAGGTCTAGAGACAAATTTAGTCTCATAAGTATTTCAAGATTATCCTTGAAAATAAATAAATACAAAAGACTCCTTAAACAAGAGTCTAATGTATGCTCAAGATTATATGAATAAAGAAATTAAATATATTTATGATGTTGGACAAATACTTGAAGGATCCTGGTTTGGATCATTAAGAAAGCAACCAAACAAGTAATGTGAAATTTTAAGAACAAAACAATACATACTCATATAGTGAAATCGAATCGAATAGAGATCATTTAGTATTTTGATTCGAATTTTGTAGGATACCAAAATAGACGGAAATTCGTGTCACATAATTTTAGTTTAATTATTAATTTAAAGAATTAATTATTGTAAAAGTGTTAAGTAGACACTCGAATAATTTTAAGTTGATGACATAATTAATTAGGTGTTTTGTGGCATCCAATTAAAGAATCTGACTGCAAAGTTTTATCACGAAGTTGCAAATTATGAATGATATAGAAAGACCACTAAAGATATTATGTGACAATAATTTGCATTTTTTTACTTTAAAAGTAATATGAGTTTGACTAGGTCGAACTATTTGGAAAATAAAGAATTCAGAATGTTTACTTATCTATTGAGCATAATTGGACAAACTCTAAAATTACGGATCAGTTCTCTAAATATTTGCCATCCGAGGTCTTTCATAAACATATTGTTCATAAGATCCAAGGAGTATTCTCCAATCATTGGTATGATTCCAATCACCCTCTAATTTATATTTATAGTTTGAATTTGAATTTTTACATTTCAAATTGCAAAAGGTTGTATGTTTATTTTTTCATTGTGTTTTATGGATGGAAATCATTCCGATGATCATTTAGGAACTATCTAAATATGATAGAACCAATCAATCGATCTAAAAAACCCAAATTTGAATTTTAAAAATAAAAAAAAATGGGTTTTTTGTTATTAGGTTAATTATGTTGATCCACAACCTAGAAAGATTCCCAACATGATAGTAATGATGTTGGGGAACTATTTGGATGATGTTTGATCTATCCCAATAATATTAGACTAAAATCAAAATTTTCAAAATAAAATGAAAATTTTGAGTTATTGAAATGGTCAAAACGAACAGGCAGTGTTCTTGTTTTGGTACCAATCAAGTATATGTAGTATAACAAAGCTATTGGATAGCCCCTTATACTTCAAAACAACTTTAAAATAAAAAACCCATTTTTTATCACAAATTGTTCATCATCCAAGTCGATTCATACCTTAAGATGATGATCAATATGTTCCCGGGAGCTTTGTGAAGCTATCCAAACCCTTGGATACAAAAATCCAAGATAAAAAACAAATTAAAAAATAAACATTTGATGTTCTTGAGGACTAAGGACAGTTAGCCTAGGACCGAGAATATTGACCTAGGACCAAGAGGTCCTACTGATATTCTTAAGCTAGGACCGAGAAGTTTGACCGATGTTCTTGAGCTAGGACCGAGAAATCCGACCGAGAATTTTCACCTTAGGACCGAGAGTCCTAACCTTGGGACCGAAACTTCCTGGACCTAGGACCGAGGGACTTAGCTAGAGTTAGCCTATGACCGAGAGGTTTATACACCTTGACCAACAAACTTAGCCCTAGGCTAACCTAGGATTGATTGTTTTTTCACTTAGACTAGTAAGATCAGCCAAGGACCGAAAGTTCTTAGCACTTCGACCGAGGAACTTCGGTAAGGATCCCGAACCTCTACTAAAAGGTTTCTCAACCCGGAACGAGAGTCTTTCAACCTCTACAGATAAAAACGAACCCCAAACCTAGGACTTTGGTCATAAGGCTTTATTGATTCCACTTTTCAAAATACAATATTATTTTTATAATTTTGGGACTCTAAATCATTTTATAAAAATCTCGAAATTTTAAAAAATGCATTTTAAATATATTTAGGATATTTCCACAAAAATATTTCGACAAAGGCTCGTTTGACGTTTATTTCTAAACTCTAATGTCTTTAAAAATGACTGATATTCTTCAGATATTTTCACCCTAGTTATCATCCGTAACAGGTACCAGCATTTTAAATATTATAGTTTCAATATTTTAAATAACGCTAAAACCTAGAAGCATGACTAAGTCTAGAAGAATAATTGGTTAAAACTCAAACGTTATACAACCGATTTTCAAAAATCGAACTTTATAAGTAGAGACCGTTTTTAAAATGGGTATAGAGGATGAATTGTGAAAGCCCTTTCCCGAGTATCATCAAACTACGAATTAAAAAAAACATTGGTCAATACATTTGTATACGTATGACAACTTTTATTGATTTTCAAAAAAATCATTTGGCGACTATATTTCAAAATAAATTATCTTTTAAATTAATTATGTTTAATTAATTTAAACTAAAGTATTTTCTAAAAAATCAAACTTTAATTTGATTATCATAAATACCCGAATTATTTAAAAATGAACCCCGTAAATAACAATATTTAATTTATTTCAAAAACATCTGTCAAGAATTAGTGATATATTTTAAAAATAATGTTTTATTTTAAAAAAATTCCTTACACGCAAACCAAAGTTGAACTTTTCGAACCTCAAGCTTTTTCCAGAACGGAACCGAAGGGGGTTTTTGAAGGGTTACATTGATTATTAAAAGTCAAATTAGCCTAGATTAACTTTTTTTTATTTAGTATTCCCATGTTTGCACATTACAGTTAGATGAGTGTTGGACTTACCTTATCCCCTTCTTCCTTTTGATATCTACCATGTCTCTTTCAACCAGTTCATCTAAGATTATACTAATTAACGTTTCAATAGAAAATGAAACTTCAACGTTTGTCACATTTGGTTTAGGAATAGTGCCATTGTCGATCAATTCACGTGGCTTCCCTCCAAAGGCCTTGCAAAAGTTGTTTCCATGTCCATTAATTAATTTCGTGATAAACATACCAATATTTGGGATATTTGCCCATAACTTCCATTCCCAATAGTGGTGTCAAAGGCATGATTAAGTTCTGGATGTGAATTATAGTCAAGGCTTGTCTTTGACTCATATCAATTTCGTCGTATTTTTTAGCAAAACAGAATGACTTCATATTTTAATAAGTTTTACGACTCTTTTCCTTCAACCTCTCACCTTTGATTCCCTTTGTTGTCGTTTTGCATTTAGTCTAGGAGCCTTCCATAAAATTGACTTTCGTTTTATGTTCTTATCCATATATTTATTTCTTGAAGAGAAAGTATGTTGGGTCAAATTATTTTGACTAAGTGTTGAAATAGTTTGACTATTGGAATTTTGATAATGAAATGATGAATGGATTATCTATGCGTCTAATTGTTTTTGATGTAGGTGTATCGAAATCAGATTACATTAGACTTAGTCCTAATGAGGTTCATTAGACCGATTTGGATTTAAATGCACTAAGTTAGACGTGTAGTCTAACTAGTGGTGTTAGACGTACAATATAACTAGTTGAGTTAGATGTACAGTCTAACTAAGCGGTGTTAGACGTGTAGTCTAACTGGAGAAAGTTAGACGTGCAATCTAACTAGTTGAGTTAGACGTACAGTCTAACTAAGCGGTGTTAAACGTGCAGTCTAACTGGAGAAAGTTAGACGTGCAGTCTGACTAGAGAAAGTTAGACGTATAGTCTAACTAGCGAAGTTAGACGTGTTCTCTAACTAAGCGGTGTTGGACGTGCAGTCTAACTAGCAAAGTTAGACGTGTTGTCTAACTAAGCGGTGTTAGACGTGCAGTCTAACTCCTTCAGATTAGTCTGAAGTGGATTCGTAATTAGACGTGCAGTCTAACTCATAGAGTTAGACGTGCATCCTAACTCATGGAGTTAGACGTGCAGTCTAACTCATGGAGTTAGACGTGCAGTCTAATGGAATGTGAAAGTTAGACGTGCAGTCTAACTCCTTCAGATTAGTCTGAAGTGGATTAGTAATTAGACGTGGAGTTAGACGTGTAGTCTAATGGAATGTGAAAGTTAGACGTGCAGTCTAATTGGTGAAAGTTAGACGTGCAGTCTAACTGGTGAAAGTGAGACGTGCAGTCTAACTCCTTCAGATTAGTCTGAAGTGGATTGTAATTAGACATGTAGTCTAATCCCATTAGACCAGGTGGTCTAATGGATCCTATTATTAGACGGGGACGTCTGATTTCATTAGACGAGGTCGTCTAATTGAAATACGTCTAATGCCATGCTTAAGCAGTTGCTTGAAGCTATAGCACCCGCCTACCCATGTGCTCTAGTAGTACGCTACTCCTACTCCACTTTCTAGTGAAGATCAGTACGACAGCCAACTGCAACCAATCAACCAATGCCACGTAAGCGAATATCCTTCACACTACTCATTTTGCATGTACATTTCTGAAGAATATTTGGCGCACTACCTGTTGTGTACGGCCACGATCCTTGTATTCAGAGTCTATTGTGTACTATAGAGGCGTTCCAATAGAAGCTCGCCACGTGTCATTATGAAGATTCGACCGTTGGTACATGTTCCTTATTTAAAGAATCTCAAGCACAACGGACGAACTGCCAGAATTTTGAGTGAATAAGCTGTACAATCAATCGATAATTTGATACTCAAATTATTCAAACTGTTAGCTGCTTTCCTGATTTATTGTGTGTTAATCAAGAGAGAGTTAGAATCAAAGCATCGTTTTAGCTGAGTGTTATTCATCATATTGTAAGTTGAACAGAGTCTGTTATGTTCAATAGTGAGCTATTTGTGTAAATTATATTTGATTTAAAGTATATTATAGTGAATCCTTCTGGTGGTTGGAAGAAGGGGTGACATAGGAGAGTTTGCTCCGAACATCCATAAACAAACTGTTGTGTTGTTCCTTTAAGTCATCTTCTCATTCTTGTTCCTAAGCTTCAGACCTAAGTAAACATTTCTGCACTTGATTCTGTTTCAAGTGTTTACAAGGGTTTGCATAGAATAGAAAGTGAATTAAATCCCTAACAAGATTTCTTTCAAATCGTTTTTCCTAAGCCTTCATCAATCGCCAGACCCCCGTCTCTATTGATTAAGTCGATCCTATCAATTGGTATCAAAGCTCTATTTCTATTCTCAAGCTTTCAGAACCCGAATCATGTATATCATCAATGAGATCCCTATTCTGTCAAGAGACAACTGTGAATATTGGATGATGAGAATGCAAGCTCACTTGGCTGCTCTTGATTGTGATATGTGGAGCGTCATTACTGATGGCCCCATAAAGATTTCGAAGCCAAGAAGTGAATGGACTACTGAAGACAAGATGACTAACAACCTAGATAATGTTGCTAGGAACATTTTGTATCAATCGATCAACATGAACGTATTCTATGAAATCAAGTCTTCTTCCTCTGCTAAAGAAACATGGGATAAGCTTACTTAGATCTATGGTAGAAATGTTCAAGAAAAGAAGGATAAAAAATTTTTCATGTGTGTTGAAAACAAATCCAAATGGGCTGATAGCAATTTAGAGGAGTCTCCTGTTGAAAGAGAGACTGAATTTGTTACATGTTTGATGGCAGACGACCAATCCAAGGTAAATGATGTCTCTACTCCATAATTTACTAACGAAGAGTTAACTAATGTACTCAATGAAATGGCATTTGAGTACAAAAAGTTATCAGATTCATTTTATGAGATGAAAGTGAAATATGAGTCCAATACTTCTCCCTCTTATAAAGCTTTTGAAACATATGTTTTTGAAAAGAAAGAAGTAGAGATTTTATCAGAAAATGAAATGCTCAAAGAACAGATTCAAACCCTTTCTGCTAAAAAACAAAAGGCTAAACTATGTATTTAGTGCTTGGACAAGGTTTGGAGATGCTGTCAAACATCAAATCAGTATGTTAAAACCTCTTGGATCTAGATCCGGTGTAGGATTTGATAGCAATGACCCTAACCTGTCCTGCAAAAAGTCAAACTAAGAAAATGACAAGCTTAAGCCAATAAGTTTTGTTAAAGAGAGTGTGACTGATAGTGAATCTGACCCTATTCGTGAAGAAGTAGCTTTTAAAAATGAAATTATTTATGTTTCCCTGACTGTTAGTTGGATGAAGAATAAGTTAGAAACAGCTAGCAAGGTTGGAAATATAAAACCTGACTCAAAGCCAAGGAGTTTTAAAAGAAAATCTTTTTCAAAAGCTAAGGGATTTGTGACTAGCAGAAAGTCGTCTGCTAAGTCAAAATCATACACATTAATCACAACACAAAATGGGAAATCCATTAGAATATGTCAAATATGGATTCCTAAGGAACTGATTGACCGAGGACCCAATTAAAAGTGGGTACCAAAAGATTGTAAATATTCCTTTGTGTAGGTACAAATAAACGATGGGCTGGAGGAATCTGTATGGTATCTTGATAGTGGCTGCTCCAGGCATATGATAGGAAACAGACGGCTTCTTACTGATATAGTAGATTTCTTTAGACCTAAGATTACCTTTGGCGACAACAAGAAAGGTAAAACCATGGGTAAGGGTAAGATTATCCATGGTAACCTAACCATTAATGATGTGTTACTTGTAGACAATCTATGCTATAACTTGATCATTATCAGTCAGTTATGTGATAATGGTTTGTCAGTTGATTTTCAAATTCATGCATGTCTAGTTAAGGACCAAGATGGAAATACTTTGTTAACTGGTAGTATAGTATGAAACTCATACAAAATGAATTGGCAAAAAGAATATTCTGATCTTATGTGCATGATTGCCAAGAATGACCAGAAATGGTTATGGCATAAAAGGTTGAACCATTTGAATTTCAAAACCATTAACAATATTTTTTCAAACAACTTAGTTATTGGATTACCTAAATTGCAGTTTGCTAAGGACAAGGTATGTCCTGCTTGCCAGTTAGGCAAACATGGCAGATCATCGTTCAAAAGTAAAGGGAAATCTCAATCTAGCCGTTGCCTAGAACTGTTACATATGGATCTGTTTGGTCTAATTCCTGTAAAAAGTCTAGGAGGAATAAGATTTGCCCTAATTATCATTGATGATTTTTCTCGATTTACATGGGTTATGTTTTTGCCATCAAAGGATAAAACTGCTGAAAATTTGATTATAATATTTAAAAGAATTCAGAATCAGAAATCTCTGAATATTGCATGCATTAGAAGTGACCAAGGAACTAAGTTCACTAACAGATATTTAACATCTTATCTCGAGGAGACCGGAATTAGGCACGAGTTGTCTAGTGCCAGAACTCCACAGCAAAACGACATTGCTGAGAGAAGAGTGAGGACTCTAAAGGAAGCAGCGAGATCCATGCTAGCTGAATCAGACGTGCCTCAGAGTTTCTGGGCAAAATCCATAAGCACTGCTTGCTATACACAATATCGGTCAATAATCAACAAACGTTTTGATAAAACTCCCTATGAACTTTATTATAGGACAATTGCCACAGTCTCTTATTTTAAGATATTCAGGTGTAAATGTTTTATTCATAACAATGAAAAGGTTTATCTGACCGCTTTTGATGTTAAAGCAGATGAGGGATTCATGTTGGGATACTCTTCAGTAAGCAAGGCTTAGAATATACAACAAAAGAACGCAAACCGTTAAGGAATCCCTCCATGTAGTTTTTGATGAGCTTGTTGAGAGCAAATCCATTGACCATATTGATCTTGCTGACAAACTAAAAGCGAAAAATCTTTAGTCTGTGAGTGAAGAAGAAGAAGCTCTGGATAAACGGATTGTGTTGTCTGATCTAGTGGCTGATCCGGTTGAGGTTCAACTAGACGTACAAACTCCTGTTCAACAAGATGTTGAGAGTTTAGACGTCGCGGAGTCACCCATTTAGATGACCAATCCTCTTGGATGCAACTTCAGATGGAACATAAATCATCCATTAGAAATGATCATCGGAAATCCCTTATCTCCTCGAAGGACAAAACGTCAATTGATGGATGAAATGGCCAACTCTGCATTTATTTCTCATATTGAACCCAAGAAAATTGGTAAAGCCGTAGTTGATCCAAATTGGATCAATGCTATACAGGAGGAGTTAAACCAATTTGTGAGAAATAAAGTGTGGCATCTTACTCGTAGACCAACTGATAAGTTAGTCATAGGAACAAGATGGGTCTTTAGAAACAAGCTTAGTGAAGATGGTTTGGTCATTAGAAACAAAGCTCGTTTAGTTGCTCAATGATACAGACAAGAGGAAGGTATCGACTTTGATGAGTCTTTTGCACCTGTTGCAAAACTTGAGGCAATTAGAATCTTCCTAGCATATGCATCATTTAAGAACTTTAAGGTCTTTCAAATGGATGTGAAAAGTGCATTTTTAAATGGACAATTGAGTGAAGAAGTGTATGTTGAGCAACCTCCTGGATTTGTAGATCATGTGTTACCTAATCATGTTTATAAGCTTGACAAAGCATTGTATGGTCTGAAACAAGCTCTTAAAGCTTGGTATGACACTTTAACTGAATTTTTGTTTGATCATGATTTTTTTATTGGAACTGTGGATAAAACCTTATTTAGATTGACTAAAGACTCTCACATTCTACTTGTTCAAATATATGTTCATGATATTATTTTTGGTTCAACTAACCCCAAATTATGTGAGAAATTCTCTAAGCTGATGTAGGATAGATTTGAAATGAGCATTATGGGAGAATTAACGTTCTTCCTTGGGCTTCAAGTCTGTCAGTTAGAAAAAGGGACCCTCATCAATCAGGCCAAATATACCAAAGAACTTCTAAAGAAATTTGGAATGGAGAATTGCTCTGCCGCAGCCACTCCAATGAGCTCCTCTAGTAAATTGGATAAAGATGAAGGCGGCCAAAGTGTTGATGTAACAACATATAGAGGACTTATCGGATTCTTGCTATATGTGACTGCTAGCAGGCCAGACATTCAGTTTGCCGTTGGAGTTTGTGGAAGATTTTAGGCTAATCTTAAACTTTCTCACTTTACTGCTGCTAAACGTATTCTTAAATACTTAAAGGGAACTCAAAATGTGGGACTGTGGAATCCGAAGGATTCCAGTTTCAATTTGACCAGTTTCTCATATGCAGATTATGCAGGGTGCAAAATTGATAGAAAAAGCACGAGTGGAACTTGCCAGTTCCTTGGAGATCGTCTAATCTCATGGTTCAGCAAGAAGCAGACGTCAGTTGCCACGTCTACAGCCGAAGTAGAGTACCTTGTAGCTGGTAGTTGTTGCTCTCAACTTTTGTGGATTCAACAACAACTCAAGGATTATGGGATCGTGGCTGAAGAATCTCCAATCTTCTACGACAACACTAGTGCTATCGCAATCACCTATAATCCAGTTCTGCATTCTCGGACAAAGCATATCGAAATCAGGCATCATTTTATCCGAGAACACATCAATTAGAAGCAGATTCGTCTTGAATATGTTCTTACAATTCAACAAACGGTAGATATCTTTACGAAACTTCTGGCCGAAGCTAAGTTTTCTCATTTTAGAAATAAATACATGAACAAATATATAATCAAATTTTTTAATCAGTCACTTCTTAAAAGGATTGAAGACACGTGTCTTTCAATACATAAAGAATGACTAAAATTTCTGACGACTTTATCTTGTACGTTTAGTATTAACTGTGCATTTTCATGATTAATATTAAATGCAATGTTCTTTGGGAACAGACCTCTGAATTTTTGACTATCGGTATGATCATTAGATATTCTCTACACGTTATTATTAGATATTTAATGAGTGGGATTACTCAAATGGTTGAGTACTTCAAATATGTGTCTCTCTCTCTAGAATTTGAATCGACCTGTTCTTGCTCATCTAGTCGAAATTTCATCCTTCTCTCCGAAATCTCTCCTGGAATGTTTAAAATGTTCGATTTGTTGAAAGCCTCCAGGCTGCGAAAATTCCTCACCCCTCATCCTATCTATCACGAACAGATGATTCATGAGTTCTTTGAAACGGCTAATTTCTATCAGGACAAATATATTGCTGGGATCGTCCAAGGCAGGATGATCTCTATCTCCGAAATCTCGTTCGATATGTTCTTCCAACTTCCCACTGAAGGTATTCATGAGTTTTCACCTTCCCCGTATGAAATCATGTTCACAATGATGAAAGTCTTATCTAATTCATCCCTTATGGATATTCACGGGAAGAAAAGCGTCCTGAAAGATGAGTCTGCTCTTCTCAACGACATCATTTCTAAATCTCTTCTCGCCAAAGAATCTTCCTACAAGTACAGTACGAAGGTTTTTGAGATAATGGTGGCTATCACCAGGGGTGTACATATCAACTTGACTAGTTTTCTCTTCGGGAATCTGGTTAGAATGCTTTGCGCTCGGAAGAGAATCTTTGGCTTGGATAGTCCTCTTGGCGCCTTCCTCTGTTTTCTCATCGATGAACCTAGTAAAGGGTATCACCTTTCTTCTAAAACTCTGAACAACCAGAAGGTTGTTGAATATTTTCTTAGGGTGAAGAGGCTCAAGTCTAAGAAAAGGAAAAGAGATGTCTCCAACCCCCCTCTAACCGCAGTCTTAGAGATTTCCTAGGTTGAAGACTATCCTTTCCAGAAATTGATTAAGAAGAAGAAGAAGATTAGAATAGACTTGATTTTCATTTAAGATGATGTTTTTGGAAGATCTTTTGATGTTGTTTTGTTTTGAACTTATTTCGGTTATGTTTGGAAGAATGTTTTGTTTGTTTCTCTTGAAAACAGTCCTGATTATGTGCTTAATCTGACAATTATATTTTGTGTCTATATATTTTATTTATATGGTATGTTATTGTGTAAACAGGGGTTTGTTTATATTTATATGATGGATATGTTAGCTTGTTATCTATGCAGGATTTCAATCTCATCATCAAAAAGGGGGAAATTGTTGGGTCAAATTATTTTGACTAAGTGTTGAAATAGTTTGACTATTAGATTTTTATGATGAAATAACAAATGGATTATCAATGCGTCTAATTGTTTTTGATACAGGTGTATCGAAATCAGATTACATTAGACTTGGTCCTAATGAGGTTCATTAGACCGATTTGGATTTAAATGCACTAAGTTAAACATGTAGTCTAACTAGCGGTGTTAGGCATACAGTCTAACTAGTTGAATTAGACGTACAGTCTAACTAAGCAGTGTTAGACGTGCAGTCTAACTAGAGAAAGTTAGATGTGCAGTCTAACTAGTTGAGTTAGACGTACAGTTTAACTAAGCGGTGTTAGATGTGCAGTCTAACTGGAGAAAGTTAGACGTGCAGTCTAACTAGCGAAGTTAGACGTATTTTCTAACTAAGCGATGTTAGACGTGCAGTCCAACTGGAGAAAGTTAGACATGCAGTCTAACTAGCGAAGTTAGACGTGTTGTCTAACTAAGCGGTGTTAGACGTGCACTCTAACTGGTGAAAGTTAGACGTGTAGTCTAACTCCTTCAAATTAGTCTGAAGTGGACTCGTAATTAGACGTGCATTCTAACTTGTGGAGTTAGACGTGCAGTCTAATGGAATGTGAAAGTTAGACGTGCAGTCTAACTGGTGAAAGTTAGACGTGTAGTCTAACTGGTGAAAGTTAGACGTGTAGTCTAACTCCTTCAGATTAGTCTGAAATGGATTTGTAATTAGACATGCAGTCTAACTCGTGGAGTTAGACGTGCAGTCTAATGGAATGTAAAAGTTAGACGTGCAGTCTAACTAGTGAAAGTTAGACGTGCAGTCTAACTGGTGAAAGTTAAACGTGTAGTCTAACTGGTGAAAGTTAGACATGCAGTCTAACTAGTGAAAGTTAGACATGCAGTCTAACTAGTGAAAGTTAGACGTGTAGTCTAACTCCTTCAGATTAGTCTGAAGTGGATTGAAATTAGACGTGTAGTCTAATCTCATTAAACCAAGTGGTCTAATAGATCTTGTTATTAGACGGGGACGTCTGATTTCATTAGACGAGGTCGTCTAATTGAAATACGTCTAATGCCATGCTTAAGAAGTTACTTGAAGCTAACACCCGCCTACCCACGTGCTCTAGATGTATGCTACTCCTGCTCCACTTTCTAGTGAAGATTAGTACGACAGTCAGCTGCAACCAATCAACCAATGCCACGTAAGCGAATATCCTTCACACTACTCGTTTTGCAGGTACATTTCTGAAGAATATTCGGCACACTACCTGTTGTATACGGCCACGATCCTTGTATTTAGAGTCTGTTGTGTACTATGGAGGCGTTCCAATGGAAGCTCGCCACGTGTCATTATAAAGATTCGACCGTTGGTACATGTTCCTTATTTAAAGAAACTCAAGCACAACGGACGAACTGCCAGAATTTTGAGTGAATAAGCTGTACAATCAATTGATCATTTGATACTCAGATTATTCAAACTGTTAGTTGTTTTCCTGATTTATTGTGTGTTAATCAAGAGAGAGTTAAAATCAAAGTATCGTTTTAGCTGAGTGATATTCATCATATTGTAAGTTGAACAGAGTCTGTTATATTCAATAGTGAGTTATTCGTATAAATTGTATTTGATTCAAAGTATATCATAGTGAATCCTTCATGTGATTAGAAGAATGGGTGACGTAGGAGAGTTTGCTCTGAACATCCATAAACAAACTGTTGTGTTGTTCCTTTCTGTCATCTTCTCATTCTTGTTCCTAAGCTTCAAACCTAAGTAAACATTTCCGCACTTGATTCTGTTTCAAGTGTTTACAAGGGTTTGCGTAGAATAGAAAGTGAATTAAATCCCTAACAAGATTTCTTTCAAACTATTTTTCCTAACCCTTCATCAATCGCCAGACCCCATCTCTATTGATTAAGTTGATCCTATCAAAGTGGGAGTAACGTCTCTTTTCTTAACTTTAGCATATGCATCGTCCAAATTTGTGTCGACCCAAATCAACTTAGTCATATTAGTGAAGGTTTTAGAAGCGACTCACACACTATATTTGTACGCATTTAAAACGTCGTCCCTAAATGATGAGCGGTTTTCAAATTTAAATAAATAAATTTAAAATATATAAATCTCTCTTCAAAATTTTGAATTAAATAAATTAAATTAAATCAATATGTGGAATTAGTTAAAAATTAGTTTGTGACGTAAAAGTGGCCTCCTAAGTTTTTTTTACAAAAATAGGAAAATAAACTATTTTGGCGTGTAACACGATAACGCCCTCAAAAAAAGGATTTCTTAGGGGGGTTCGTTGATTGGTTAAACGTGAGAAAGAGACTTAGCACTATCTCTCACGTGCTCATTAGAAAAACAGTCTTAAATTTAAATATTTTGGCCATTTTTTAGAAATAGTTTATACTTATTTTAATCTATTTATTTGTTGAATCATAATTGCTCTAATATATAGTTTATGCCCTGTAAGCATTAAAAAATATAGCATATCCTAATATATATATATATATATAATGATTTTTAATTTTCAAAGTGTCCGGATTGTCGGGTCGAGAGCTATGGTTAATTTGGATATATATGTGAAAGCAATTGGATACTTGAGTCGGATTGTGAGTTGACCTTCTCATAAAATTAAAATGGTTAAAAATAAAATTAAAAATGTTATATGTATGTTTCGAACTTGTAACCTAACAAAACAAGTTCAATTTTTTAACCAACTAAGCTAATAAGATTTTTTATTTTTAATTAAACACCAAAATTGATGAACGCAGGATATTTTAACAATATAAGTTCAACTTTTTAACTAACTAATATATATATATATATATAATGATGTTTAATTTTCAAAGTGTCTGGATTGTCGGGTCGAGATTTGTGTTTAATTTGGATATATATGTGAGAGTAATGGATATTTGTGTCAGATTGTGGGTTGACCCGCCCATAAACTTAAAACGGTTAAAAATAAAATAAAAATGTTATATGTATGTTTAGAACTTTTAACCTAACAAAACAAGTATGATCTTTTAACCAACTAGACTAATACGATTTATATATAATGACGCTTAATTTTCAAAGTGTCCAGATTTTCGGGTCGAGAGTTATGGTTAATTTTGATATATATGTGAGAGTAATGGATACTTGGGTCGGATTATGGGTTGACCCACCAATAAACTTAAAACGGTTAAAAATAAAATTAAAAATGATATATGTATGATTTGAACTTGTAACCTAACAAAACAAGTACAATCTTTTAACCAACTAGGCTAATAAGATTTTATATTTTTAATTCAGTATCAAGTTTGATGAATGCGGGACATTTTAACAATATAAGTTCAACTATTTCACTAACTAATCTATATATATTTATGCTTAATTTTCAAAGTGTCCGGATTGTTGGGTCGAGAGTTGTGGTTAATTTGGATATATATGTGAGAGTAAATGGATACTTGGGTCGGATTGTGGATTGACCGCCCATAAACTTAAAACGGTTAAAAATAAAATAAAAAATGTTATCATATTTTTACCGTTATTTTTTTCCACGGTTTTTATATTATTACTTGTGAAAATGCACGGGTTACATGCTAGTTTTAGAATAATATTATGAATTTATAATAATATTAAAATAATATTTTGAATTTTTAAATTTAAAATAACCCAAAAAGATATTAAAAAACAAATTAAGGTTAATTTGATAATTAAACCCTAAATAAAAAAAATTAAATAAAAATCCAAAAATAATTTTAGGTTAAAATATTGTATTTATTTTACTCAAATTATACCCAAAAAGGGTGAAATTATTTAATTGTAATTTTAAACATAAATTATGTATAATTTATGGCTTAAAACGATTAAATAAATACCCAAAAATAAAATAAATGAATATAATTTTTATTATGCTATCAAAAATATTTTGTGTATTATTTTGGTGAAGAAAATGCAACAAAGGGTTAAAATATCGATTTCAAATAACTATTTTATTAAAAATATAAACTGATAATCATTTGTGTCAGAAATTATATTTAAATTTTACATCATGTTTCAGGACCATCGAATTAGCGCTGAATTTTCATCCAGCACCCAGAAAAACGTCACGCATTCGGTTGTTGCAGAAATAATGCACGCCCGGGTTCACACTGGAACAACTAACGGGGACGCTAACACCATTAGCCTAGACGCTCCAGCGCCAAGGGAACGCTAGTGGAACGCAATGACATGTTTTGTTTAAATAAAACGATGTCGTTTTGTTCGTCTTCTTTGCGAACTCCGGAGGCCGCGCTCGAAGCTGGCGATCTTCTAGAAGGTTTATCTTCTCCGATACTCAACTTTATCCCTCCATCTTTTTACCCTCGTGCACGTCTCTACCTCGCCTTCAATTTCCTTAGCCTTTGAAGTCAAAACTTATGCTCTAGCTAGGCTGCCGAAGATGAAAAATAATTCCATAGATAAGATTTCAGAAGAAAATTTGAAATCAAATTCGACTTTCATAACTGACCTAGTTGAGTATAAATACTCCCTAGGTGTTAAACTTCCAAACCATCAAACAATCATCAAATATTACAACCTAAATTGAAGAATTGCCAAGAACTCCGGTGACTGTTTTTTGAAAATACTTCTCCAGCGAGCTAAGCTTTGATCTAGGAATCATGAAAGGTTCCTACACATCATTGGAGTGTTCTCAAATAACTTGTAAGCTTTTAGATCCACTGTAATTTAATTTGTGATTTGATATTTTATTTTTTCAAGTTTGATTGGGTTCATTTTTAAGGATTAATTTTGTGTTTTATTTCTTTGAAATCACCCCTGGATGATTTCTAAGCTTTCCGTTGAAAGAGATTTCATCAATTCAACCTAAATCGAAAAAACTCAAATTTGATTTGAAAATCTGTAAATTTTGAATTTTGTGTTCTTGAGCTTTTAAGCTTGAATTTTTTTATTCAAATAGTTTCTAAACATATTTTTAAATATGTTAGGATGATTTCCATATCATATTGCATCCATCCCGATCATGTTTGATCCAACTAAAAATTTTGAAATAAAATTTTAAATTTCAGTTTTGAAAGTTGTTGCATGGCTTGATTAATGTTCTTGTCTTGGTTGTGTTCGACTATAAACATCATTTCGAAGTTGTTGGAAAAAGAATTAGGCCATGAGATAGACTAAATCAAAAGTTACTAAATTTTTCCCTAAAAATCATTTTGAAAAATCAATAGTTATTTAATTCGATTTATCGTGTTTAGGACTAGAGATTATGATCCCTACATTTATATGAGTTATTTGCAACTTACAAATTATTATTTTATGGTTTGTATCAAAATATACAAACCTGCAATTCTTCATACCAAATGAAGAACACTTGGTCCCAACCGAGTCCTCTAGGACCGAACCGGGAACTCTTGGTCCTAACCGAGACCAAGGACCGAGAAAACCGACATAGGACCGATACCAAGGACTAGTGTTGTTGAGTTAGAACCGAGACCAAGGACCGGTGTTCATGAGTTAGGACCGAGACCTATGACCGGTGTTCTTGAGCAAAGACCGATGAATCCAATTGAGGATTATAACCTAGGACTAAGAGATATAACCTAGGACCGAGACTCCAAAGTCCCAAGACCGAGGAAGCTAGACTTGGGACCGAGCCTCCCAGACCTAGGACTGAACAATCTGAGTCAGGATTGAGCTTCCTAAACCCTAGGGTCGAACCCTCTAGTCATTTGACCAAGTGTCCCGAGCCCCGATCTAGACCACCACGGTCTGGACCGAGCTTGTCTGAGCCCAAATTGGTAAAAATAGACCCAAGGCTTAGGACTCTCCGATCTAAGGCATGTTTGTTTCCACTTTTAAAATTCCAAAATTATTTTTGTAATTTTGGAATCCCAATCCATTTTCAAATAATCCTGAAAGGCTAGAAAATAAATTTTAAATATTTTCTTGATATTTCCAAACAAATATTTAGGATAAGGCCCCGTTTGGAATTTATTTTTAAATTCTAACAATTTTGTGATATTTTTCAGGTATTATACTGAATCTTATATTTACGCAATCGCATGTACGCCCTTCTAAATAATTTTGTACAATTATTTACCTAATTTAAATATATCTTGTTTAGGACCCCCTGAACTACTAATTAAAGGAAATAAATGTTATAAATAAAACTTTTAATAACCAGACTTTTACTTTAAAAATAAAATTGTCATTTAACGGGTGTGGATGATATAGCACGCAAGCCCTTTCCCGAGCGTAACAAAAAAACGAATCCCTTATAGAAACTCTGTTATAAAGTACGTTTATACACGCATCCTTTTACTGGTTTTTCTAAAATCATTTGACGACTCTGTTTTTTAAATAAATAATTTGTTAAATTGATTATGTTTGATTAATTTAATCAGAGCTTTAATCAAATTGTTATCCCCATATTATTAAAATTTGAATTAAATTAATTATTTTTACATAGTTAATTTTAAAAGCGGCTAGGTACTGTCAAAATATTATAAAATCATATTTTCTTTTAAAAATGCCTGACACCAAACCAATGTTTAAATTCAAAAGTCCAGAAGAGAGAAATTTGTCGTTGTCCTTTGATTCCTTTTTTATATTTTCTGATAGTAATTTTCAGTACTGTAAGTTAAATAGAACGTTGTCTGTTCAACAAAGAGTGTGATAGCTAGGAGTTCAGAACATGCAATTGTTAAGACCTTTGATCTGAATGGGTTTGTGTAGAGGCTATGAAAATCAAAGTCTTATAGTGGAATCCTTTTGGAAACAGATGAAGAGTGACGTAGGAGTTTTATCTCCGAACATTCATAAAATCTTGTGTCGTCTCTTTACTATTTCATTCACCGTTATATATGTCGCTTCAAATCTCGCAAGCATTTTTCGCACTAGAAACCATTCAAGAGCTTGTTAAGATTTGTTAAAGAATGTAAATAGATTTTCAGTCCTTAATAGGATTAAAATCACATTTAAAGTGAAAAATAGTATAATAATATTCACCCATTCTATTGTTGTAGTCGATCCTAACAGAAACGCATCAAGCATCGATCCACCCCGCGATCCCCTGTGTTGTCACGTGTCCATGACACGTGCTAAGCTACGGACCAAGAAAACCTCTCGGGATTACATGCCCTAAGACTAAATCTAAAGGAAATTATTATTATTTACATTAAATAAATTAATGTCTTGCACATGGGAGAAATAAGAAAATAACCCAAAGGAGAATTAAAAATTTATTATATTCATAAGTTGATTTTATGAGTAAAAAAAATCAACCCATATAATTAATTTAAATGAAATAAGAAAAATTATCTTTGTTAAAAATATTAATTTTAACGATTTTTTTAAATTTTAATTTAATTAAAATAGTTGAATTCATTTTTAATGTATAAGTAACCAAATAAAAAATCGGAATAAAACCACATAAATATAGCTTAAACGCAAATTGGCCGAATTTGGGTAATGGGTCGGACCTGGCACAAGCTCAAGAATGGCAAATCCATTTTTCTAATTTTAAAATTAAATATTTTTAATATAAAATTAGCGGAATAAATATAATTCGATCAAAGAAAACTTTTAAACCATGTTATTAGTAATATCAATTAACAATTTAAATTTAAAGAAATCAAACTGTAAATGAAATATACCGAACTCAAATGTATGTATAAAATTGAATTTTATATATAACAAAATAAAATTTTAAAGTGGACCTTAAATGCTTTCTAAAAATTTATAGAAGCTACTTAAACACCTAATTAACATTCAAACCACCTTAAAAGAAAAATGGAAAATTTTGACAAAAGCTTGTAAAACTAAAAATGGTGAATAGTTGTCTTAATTAATTTCAATAGTTCTCCTTCTTGGCAATTCAGATCTTCTGCTATTGATTGTTGTGTTCCCCTGTGGCGGACCAATCAGATTGCAGCATTATTATTTTAATAATAAATCAATCTGGGTAGGAGACGGAGGGAGGGAGAATCCGAAATCCGGGTTTCGGCCCGGGTTCACACCAGACGCCGTTAACGGCAGCGCCTGTTAACGCCAGGAAATTATATAATATTCATATGATACCCAGATAACATATCTTCGCTCAGGGCACCGTGTCAGAGGGAAGGGTGAGATGCGATGGGAGCGAAGATCTACACGCTCGTTGCCCTGACCCTCATGTAAACCCCCATACCCACCCATGAGAAGACCGCTTGCCGTCCATGAAAATACAATTACCCGTCTATGTAAAGACCAAATTGACAGGGATTTTATGTTTACGTTTATTAAATATTAATTTAATTTATTAAAAAACACATGCAGCGATATAATATTCGCTTCAAGTAATTCATTCATTTTTTTCTAGGAATTTTATTTAATTTTTTATTTCATTTTTTCGGCTTGGAGACCCTCAGGAGCGAAGATATATTTGCTTCAATTAATTTTAATAAAAACCTCATGTAAACTCCACAACCCACCCAAGAGAAGACCGCCTGCCTCCCATGTGAATACACTTACCCGTGCATGTAAAGACCCAAATGACATGGATTTTATATTTCCGTTTATTAAATATTAAATTAATTTATTAAAAATCACATGCAGCAACCGAACAAATCTTCGCCTCAATTACTTGGCTATTTTATTTTTATTAATTTTATATTTCCGTTTATTAATAAATGTAAATTCAATTAATTTAAAATGACATGCAGTAAACGACCAAATATTCGCTTTAATTTTGTTTTTCGAGGAGACGATTGAAAGCGAAGATTTCTTCTTTTCAATTATTTGTAGCCTGACGTTCATGTAAAACCCCCTCCCCTCCCATGAGAAGCCAACTTGCCTGTCATGTAAATTCACTTACCCGTGCATTTACATCCCGCGAATAAATCTTCGCTTCGAATAACAGTTTTCATTTTCAATTTAATTTTTGAATTTTTTTAAGAAGTTACGATATCGAACGAATATTTATTCGCTTCCATTACTAGTTGATATAATTTCAATTTCCCGCTACAATCCCACTCTCCATCATTTTCATTTTCATAAGCAACTGTTCATATTCTTCTCTCTCTATCTCCCGGCGATAATCCAAACACTCAACGTCGAAACCCTAGATATTTCTTTTATTCTACAAGGATTTCTTCTGAAGATGTCAGGGAACCAAGGCAACAACATGGAATTGGATACCATCGACTCCCAAGAGGTCGTCTTGGAAGTCTGTAGGAGCATAAACGAAAACGAAACTGCCCCACTCCTGCATCCAACGTCAATCCCAGCAATAAACCAGAGAGGTATGTTAATCTTATTGTGTTTATACTAATTTTACACCTGTTTATTCACTTTATTTCGTTGAATACTGATTTATGCTATCCCACCAAAAATAATGACTTCGAGGTTTAATAACTTTACATATGAAAGGAAGAGGAAGAGAAATCCGAAGACGAATACTAAGTCGTCATCGACTGCTGAATCAGTTTCCACAGTTGCTGTCGAAGCTACTGATGTTGCTGCAGGTACTACCCATTTTGATGAGATTTTACCACCACCTTTTCCCCCTCAAAAAAAACCCAATGTTATTCCTACCTCCACTCCAACAGTCGATGAAGAGTTACCAGAACCACCCCTAGAAACCACTAATATTTCTCCGTGTACTACCCCATTCGATGAAGAGTTACCACCATCTCCCCCAAAAACCAAAACCCTCAAGAAACGTAAACTGACATTTCTAACAAGATCATCACCTCATGGCCTCGCTCAACTGATTCCTAAATTGAGCGTAGAATAGAGGGAAGCCGTGAAGGAAATCGGGTTTGGTTCTCTTCTTACAATGGGCGTCTCCAAGTGCCTGGCTCATTTTTCCAGACACGTAATCCAATGTTTTGACCCGGATAAGAGTTCTCTGGTATTGTCCAACGGTGATGAGATCCTTATCGATGAAGATCTCGTACAGCTCGTGATGAACCTCCTTAGAGGGGCAATGAACGTAGTCGAGTCCGTTGGGGGGGACAAGACTAAGGACCCTGATTATTTTAATTTCTTGAGGGATTGGAAGACCAGATGGACCGGGGAAGACTCAAAAGCTCCCGAAACACTTTCGATGATCCCCAAGATATTAAGTAACACAAGTGCAGACAACGATTTCAAAATCGACTTCGTTGTCTTTGTTGTCTCAAGTTTTTTATGTCCAGTTCAAAATTCACGAGCCAGGTAAACATGTATTCAAACCTATTATATATCTAATTGTATTTGTGAATACTGACACATGTATTTTTTCATTTCAGGTTCAAAATTCTCAAATCCTTAATGGAGGTTGATAACATAAAGGAACTGAACTGGTGCCACTTCACACTACAACGATTGGTTGACAGTGTCAGAAGTTGGAAAGAAAAAGCAAGTAAAGATAAAAATCCATATTTCGATGGACCTATAACCCTTTTATCGGTAAGTATTCTTGCCTCTCTTATATATGATTTATAGATATGTAATATTTTCTAACATGTTTCCCATTCCTTTACTCCAGATTTGCTACCTAGATGGTGTTTTTGTGGAAGGTGAACGTATCCCCTACGAAAGAAAATTTCCTATAATCTCTTGTTGGGATGACGTCACCGTGTTAGAGTTTACCAACTTAGAAGTTCGTGCCGGTGGTTTTGGGAAGGGCCGTGCAAGGGCGCGCTTAGCAGCTAAACAACCTGAGAATTCAGTTGACTCGGTTGAAGTAACAGAAGACGACAATGAGGTATGTGTAAACAAGAAATTGACTCCCATTTGTCTATATTATCCTGTTTTCAAGATTAATGAAATCTGTTTTTCATAATGTACAGATGTTGACATCCAAAATCCTGCAAACTTTTAAAGATACAGCCCAACAGCTGAATTACCTATCAGGGGAGTTGGAGAAACGCAACATCGATCCGAAGCCTTTTTTTGAGACCGGTTTCCTGAACCTAAGAGAGTCTGAAGGGTTCATGAAACACTTGAAGGTGGTGAACGATAGTGATGTTCGTGTAGGTGTGGAAGATCCTCCAAGTGAGGCACTTAGGGACACTGTACTGTGTGCGGGCTTGAAAATCAATAGTCCCCCGGTTGAATACCCCTGTGAGAATCCAGTGGACGACAATGCAGACAATCCACCAGCACGGGTCGAACTGAATGATTTTGAGGATGCAGTGATGTCAAATCAAGAAAATCCATCAGATCACGTTGAACCGAATGATCTCGATGATGCCGTTCTGCACAATGAAGCTCCGTCACCCCCTGTGCAACCGAAAGATGTTGAGGATGTAGGTCAGGACATTGAAGATGAATCACTCCTTCTTGAACAGGAAGATGTAGAGGCTGTATTTCAGCACATTCAAGCCAAGTCACCCCCTCCTGAACAGGACGAACCTGAGGATTCAGTTCTGCCCAACAAAGATGACTCACCCAGTGTTGAACCAACTGATCATGAGGGTGAAGGGAAGGAACCGGATGAGGCACACAAAGTGCAGACAACCACTGTTGAAGACGATGATCAGGGTGAAGGGAAGGAACAGGTTGAGGAACCCAAATCTCAGCATGTTGAACCAAATGATCAGGGTGCAGGGAAGGAAAATGTTGCGGAACCCCAAGATCAGTCTGTTGCACCAAGTGATCGGGGTGAAGGCAAGGAACAGGTTGAGGTACCCAAATCTCAGCATGTTGAACCAAATGATCAGGGTGCAGGGAAGGAAAATGTTGAGGAACCTCAAGCTCAGTCTGTTGCACCAAGTGATCAGGGTGAAGGCAAGCAACAGGTTGAGGCTTCTAAGGCCGTTGAATCTTCTGAAGATGAAGATGAAGGTGATGGGGGGGGGGGGACGCATCAACATTAGAGAATATCCTAAGAGGAAGATCTCAAAAATTCCTGTGCACATTCGATCCCCTTACATGCAACAGGTTGCTGATATGTTGGACCACAAAATAACCAACAAAGAACAGAGATTAGCCGATTTTGTGTTTGATGAAGACCTGCCTCCATTGTAAGTTAGTTCGCATGCTTTTAGAAATTTGAAAAATGAAATTAGTTAGTTATGGTCTTCTAAATGAATGTATTTTGCAATGACGTTCTGTACGAAGGTGCACCGGGTAATATCACCCGTCGGCTATTTCAAACAATGAAAATGGGTGAAGAAATTGCGAGCGAAGTGATTGACGCTTGGTCCATAATTGTGCACTTCAAATGCCGTAGGTTGCCAAGGCATGAACCAAGAATAATTTGTTTCTCATCAATTTCACATGTAAGTGCTTCTCTTTTTTTGTGCTATGTATCCTTCAATGTTCATGACTTTGATGCTCTGCCCTTATTTTGCAGGTTAATATGGAGCATGATGCCACCTTATTTTCCCAATCCATTGAAGAAAACATGAGAAACTACGAAGTCACAAAAGAAGACCTCATCTTCGCTGACGTGGTATGTACATATCCCTCAATTCCAAGTAACGAGTATGCAATAAAATAATAAATGTTTGTGTTCTTTTTACAGATATTCCTACCCGTTGTCTTTTCCAGACATTTCTTCCTTGTTTGTGTGAATATTAAAGACTCCAAAATCATTGTACTAGACAACTCCGGTCGTCCTCATAGAATGAAAATTATGGACAAGTATGTCACTTTGAGGAAACAACTCGATTGTTTTATGACTTTCTTGGTAAGTCAAGGCATGGAAAGAATGGCTGCAAAGGTTAAAAAATACAGGATAACGGCCCCAAAGCTGGACTGGCAAGACCAAACAAACAAGACAGACTGTGGTGTATATTTAATGAGACATATGGAAACATATAGAGGAACGACGAAGGATTGGTCTATTGACATCAACGAAAATAATGTAAGTGTTATACCATATGTTAGTGTATGACATTGAACAATTTTAGATGTTCTTATACTTTCTCTTGTTCTTTTGAAGGCCGGAAAAGCTTTGAGTACGTTGAGGATAAAATATTTATACAGAATTCTTATGTCGTAGCACAATGTCAATAGGTTCAAGTTAAAGACTGCAATTAGATCAAGATATTAGGGATTTGTATGTGTTATACGGAATTATACTTGTACAGTAATTCTTATGTTTACACAGGTCAATTCACATATTTTTAATGTATGGATGTTTGATAGTGAATTATAACTTATAATGCAATTCAGATCTTAATGTATGGACTGCAATTCAGATCTTAATGTATGGAGTTATAATGTATTGATGTTTGATGTGTCTTCTTGTACCCATTTTTTTAAAATCATAAACGAGGTTATTTTCTTAACTGTGTGTTTTAATATTCTTAAACGAAGATATATTGTTAACATCATGAAACTGATAAACTTGCAACCGTAATATTGACATGATGACCTTATTTGAAACGAAATTATATTCTTATGTCTTCGTGTGGCCCTGTTCTTAACTATAAATTTTCAAATTCCTAAACGAAGATATCTTTTTATGTTCTTTTTTGGTGCAATCCATATTTTGAAAATCCGAGACGAAGATATCTTCTTCACTATATCTTTTCAAATTCATAAACGAAGATATCCTCTTAACTATAAATTTTCAAATTCCTAAACGAAGATATCTTTTTATGTTCTTTTTTGGTGCAATCCATATTTTGAAAATCCGAAACGAAGATATCTTCTTCACTATATCTTTTCAAATTCATAAACGAAGATATCCTCGCAACATGTAATGCCCCTACCGGAGTTATGTATTGATGTCAATTCAAGAATTAAAACTCATTTATTACTTCAACTACTGCTGTATCAAGATCATTACTCTCATACCCTCACTCTCACTCTCACTCTCACACTACACTCTCACTCTCACCTCTCTCTCTGTTTTGACTCTTTCCTTCCCAAATCTCTATCTACCGGTGTCTTTCCTTCAGTCATTTAGTGTAAAACTCATAAGATGGATGTAGAGATGGACCCAGACATGCTGGTTTTATCGCAGCAACAGCTGGAGCGATACTTAAGTCTAATCAACGATGACCCTGTCCCTTTTAGTGTCTATCATGTAGATGAGATTCTACCTCTATTACGAATAAACGTTAACGACGGACTGATGGCCCACATGCAAAGCAGATGGAATACGGACTCTCGTTCTTTTGTTATTGGGGGAATGCACATATGCCCGACGATAGAGGACTTTGCTTCAATCCTTAGGTGTGGTAGTCTTGCACTCATGATTTTGCTTGTCAATCAAGATCCTCATATGGCCGTCCACATTTGCGACAGCTTCTATGGATGTACAATGTTTGATGCTCTTTTGTTTACCCTCCAACATGGATTTCTCAATATGACAAACATAGACGAGTACATTTGGCGTGTCCAGGGAGCTGAGAGGACCATCAACCACACACAAAGTAAACTGATCATGCTTGTGGTTCTGGCTCATTTTTTTTATGTCCGGCTGCAGGACGACGGCCTTCGGAAAGGATCCTGCAGGTAGTTCCTGCACTGATGGGAAACGCCCCAAACATGGCTAGCTTGGTACTTGCTGAGACATTACTTGGTCTTAACGAATTTGTTCCAGAGGAAAACAACTATTCTCGCCGTGGATCACCTTTGGTTCTATACCTTTGGTTCTATACCTCTGGTTGTTAGACAAGTTGCATTGGTTGCCCCGTCCTTCAATTCCCTACACTTCCTTTGCCAATCTACAAGTGCAAAGGGTCAATGGACTCGTGCCTCCGAATTTTATTTCGGATATTCACCCAATTAGGTTCATTGTTCCGTGGTATCTCTTTACTGTAATGATGTACGAGATGAGGGGTTCTCCATTCATCATTTTGTTGGGCCTTGAGGGAACTACCTCCTACTGCACAACTGTCATATACAGACAATTTGGCCTACGGAATCCCCTACCTTCAAATGGACACAATCCTCCGGAGGACTTCATGCTTACTCCTCACCATCTTTACCTAGAGTACGCATCAATAATTGAAAATTCTTTGACGGTTTTAATCCCCAACCGATGGATCAATGTTGTGAACGAAGCCATTCAGCTATACATTCCACCCGTCATCGAACATGAGGTTGTGTCGCTGACAGGACCGATTGACGAGTCATCCTCTCATGAATCAGACTAGAGCTTCATTTGTATTTTTTAACAGCTCTTTTGTTGGTTAATCTGTGCAGTACTTATATAAATGGATTATGGAATGTTTTTGTGTATTCAACAATATTATGAAGTTATGTTTGATTATAGTCTGAAGTTATATTTTACATTATGTAGTTAGTTTATTCTGGAGTGATATAAATCGAATCATTGTCGTTATGTTTGATTCTTTGATTGCAATTTGGATGTCATGATCAATTCAGAGTATAATGTAAAACAACTGATGTGTTCATGTAAACCCCTTACATTGATCCATCGATTGGTTGTTCGCTTCATTACACAGTATCTAATCAGTAAATCGAACGGACATTTCTTCGTCTGTTTCTTCGTGTATTATTTTTTACCATGTGATTGAAAAAGAAGATGAAGTCGCATCCAATCTTTGAAGTTACATATCTTTGTATTTGTGCCACTTTCATGTCATACTCTAATGAATTTGAAAACGAAGAATCATTCGCCTGTAAGTTTCTATATTAAACACAACATTGTTACGAAACGAAATACTATTCGCTTGATATTCATATTTGAGGTCGACCACAATGAACGAAAATGTATTCGCTTGTATATTAAATCCAAGGAATGGTTGAATGATTGAAGAAGCGCCAAACCATTTTACATTACATGTCACGTTAGATTACAATTATGGCAATGATTTCACTTATGGGAAACGTATAATTAGCCAGAAGAGTAGATATTATAATACTTTATTATTTATAATAAATTCGTTATTTTATAAATGTTTAATGACATGTGCATGAAAATATAAATAACAAATAATTATTATAATTCGACGTACAAAATTTCATTACAAGTTTCATAAACATTTCTACGTTTCATAAACATTTGTACATTTTAACAATATTCATCTGCATCTCCAGCTTCAAGGCATCTCCATTGAAGCGACCACAGCGGATCTCTCACGCATAACTGGGGTCATACACCTGTTGAGTTATCTCTTGAGATGTTTTTCATCCCAGGGAATCTCCCACAGCTGGCGCTTCCCACCAGCAGTGGACACGAATGATCTTCATTTGATCGGTAGTTTCTACTTGAGGTATCAAGCATTCGTGGTAACTGAAGATGTTTTCCAACAGTTGATCTTCATTGTACAAGTTTTCCATCACAGAGAATCTCCCAAATGATACATCCCAACAAAAAACTATCTGAAAAAAACACACACTCTCAACAACAACGCTCACGAAATATTTCATGCTGCCGACGAAGATTGTTTATGTAATCCCTACATTTATAGCAAACAGAAAATCTGTTTTCTTCATAAAATATTTAGATCTATTGATTCAGAAAAAGTAAATTTCCCGTGATGAAATATCAAATCGGAACAGTTGGCAGTCCTTTGGTCACATCATGAAAAAGTAATTTCATTAACGAAAAAGTAATAACACTTATATTAAATAAAACAAATAATTCAATATTGTCATTAACATGATATTAAATAATAAATTATTTCTACATTAATAAAAATATTTTCATAAATAATTATAAAATTATATTCAATATAATATTATTGCTATATGAAGGAAATTATGTTCAATATAAATAAGAATTAAAATATATTTTATTGAAAACATTAAGCCTGAAAACATTTTAATATCCCACAAATTACCAAAATTAACATGAATTTTGAAGTTCCGTGTATCATATAAAAAAATTAATTCGAACAGCGAAGATATGTTAGCTAAAATAACTCCATAAGCGAAGAAATCTTCGCCACAATTGTTTTCCACCTATCCCCCGTGTACACCCCCCAACACAACCATGAGAAGCCCGCTTGTCTGTCATGGAAAGACACTAACCCGTGTATGTGAAGACCAAAATTAAATGTATTTTAAATTTCCGTTTAATAAATATTATAATAAATTATTAAAACTGACATGAAGCGAACAAATATTCGCTCAAATGACTTGGCGGATCAGTAGGCAGTCCTTTGTTTTGTCACATCATGCAGAAATTATATTTCATCATTGAAAAAGAAGTGTGTTTTTGTATAAAACCCTATAAAGAAATCATTTCATATCTATTGATTCAGTAAAAGTATTAAGCCCGTCATCATATGTCAAATCGGAACAGTGTGCAGTCTTTTTGTCACATCACAAAAAGTAATAATTATTATATTTTAATAAAGTATTTATATTATATTAAATATTTCATTATTGATAAAGTATTGTTACAATAGTGTAATGTTGACATTATATTTTATTAAATATTATTTCTATATAGATAAAATTATGTTAGGAAATAAGTATAAATTTTTATTATATATACTATTATTTCTATATGAGCAAAATCATATCGAATATAATTTACATTTAAAATATCATGAATTAAAGAAATTCATATAATTCAATTATAGCGTCCGAACAATTTAATCAAAGACTTGGAAATGACATGCAGCGAATAAATCTTCGTAAACATATTAACATTTTGATTTTTTGAAAAATGCTTTCTGTACGGGGTGTGTGTCGGAAGCGAATAAATGTTCGCTTCATTAATTTCATGGAAACACACTAACCCTTGTATGTAAATGCCAAAATTAACATTAATATTTTTTTCAATTTTTTAACACATGAATTCATCTAATTAAAGATGAAAAGCAGCGAACATATATCCGTGTTCAGTGAAAATTGCAATTTATGAGAAACTAATATGAAGCGAATAAATCTTTGCTTCAATGAATTCTAAGCTGACGTACATGTGAAACACTCAACCCTTACATGAGAAGACCCTTTACCCCTGATGTAAGTACACCAACGCTTGTATGTGAAGACCAAAATTATGAAGGAATGTGGGAGGAAAATACACGCAGCGAATAAATCTTCGCTACAAAATATTTTTCAATTTTTATCCCGTAAATCACATTTCATTTTTATTTATAATTCATTAATGAAATGTTTTCGTACGGTATATCATATCTTAAAGTAATCATTACACATCGAATCGGACCAGTCTTCAGTATTTTAGACAGGAAACATCATTCATAATTTATATATTGTTAATTAAAAAGTAGAAACAAAAATTAGGTGCTGTTTGATCTTGGTACATTTATTATCGAAACCAAAAATTTATAGAAATAAAGGCTGAATACTCCGGTCATAAATCAAAAAATTACATTTAATATACTTAACATTATATAAAATATTAAATTATTCATACATAACAAACATTATATTTATTACATCAGTGTAAAAGTAAAACATATATATTGTTATTTATATTTGAAGAAAAATAAATTAAATTTAATTCACAGCTCAATTAAAAATGAAATTAATAAAATGAAGCGCCAAAAAAATTTTCACATGTCAATTCAACTGTCACAAAGTCTTAGGCTTTGTGACCACGGCAAGTCATTTCCACCGCTACCATCCCATCAAATGTCAATCCTTTAGATTGGATACGATCTGTTAGATTTGCAGATCGAATATTTGTTCGCTTCTTCCGCATTGAGAAGCAAATAGTTGTTCACATTGTGGGAATTTTTTTTCAAATAATGTGAAACGAGAAAGACATGTCCTAAGCGAAGATATATTCGTACAGTGCGGAATTCTGCACGAATACATCCTCGCCTATTCTAGTATTTTTCTTTTCATAATGCAGAATTACATGTCACATTCCATGAGCGAATATCGCTTCTACTCATACGAAGTTCATGAGAAACTCCTTATTCATGTTTGTGAAAACCGATACGGCCTCATGAAAATACATTCACACTAACAGAGCACTTTACAAAGTAAAACATCTCAAGCCCGAATCCGGCCGTCATACACCCAGGTTATTCTACCATCTGACCTAGCGCTGTCGTCTCCGGCCTTTCGACTACGAATCCATTTCTCTTCCAGTTAGTATCTTCTGCTCCTGCGAAAATGGTAAGAAGTGTTTACGGTTGCATGCTTGGGTCTATTTCGTTTTCTTAGTTTAGTTCGTTCGAATCTAAATGTGACTCTATCATCTCAGAATCAGGATTCCGATATGCAAATAGTTCCATATACTGAATCCACGACGGAAGTTAACACACTAAGGTAATTACGTTAATGTTAGAATTGTACAAATTTGCCTATATTTGGATTAGGGAAGTAATCCAATTTGCTAATGATAATGTAGTGTTCAACAAAGGAAAAGAAAACCCGATGCATCAGGCACGCCCACGACACCACTGGATATTCTGGCCAACGCGGTGAATGAAGCACTTAGTGAGAACCAGGTTAAGAAGAAAAGAAGAAGGACTCGTGACCCTGATGTTGATTTCAAGAGCAGAACCTCTCCATCGTTACTTCATCACCTGATTAACAGGTTATCTGAAGAACAGAAACAGGCTGTGAGGGACATAGGATTTGGTTCCCTTCTGTCATTTGGCATATCAAAATGCCCACTTCAATTCTCACGGTGCATTGTGAGTCTATTCAATCCCAAAAGGAGGAGCATCGTCCTACACAGTGGAGAGGAGATGCAGATTTATGAAGAGGATGTTCAATGTGTATTGAACATACCCAGAGGGGAATTAGTAGTGGCAGAGTGTTTAGGAAATCACACGGACGACAAGGTGTACAAGGACCATCTCACGGCGTGGAGAAAGAGATGGGGATTCGAGAACAGTGGAGGTCCTTCAACCTACCAAATGCCTGACAAAATTCTACAGAACACAGAAGGAGACGGTAACTTCAAGATGGACTTCGTGGTGTTTGTTGTATCCAGTTTTTTGTGGACATCCCAAAATCCACAGTGTAGGTAAACCCAAAGAACCTAGCATTAATTCTGTGATTTCATTTAGAACTTCAATATCCTTTTAAATGGCTTGAGTCACTCCTTTTTTATGTACAGATTCAAAGTACTGAAATCCCTCCAGGATGTATCTAAAATCAAAGACTACAACTGGTGCAAGTTCACGTTAGACGGGCTAGTCGACAGTGTTTATAAGTGGAAAGAAAAGAAGACATCCTATTTCCATGGACCATTAACCTTTCTTTTGGTAAGTGTAGAAATCTATTTGCTGTAGGTTGTACCTTCATAATTTTTCATGAGTTTGAACGTAACATGTATTTGTTTATGCTAATGTATCAGTTGTGCTACTTGGACCGTGTGGTTGAGTTCAAGGTAAACAGTAAGATCTCAAGGAGTTTTCTATTTTAGGATGCTGGGACGAGAAGAAGATGTACGAAAGGGTTGAGTATGAGGCTGCACAGGGGGGTTTGGACATGGTAGGGTAGTTGCTTGCATAGCCATTCTGAATGAGAAACCACCGATTCAACAAAATGTGGAGCCAACACAACCACAATCTGGAGATGACAATCAAACTGAGCAGGCTCCAATTCCACAGAACCTAGCATCATGTTTGAGGAAGGTTGCGGCCGCTGCAGACGAATTGGCACAAGGGGCTAAATATCTGAATGAGATGCACCAGATAAACGCAATGGAACTTGTACAGTCTGCATTTGAGCCATTGGCCACTGTACTAAACTCCCATTCAATCCTGAGGGAAGGGTTACAACGGAGCTTGGACAAAACTAAACATCAGCAGCCTAGATGAAGTGGCACTAACCCCAACACAGAAACCACCACCCACGCGAAAGCAGACATCCTTCCTCCCAAAATCCATGCCAACACCACTCCAACGGCCCCAGCAAACAAGAACACATTAACCCCCACCACCGAAACAAAGACAAAAGCCAACCCCCCACTAACGGCCCCATCCAACAAGAGCACCCTGTCTCCCAACATCCAAAAAAATATCAACGCCAACAACCAAGCCAAATCCAACACCCTTCCTCTAAACACCCAAGACAACACACAAACCACCCTCACACCAACGGCCCAATCCCACAAGAACCCCATTCCACTCAAAACAGAAACCAAAACCACAGCCCCAACCCCTCCAATGGCAAAAGCCTTAGCCAACCCCATTCCTCCACTCAAAACCCCAACCCCTCCAATGGCACTAGTCAAAGCCAACCCCATTCCTCCACTCAAAACACGAACCCCTCCAATGGCACTAGCCAAAGCCAACCCCATTCCTCCACTCAAAACCCCAACCCCTCCAATGGCACAAGCCAAAGCCAACCCCATTCCTCCACTCAAAACCCCAACCCCTCCAATGGCACAAGCCAAATCCAACCTCATTCCTCCACTCAAAACCCCAGCCCCTCCAATGGCACAAGCCAAAGCCAACCCCATTCCTCCACTCAAAACCCCAGCCCCTCCAATGGCACAAGGCAAAGCCAACCCCATTCCTCCACTCAAAACCCCAGCCCCTCCAATGGCACAAGCCAAACCCAAAGCCAACCCCATTACTCCCAAAACAGAAACCAACACGAACACCAGCACTCCAACCACCCCAGCCTTGCCTCCTACCCAAATTATCCCAAAAAAAGAGGAAGCAGGACCGTCAAAGGCCTTAAATGTCTGCAGAAAAGCCCCCCGAAATTTGAAAACGGATTGGTTAACCGATGTCATCAAAACCGAAACCAACAACAACTCCCCTTCTTTGGCGATAGTAAAAAATGAACCGGAAGAATGCATCTCCAGTCTACCACCGCCACTTCAAACTGCCTCTTCTTTGGAGATAGTAAAGAATGAACCGGAAGAAGGCATCTCCAGTCTACTACCGCCACTTCAAACTGCCTCTTCTCGTCCAAACATGCAAATGAAAGAATGGCTTAAAGCATTGGAATTGCCTCCAGCTTTGAAAACCCCATATTTCAATAAAATGTTTAGGGATGTAAAACAAATGACAAATATTCAGAAGATTTTTGTGGGTTTCATATTTGCTACAGGACTTGATCCAAGGTAATGTTTCCTGCAAATGCTTAATTATTCATAAAAAATATGATTTGTACACCATTCTGAAACATGTTTTGCTGTTTTCATGCAGTGAAATGTTATTTATTGCGGATAACCTATGTCTACAAGTGACGCGCGGGGACATGCTTACAATGGCTGATCAAACCTGGGTAGACAGTATGATTATTGACGTTTGGTCATACATGTTGCACGACCTTTCTAGGAAAAATGTAAAACGTCGTTACAATAAGATTTTTTACACAACCGTGCTCACCGTAAGTTGTACTAGCACTGTTATTTATCAATTATGTTATTCTTGTGAGACTAAAGACTGCTGTAAACAGATTTTTCGTGAAGGTGGGATAACTACCCGAGACAAATTCAATGAAAGGTTCTGTCGAGAAGGTCGGGCTTTCCAAATTTCGAAAATGGACCTCTTCAAAGTGGACCTCGTAAGTACATCTCTGGCTGTGGTACCTTATAATAGCATGTACAACTCAGTTCAAATCTAATTTTTTTTAATTCTATCCACAGTTGTTTTTCCCAATCATTGATGACAGACATTTCTACTTGGTTTGCTATAACTTCATACAAAGGCAATTTCAAGTAATTGACAACAGGCAGTCACCTATGCAATCGCCCTTCGAAAGAAGATATAAGAATGCACAAATCTTGGTATGACACTACAATTAAAATTTCAAATAGTTCAATTTTTGAATTCTAGTAGCACTAAAATACATTACATCATCTTGTTTGTAATGATGTATCAGGATGACTACATTCAACAATATATGAACGACGTAGACCCCGTTCTTGCTGAAAAGTATGGCGGTTTGGAAAAGATATGTTTGAAATTGCCATGGCACGATTCCAAGAATTACACTGACTGCGACATTTTTTGCATGAGACGCATGGAGACGTATGAAGGTGAGGTGAAGGGTTGGAAAACTGGCTTTGGAATGTAAGGAACCAAATAAAGACATTGAGGATGGAATATTGTTGGCGTGTCATTGGCTCGGAGCTCAACAATGTCAGGAGCAAGGTCTACAATTCCTGCCATAAATGGATAAGTCCATGAATTAGGAAATGTATACATATTGTGTAATTAAATTTTACAAAGAATTTTAGTTGACATGAGTACAATAATGTAGATGCAGACAGATTGGGTAATTAAACTATTCATATAATTTTAATGATTTATTGTTACATTAAAGAATATGTTGTGTAATTTAAATTCTCAAAAAATGTTACTTCACATCTTGACAATAATGAACATGTATACATGCAGATTGTTTTTTATGAAATTTGATTTTCAAATACTTGTTCATTTATGTGTTAAATGAATAAATTAAGTGAAAGAAACATGAGGCGCATAAATATTCGCTTCAAATCCTTTTTCTTCATTTAATAAACTTTTATGAAATTTATATGTGAAGACTCGAATTTCATGAAAGAAATATGAAGAGAATAAATATTCGCCTAAAATGCTGATTTTCTATGAAGCGAATACATATTCTCCTCAAATAATTGGTCATGTAAAACCCCCAACCCAACCATGAGAAGCGGGATGATTTGTCATGTCATTACACTTACCCTGACATGTAAATACCAAATTCCACATAAATATCAATTTCATGAAAGAAATATGAGGAGAATAAATATTCGCCCCAGATACTTGGTGAGGTTGAAGCGAATACATATTCGCCTCATTTATGTGTTTCATATTCTCAATTTGTAACTAATAGGATACTTAATAGTAGTCGACTGTGGGCGACTAAATATTCGATTGATTTAGTTGTTTTTATTTTTCTAGAAATGAATTAGTGTGGTCATTCATTTGGTATTGCATAAAACTTCGCATGCATACATTCGACCTTCTTCTTGGTTTCAAATCCAACATACATACAATACTATATACATATCAGATTTCACATGAAACTGGAATTCGATAGTTGAGATGACAAAAGAACAGTGAACGGAGTATTGGCGTCCATGCTGAAACTTTCGTCTCATTGTTGAGGAGTTGAGAACTGTGGAGTGGTCGTTGGAATTGCATTTGATGGCTGGAAAGGAATATGAAATTATTGAAAAGTATGTTAATAAATTAATAAGAATAACCCAATTATTAGTAAAGAAGTTAAGTCAACATATTCATACCGGAATCTGTGATTGGCTAGTTATTCTTGTTGATTTTCTTTTTCTGGAGTTCTTCTCTAGTCCACCTTTCCTTCTCTTACCAGACCTTGTTGGCTTCTTAGTTTTCATTCCTTTCGCTTGAACAGGGGCACCCTCGGCAGAACGTGATACACCGGTTGGTGGAGTTTGCATATTTATACTCTCCTGTAATTTTTTATCCACAAACGTGCACTGGCTCAGCATGATTTCTTTGACATGCTTGTAAGTGTCATCTCTTTCGGCTGCCTTGGTAAATAAATGCATGGACAACCCACACAAATCTCTGTATCTTATGTTATGAAGCTCACTCGGATCAACATTAGTACTGTCCACGATTGGATCAGTTCCAAATATTCCATCTTTGGCTGTTCTTGTCCACCTCTTCAATATCAACGCCGGAGGAATCTTCAACACGTCAATCGTTGTGAAAATCTTTAGGATGTGAGCACACAAAATCCCTCCAAATTCAAATTTACAGCAGCTACACTCGATATTCTTATCGTCATTCTTATGAACTGTAACTGTATGAGAGCATCTCCTAGTGTGGGGTGTTACCTTGTATTTTCTGTTTGTGTCGACATCCTCTAACATTTCTACACCACAATCATGCGACATAAACCATTGTTGTTCAAAGCACTTAAAGACCTCTGGGGTGTAAACTTTGCAGGCATCCTTTAAGATCAAAACTGGATAGTTAAGACTTGGTTGGCTGGTAATTGATTTGAAATCAGCCTTCAACACATCATATCTTCTTTCATCGATTAGTCTTTCAAAGTGTTTGAAAAATTCTAAAAACTTGTGTTTGTAGGAGCAGTACCTTTTCAACAAATTGTTCATACTCTCACTTATATGTGTTGTCGTCATATCAGCACAAAACATTTGTCGTCCATAGACTAATGCCCATTTTCGCCTGATGCTAAACATGTGTTTCAACCAGTCGTTGTTTTCAAGCCCGTAGTTTGTCAATATTTGATTCCAAGCTTCAACAAACTCTATCTCTTCTTCAAAATCATATATACACGAAGAAAAATCCTTAGAAAAATCTCTGAAATTATGGAACACCGAGCTAAGATGTATGGCTGCATTTTGAAATATGTGCCAAATACAGAGACGATGATTTGTTTCGGGCCATGTAGACGCCGGAGGAATCTTTGGCCGCGTCTTGATCTGTAAGAATGGTTTTTGGTTTTTTCCCACGCATAGCTTTGGTGAAAGTCTCAAACAACCAATCAAAAGTCATCGCAGTTTCATCGTATAATAGAGCTGCTCCAAAAATAATTGATTGTTTGTGATGATTGACACCTACAAAAAGCGCAACTGGACGACCTTCATTATTCTTCTTGTATGTGGTGTCAAAACTGACCACGTCTCCGAAGTATGAATAATCGGACCGCATGTTGGAATCACACCAAAAAATATTCGTTATCAAATCATCCGCATCAAGTTGAAAAGCATTATAAAAACCAGGATCATTGGATTGTTTTTTCTGCAAATACTCTAATACACCCCCTGTTTCCCCAAAATTACACTCTCTAGTTCTTTTCGTGCGCAGGTAATTTTTGTAATCCTCAGGAAGAAAACCTAGATTCTCCCTTCCACCGATTTGTTTAGACATTAGAGCATGTGATGACTTAGGAGGAATTCCCACGTTAGTGGCCATCTCGATATGTAAGCCTGCAACTGCAGAAATATTCCTATGGCATCTATACAGGTGAGTTTTCTTTGGACTTGCAAGAGGATGACTATGATCACTAATAAAATTTACCACTTGGAACTTTCCATTGTCTGCCCTCTTTATCCTCAATTTCGCTTCACAACAGAACCTCGTCACAGAACGTCTACGTTTCACATAGACATCACGTTTGTCCTTTCCCCGTTCACCCTGTGCACTACAACAAAAAACTCTATCCAGTATTTTACCCTCGTTGTCTACATGTTTTGAACTGCGCCTTATACCAAATCCTATTAGTTTAGCGTATGCTAAGTAGAATACGTAGCCTTCTTCTTCACTCTCAAATTCCCTACCTAAAAGTGGAATTAAGTTGGCTTCGATGCCCTCCAAAGGTTGGCCGTTTCCATCGAAATTCAATTGACGACGACAAGTAGCAGATACGATGTTCAATTTGAACACGTGGAAAATAAAGGTTCAACTAACCAGAACTTGTAGATTATTGTAAAATGAAAACAATATAAGCGAATAGAGCTTCACTTCAACATTAATAACATTGTAATATTAGACGAATATAGTTTCGCTTTAAAACTTATTATCAAAAAAGCTATTAGTGAAGAGATCTTCGCTTACATATGAACGAAAAAAATTAGAGAAGTTAAACCATGTTACCTTAAATCATTAATATCATTCTCGTTCATATCATTCTCGCTCATATGTGTTCCTTCCTGATAATCAACCAGAACAGAACATTTCATGTCGAGTATTCGAAAAACATAAAAAAGGTTGGGATGAAAAGTAAAGAAGGTATAGATGACATTCAAAAACATACCATTTTCTAATTTAGAAAGATGGATTGATATTATAATGCAGTCTCCGGCGAAGGAGAGGTCGATGGTAGACAATGGAGTATCACTCCGGCGAAGAAATGGTCGTACAGGTGAGAGAGAGAACAGTACAAACTTTGTCTAGCTTAGCAGCATGGCTTGCTGCATGCAGCATTTAATGAAAAGGTGGCAGGTGTTAGGTGGCGGTGAGGTGACTTGTTAAAAAAATTATTTCATTTTAATAATTAAATGACTAAAATTATTATGAATTAATATTAATAAATCAATCAATCAATCAGTAAGCGAAGATTTCTTCACATTATTATTTTGACAATTGTTTTAGAAAGATTATTTTGACAGTTGTTTTAAAACATATTAATTATTTATCACATTAGGGATACATAGATGGCTATGTATTAATAAATGAATAAAAATTTATACTTCAAGTTATACATTATTTCTTCATGTTTCAAGATTTAGTTTAATATAAGGCTGGTGTTTTAAAAAAACACAATTCGAAGAACCAAAAAGAGAAATCTGAAATCAAATATGACATTAACAAATTAAAGAATGCAAAATATTCAAATATTCGGTAACAAATTCAACCAACACATGTCTATTACAACAACAAAGGCTGCAAATCACAAGCAGCAATGGATTCTAGCAAGCTTGTGTGAGGAACACCAAACACATCCAAATATGTCTTCAAAGGATTCTCTGCCTCAAATACCCAAACAAGTTCATTAACATCGTGCCGAGACTTGTCGAATACAACTATAGTTTTGTCGTCCTCGGGCTCGACAAACGGATTCTCCATTTCTTTAGTTGTACCTCCTCCAGCAATTACAAACCCCATAAGATCCAGTTTGTAAGTCGGGATGAATTCCCCTGCAAATATGAAGGTGTAACTGTCAAACAGTTTCGGCAGCTGAAAGAAAATACAAAACATTTTTAGTAATCATGGAGAATTGAATATCATATGGAGGAGTAGTAGGAATAAGACAAAACTTACATTGTTCAAATACCGCATTCTGCCAGCTCTTGGACCGCCCACAGTCTCATGATTATCTCGCTGCACCTCGTATGGTTCCTCGTCCACGTAACAGTTAAATCTGATTGATGATTTTATCCCTGTACAAAAGCAATAGGTGTTTTTAGTTTCATATATGTGAAAATGAATATTCAGTTAAGAGTAAAGGGTTAAGAATAACAGAGTCTCACAATCAATGGTAATGACCCAACTCCCGTTCAATATTGCCTTCAATACTTTGATAGTGCGACCGCATCCACCATTAGAATCGGTGGATGCTATGACGTGGGTCACATCGTCTCGCCACCTCATTGTCACCGTGGCACCACACGTGTTAGCATATTGTTGCATCAAGTGCTGTTTAAGAACAATCATAAATATTTCAGATAAACAGGATGAAAACTTAAACAATATGGAAAAAAAGGGAGATATGTCAAGAATAGTACTATCTCTTCACTTGTTAATTGATATGGGCATAAAATCCAGTCTTTGCCAAAGTTTTGGACGGATGCTGTGGCGGTTGCCTGCACGTGCATGAAAAAAAACGGTCTTTGTTAGTATGTACTAGGGTTTCATGGAAATAATATCCCAAAACCTAACACTATGTAAGTTTTCCTAAATCCGATGGATTTACATTGAAGGTGACATTTGGAGAGTAGGGTTTCCTAAAGATTAACGAGACAACAACATCACATAACAGAATCTAGTTTAGTAGTTCCATAATCCTAAATATGAAAAGTTACTATTCAGGAATACGTACCATTGTGGAGTCGTGAAGATGTTGATTCGGGTTTGGTCGACGGGTAGCCGGTTGCGAATCGCCGTGAAAGGAGGCAGGAAGAGAGAGAGAGATGAATCGGGCGGAAATGATTATAAAATAATCATATTAGGGGGTATATATATTCATGTAACCGGGGCGAACATGTCTTCTTTCGAAAAGCGACTATTCATTCCATGTCACATGACACAGGGACCAGGGGCGAATAAGTGTTCTCTCGAGAAGCGACTATTCAATCCATTTTACATGAAACATGGTCTAGGCGAACAAATATTCTCTTCCAGCAAAAAAAATTAAATAAAAAAAATATTAATGAATTAATTGAAGCGAATATTATATCGTTGCATGTCATTTTAAATTAATTGAATTAACATTTATTAATAAACGGAAATAAAAAAACAAGAAAAAAACTAGCCAGTAATTGAGGCGAAGATTTGTTCGGTTGCTGCATGTCATCTTCAATTAATTGAATTAATATTTAAGAAACGGAAATAAAAAATCCATGTCATTTTGGTCTTTACATAGACGGGTAAGTGTCTTTACATGGTAGGCAAGCGGTCTTCTCATGGGTGGGTATGGGGTTTTTACATGAGGTTTTTATTAAAATTAATTTAAGCAAATATATATTCGCTCATGAGGGTCTCCAGCCAAAAAAAATGAAATAAACAAAAAACAAAAAAAATAGCCAAGGAATTGAAGCGAAGATTTGTTCGGTTGCTGCATGTCATCTTCAATTAATTGAATTAATATTTAATAAATGGAAATATAAAATCCATGTCATTTTGGTCTTCACATAGACGGGTAAGTGTCTTTCCATGGCAGGCAGGCGGTCTTCTCATGGGTGGGTTGTGGAGTTTACATGAGGTTTTTATTAAAATTAATTGAAACAAATATATCTTCGCTTCTGAGGGTCTCCAAGCCGAAAAAATGAAATAAAAAATTAAATAAAATTCCTAGAAAAAAAAATGAATGAATTACTTGAAGCGAATATTATATCGCTGCATGTGTTTTTTAATAAATTAAATTAATATTTAATAAACGTAAACATAAAATCCCTGTCAATTTGGTTTTTATATAGACGGGTAATTGTATTTTCATGGAAGGCAAGCGGTCTTCTCATGGGTGGGTATGGGGGGTTTACATGAGGGTCAGGGCAACGGGCGTGTAGATCTTCGCTCCCATCGCATCTCACCCTTCCCTCTGACACGGTGCCGTGAGCGAAGATATGTTATTTGGGTATCATATGAATATTATATAATTTCCTGGCGTTAACAGGCGCTGTCGTTAACGGCGTCTAGTGTGAACCCGGGCCGAAACCCGGATTCCGGATTCTCCCTCCCTCCGTCTCTACCCAGATTGATTTATTATTAAAATAATAATGCTGCAATCTGATTGGTCCGCCACAGGGAACACGGAAATCGGTAGCAGAAGATCTGAGTTGCCTTCTTGGTGTCCTCTTTTGCTTGTTTTGGGTATGCTATATATAATGGTCTCAATGGTTTTCTCTCTCCACGATTTATTTAACTTTTAACAAACACCCTAGTTAAAAATTATAATTTAAAAGGTAAAAAATTAGTGTACTAATATTAATTTTGTAATTTAAAATGTTATACAATTCAAATTAATCAAGTATTCTTAGTTTAATATTAAACATTTTAATTGGTTTCTCGAAAACTGATTGTGTTTAATCGTGATAATTTTGCATCGTTAATTTTGTATCATTATATTATTTAAATTGAGTAAAGCATTTTTAATCTTGAATCTTAAAGTCATCTTACAAGTATAAATATATAAAAATAAAAAATCAAACAACCTCATTTATAATGTAAATATATAAAAATAAAAAATCAAACGACCTCATTTATAATGGCGAGCAACTTGTACATATTAATGGACAACGTTGCCAAATTTAAAGTACAATGTCAAAGAACTAAGAATTGTTGTACTTCATTGTAAAAATAAGTTTTATTCCTTTTATTTTTCTCTAACTTGAACATTGGATCAGAATTCAAACATCAAAATAAGACTTCCTCAGTCAATTGTTGAATATATATATATACACAAAATTTTCATGCAGTAAATTGGAGCATAACGATTCAATTAAAACTGTTTCTAACCATCACCTTTTCTACACTTCCATTATTTCGTGGCCAGTTTGTCCATTAAACTTGGTAAGGAAAAAACAATTGTATAAATGAATAATATCAACTGCATTTGCAATTATAACCAGCAAAAATAAAAATAAAAATCTAAAAAAACATAAATAGGCCAAAACTAGCCAGAAGAAGTCAAATAAATATAAACTGAAAAAACCAACCTAAGGAAAATGAAAAGAAAAAGCAATGTTTAAGCAAGGAATTCATGGTTGAATCTCAACTCACCAATAGACATCACTTACATCTAAATAATGTTAGCAGATTCTTGGGTGGGGGGGGCCTTCATTCGTTTTCACTTCCGCTACACCTTAAGCTACTACACAAGCAACGTGATCGAATCAGATTGATCTATCGATCGAATGAACAAAGAATTAAAAATCAAAGATATTGCTATCCTCAAATTGTGTATGTGTAATTTGAGAAAAGAATCATCAAGTTGTCCAATGTTTCGGGTAAAAATTTCCTCGCAAATAGGTAACATGGCCGCTGAATTCCGTTCCAAATGCAAGGTGAATTCAGGTGTTGCTTCTGCAATAAATTAATAAAAAAAAAAAAAAAAAAAAACTAATTTCCCGGAATCCAGCACAATAAAAAAAATGGTTTAAACTTTAAAGGCAGTAAAGAAGAGAATTCATACCTTTTCTTCACTAGTTACATGCTCACTCATGTCAATTGACTGCAATGCATACAAAAATACAATGGAAAGTATTAGTTATCAGTCCAACTACACATCTTTTTTTTTCTAGATTAATTTCAATCTAAGATTTGTGGGTTATTTGAGATAAATTTCAAATAACTCAATATCAGATAACAATCTATTAATCACATCAATTAAATCATCAACAAAAATATATTGTTATTTGAAAATAACCACGAATCATCAGCCAAAATTAGAAACAAAGTCCTATTTATTACAAGTGATTGTGAAGAGCCATACAGTCATATTTTTCAGAAGCTCGTGAGTAACATCTTGTGCCCTATATGATTTTGGATGCCATTTCCCTTCTGACCAATCTACGTTTGTTACTGACCGATTAGCTATGCCATCTGGATCAAGCATCTAAAGTAAAAGAGCAAAAAAAACATACAGAACGATATAAATTTGCTTTTGCGAGTGTTAAGATAGAGAACCGGAGAATGAAAAGGAGAAAAAATATATTCTCACATTAAAAAAGGTTGGCAGGTAATGTTCATCAGAATAGCAGTTGCGACCATCTACCATCCCCGGCTGCATAGAAAATCTATAAATGTATTTTTTTCGGTAGAAAACAAACATGTCAAAGATATATTGAAACCAACCTTGCAGTAATCCCGAAATTTTGAATAATATAAACTGTCAGCCATTATAATAACTGCATGCTGCCGCTTCATTGTGAACCACTGAATAAATTCAATTATAAAAATCCAGTGATTAATTAATATATATGATCCAATGGAGGGAAACATTGCAAGAATGTGGTTATAGCATTGATTGGGAAATTGGTTTTATAAGGTTAACATTTGCATGTATCCATATCTCACATATTATGTACCCATGAATGAACTACCATTTATTGAAAAGAGAAAAGACATCAACAGAGTCATGCACTTTCTTACAAATTGATATATTTTCATTTACTATTAAAAGCATTATGTTTAATGTAAGAGTTTTTCATTGCTTCCACAAAGATCTTGGGGATGATATCTGTTCTTGATTATCTTTGATCAATAACATATACACTACACCTAAACCCGAATCTTGACATCTTCCTAATCAAACTTCTCCCACTCGAATATGTTGGGATTTCTTTATCTCAATATAGATTTAATTAAAGGCATATATCAAATTTGTTAAAAAATTGAAAAACATATTATGTATTTTCTCTAAAATTATTAATTGACAGACTACAGAAAATTAACCTTTTTTCAAAAATAAATTATATTAGAAATGCAGACTTATATACCTGTGCACCCTTCCGAAAATCTCTTTTATCAACTTCAGGCAACATATGCTCTGAATATCTGCCACTTCCATGCACGCCAGGATCCTCAAAGCTGAAATCATAAGAAGAATGCATCATTACCCAAAGAATTCCCAATATATCAGGAAAAAAAACAGTCAAGCATCTAAAAGATCAGTTCAATTAACCATATCAAATTTATTCAATTATTGGAAATGAGTATGTCCATCAGCCTTCCACAAAATCATTATGCATCACCACGAAATGAAAATAATGCATACCAGTCAATAAAACTGACTTTCGTGTACATCAGATAGCTGTAAACAAAATCGAAATCACGTATTGGTACACAACTGCAATAAAAAAGTTGGTAAGTTAAAAGGTTAATCATTTGGACAAAAAATTATCAAAGGAAAGAGCATTAATAATGGGAAAATTCGTTGTCCTGCAGCTACCTATCAGAAAGCAAAACAAAATGTTGGTTGTCAGGATCTTTGAGACCATTTGCAAGAAGGCGTCTTTCTGCATCAACCATTGAGATCCTTCCCCATACTACCTACACATCAAACAAATAGGGGATTATCGTAGGAAATACAAAACCTTGGAACAAAATGATACATGGAAATATTCAATTACAGAAGTCATGGGTAAAACTACATTTCTAGTTCAGAAATGCAGAAAATATGACAGTTCAGTGCATTTGACTTGAATCAATATAAGTTTTATGGATAAAGAAATTTAGAGTAAACATGAAAATGAACATATCAGTATATAATATGACGGGATGACAACTAGTGTAAGTATAAAACTAGAAATGCATATTGTGTTCTTATTTAAGGAATAAATATTATTATGTACCATCAAGCAATACAACAAATCCCCCTCACTAAATTCCTTCAAAACAAAAGCATGCCCTAATGATAAATCACTCTAGATCTTTCAGGAACATATATGATATGGATTTAGTTGCTAATTATGCTTTAAAGAGTTAAAGTTATGATACTTAGTCTGAAAGGCAACCAGGGTGACAGAAGAGGTAACTTAAAAGCTCTGTGTACTAGTCTTAACATCTTTTAGAAAACTAGACATACTGAGTAAGAAAAAAAGGATGTTAGCTCCCAAAATGATAGCAAATAAGTGACATGAATAGATTATTAATATCGATCTCAAGTAGATTAACATACCTCATCACTGCGGATCTCTCTGTTGGCAAAATAACGGCTAGAATGAACTGGCTTAGCATTAGATGCATGCACAAAGACAGAGAATCTGCCTTCATGCCCCTATAAAACAATTAAAACATCATGACCACCAGGAATTGACAACAAGAAGTGATATTCTTCCTTCATAATTGAGGCAAATGCAGAAAATGGAATGATAAAATATTGATATTCTTCCTTCATAATTGATCTAAGATTATTTGAATAACCAAAGTGATTAATTCAAAACTTGATTGATGTAGTTGATTAAAAATCAGGTTATTTAGTCAAAAGATAATTTGAAAAGAAAAAGAAAAATATACAGCATTTTATTTGATAATTTAAACTATGTGATTATTGATTAGATTTTGATTAAACACTGGGTTATTTGAAATTCATCTCAAATAACCCATATCAAGTCAGGCCTAAGGGCTCGTTTGATGTAGTGGTTATGGGGTTTTTTTCTGGTTTTATCCAAAAACTCAACCATCATATCAACCATCTAATCACTCATTTTATATATTTAAATACCATAATTACTCTTTACTTAATTATATAAAACTAATTTATCTTTAAAAATTAAATGATATTTTTTACTTTTAACTATAAAAAATTGGTTTTTATCAAATTTAATCAAACATGAATTTTTAGGAAAAAAACAAGAAAACCCCCAATAACCACTTTATCAAACGAGCCCAAAGTGTGGCTAATAGATGTTTCATACATTGTTTGTCTTTGTTACCAATCAATTCATCAATTAAATCATGAACCAAACTTCCAAATTAACACTATTTATTTGTTTCATAATTTAATACAAATGATATTTTAGTCGTTTAACTCGAATAACTTCAAATAATTTAATTTTTATTTGAAACAAGGTTTTTTCCTAAAAAGTCAAATTACTTAAAAATAATCCTGCATCAAACAAGTTCTAAGGGCTATTTATTCTTGTCAAAGAAGAAGAAAGCTGAAATCTGAGCAACCATTGTAAAACTTAACTTCATAAGTTAATCAACAAATGAACTTGCCTGAAAGAATTTGTCCCATAGCTTTTCAAAGGGCAATGCACCAGGAGTCAAAAAGAGGAAAGCAATCTTGGGGTTCATAGACCTAACTATTGGTGTACTTAATATATCTTTTATTACCACACGAGAAGCTATCTCATCATCACTGAATTCTCTTGCAGGACCAAGTGGAAGCCAATTTGAAAATCCCTTGCAGCCAGTAGAAGAAAACAAATAGCAAGCAGCGGGATTGTGGGGTGGATAAATGTAAGCAAAGACTAAGAACATGCAAACCAATGATATCAGAACAATTATCCATGTTGGCCTCTTTAAGGGACCACGGTGACGAGATGTAGGCAAGAACTGCACATCTTTCATGTTTTGTCGCCATCCTTTAGCTGTCTTCATGTGGAATTAAAGCATGACAGTTTCAACTAATCAAAATTGTTCACTTTCTAGTTTGAACCTGACAGTGAATTTATCAATTGAAAAGTTACAGGATCCTTCCAAGCACACAAGTGATATACCTCAAGCTGCAATGAGAGGATAAAGTGGAAGTGTTATGATAAGATTCAGAAAAGTTCTCAAAGAGCATATATTACAAAAAAATAAAATAAAAAATTGGTCTCATTGTTGGAGAAAGAAATGCATACAGATTACATAGTGGTATTAATTAGTGATTAGGTGAGCATTTCGATTTGAATTTCTGGATTCGGAGGCTATATGGCTATTAACAAGACTTCCCTTGTTTCTTTTGAGATATTTGTTTGTCTCTTCTTCACCATAAACAGTAGATGTATATGCCTCTTTGATAAGTTGTGCAAAATTATTTTTCAGTAAAACCCCTTACAATTTCATTAAAGACGGTTTCCAGCTTAACTATCTAGGTCAATGGCCTCACCTAACAGGATTTTAACTCTCCAATCTATTTCTTTCATCCAAGAACTAACTTTAACGTTTGAACTGAATTCTCTTCTCAAAGAGTGGTGGGAAAATGTAAACCCTAAAACAAAATGAAAGAAAAATCATTATATACTGAAAAGTCGCCTTGTCAAGATCTTGACCGAGGAATCATGAAATTTGGTGGTATTTCAAGGAAATCCTCAATTTCAATGATATAACCTATTGAACCCCAAGGATTTTAGATTTTAGATCTTGAGAAGGATGTTGATGGAGAAATGTAGAACTACACATTACGGCATTGGTGGATACCTCCTTTCTATGAGCACATGCAGATTTGTTTCAAAAAATGATTCAAAAAATGTAAATCCCGTAAAGCAGGAAAAGGACAGAAAATTCTATCATTCATTCAATTCAATTCAATGAATAGTAGACAGACAAAAAAAGAGCCACTTAACTTGAGATTATGAGACAGAAACGAGGTTGAAGTGATAAGAAAGTATCAGTAATGAGTGGATGAAAGACATTGACCTGATTTCGCGATGCGACCAAGCTGCAATGGGATCTCCAAATCATCAATTATGGTCAAGTGCATCAGCTGATCCAGAGTACGATACATTTGCCTAATCTGTTCGAGATCTAGGAGGACACGAGGGAAAGACCCACCAAGAGAGAGAGAAGTCGCGCCCATAAAAAAACTACGAGTAATATGTCAAGAGAGATTATTGAACTAACGTGTAATATTTTAATCATATTTACTTACAACTCTTTCATCTCTTTTCTCTCTCTCTTCTTCACCTTAAATAATGATGAGTGTTTTGGAGCTCCGAGGAAAGACTAGACTAGTTCGCCAATTGTATTGTAGAGTTTAGAAGAATGACAACGACAAATTAATTTTACTAGAAAATTCATAAATAATCTTATTCTCATCCCCACAATTCCTTAAACTTTTTTTAATATATTTTTTTTTTTATATTTTATCCATCAATTTTGAACATATTTTAAACCTCCAGTTTACTAACCAAAATTAAAGAGGATAATTTTAAGGGAAATATGACCAAATGGTTCCGATAATGGGTGTAATTCCGAAAATAGAACACGCCTGATAAACCTTGCAAAAAGGGTCTTTTCACCCTGCAAAATGTTTGTTTTGCCCATGTGACTGCATTTACACAAATTACACTTACGCGTAATATGTAATATGCGTACATTGAAAGACGCATATTACATATACACGCATTATGTAATATGTTTATTTCAATGTACGTATATTACATAATACGCCTATGCGTCTTTCAGAGTATATAAAGCGTCTAATTTTGACCTTATGTCTTATGGTGTGGTCATACCTTGTGTAAAAACTGTGTCCTTAGGGTTAATTGGGCTGCCTTAAAATTCTCCAATCAACAAAATGTTTGTATGCATTATTTGACATCTTTTCTTGTAGTGTATGAATTTCACACACTATTGGACTTTCATAAGTTGTTTCAAATAAGAACATTTTTTTTATTACAAATTATGTAAAGTGATGCAGCGTGCGTGGCTAGGATGAACCTTTATCAAGATTCGTTGATTCTTACGAATACCGAAAATTGATAGATATTGAGGAAACCTCGTTTTCTGATTAATAATCTTCCCATAATAAAGTGTTTTAAGATTCTTTAAATACTCAAACCCTAGCTTGCAAAAGAAATAAACAACTTTTAATAAATTGCAAAAAAACACCCGAAACTAATAAAAATGCGATTGTGAGCCCCTAAACGTCGTCAGATGGCCTTAAACCATCATACCTCATGGCAAAGCCATGACTTCTTCACAGCACCACGTTTCCGCCCGAAAAACACTAGGCAATCTTCTAAATCTGACACTTGCGAGATATTTTCGGATGCTGCAACTTTCGCATAAACGCCTCTTCGACTCGCACCGCATCATTCCCCCTAGGGTAGAAAAGATTCGTCCTCGAATCTGGAACCGCATCATCCTCATCAGAAGAAGACTCACCCACAAAAGGAACAAGATGCTTCACATTGAACACATCAGAGGAACGCACATGGCTGGGAAGGCATAAACGTTAAGCATTGGGGTTGATCTTCTCCACAATCTCAATAGGACCAATCTTTTTAGCAGCAAGCTTGCTATATTCATGAGCTGGAAAACGATCCTTAGTCAGAATAGCCCACACAAAGTCACCAACTTCAAAATCAACAGCACGCCTTCTCGAATCAGCCTTCTCCTTGTACTTGGCAGTAGCAGCAACCAAGCGGTCATGAGTGGTCTGATGAACCTGAGCCAACTGACCAACAAAATCCGTAGCAGTGGAATGAGGACGCACCTTGCTGGGCAACGCTAACAAATCAAGAGGAGCACGCGGAGACAGCCCGTAAATCACATGGAAATGACTGAAACCAGTGGAGCGATTAACAGCATGATTGTGAGCAAACTCGGCCTGAGGCAGCTTCAGATCCCAAGCCTTAGGATGATCCCCAACTAAACTACGCAGAAGGTTCCCCAAAGACCTATTAACAACTTCAGTTTGGCCATCAGTTTGCGGGTGATAGGCACTGCTAAAATTCAGCTGAGTATTAACCAAACGCCAAAGACTCCTCCAAAAGTGACTCACAAAGCGAGTGACCATGCGATTATGTAATATGTTTATTTTAATGTACGTATATTACATAATACGCCTATGCGTCTTTCATAGTATATAAAGCGTATAATTTTGACCTTATGTCTTATGGTGTGGTCATACCTTGTGTAAAAACTGTGTCCTTAGGGTTAATTGGGCTGCCTTAAAATTCTCCAATCAACAAAATGTTTGTATGCATTTATTTGACATCTTTTCTTGTAGTGTATGAATTTCACACACTATTGGACTTTCATAAGTCGTTTCAAATAAGAACATTTTTTTATTACAAATTATGTAAAGGTACAACATACATCATAATTATTAAGTTATAATTTTAATCTTTAACAACTTGCAGTTTCAGTTATTTCTCTTTGTAGAAGACATTCAGAAACTGAAATAAGTTGGAGGTAGTTTCCTTGTTTTCTGATTTTATTTGCCTTGTTCTTGACCTTTGATTTTTCATATCTTTCATTCTCATCTTCTTTAGCCTTTGCTCCTCCTTCACATTCTCCTCATCCTCTTTCACCTCATCCTCCTTCGCCTTCACCTCACATTCCTTCTCCTTCTCCTCATCCTCCTTCACCTTCACCTCATCCTCCATCACCTCATCCTCCTTCTCCTCATCCTCATCCTCATCCTCCTTCACCTCATCCTCATTCACCTCATCCTCCATCTCCTTATCATCATCCTCCATCACCTCATCCTCCTTCACCTCATCCTCCTTCACCTCATCCTCATTCTCCTTATCATCATCCTCCATCACCTCATTCTCCTTCACCTCATCCTCCATCACCTCTTCCTCCTTCTCCTCATCCTCCTTCAGTCCCTTCGCTTCATCTTTATTCTCCTCCTTCAGTCCCTTCGCCAAATGAAGTCATGATTAACTATAAAAAAAATAAGAAATCTTGGCCTATCGCGAGAATCAAACAAATCTTCTCTGAAATGGAACCGATTTAGAGCATCATCGGCAATATATCATCATCGACAAGATGAACAACCTCATGGTTAAGGGTTTGAAGATGAACATAATAGAAATAAGAACATAAATCGATTTGTATAATGAACAATAAGATGAACACATGATATTATAACGAGTTTTGTTCGTCGATCTGTATGATGTGTTTGTTTAGGGTTCCGTCGTCGTCGCGAGAGAGAGAAAGAACGCGAAGTAAAGAGAGAAGAGAAAGAAAAGAAAATAACAAAATGATTTTTTTTTTGAATATTTATATAATGAATATTTTCCAATCGCATGACGATCCTCCCCATCGCGTTACGCGAAGAGAGTATTTTCGTCAAAAAATAGAAAGTAGTCACCAGCGCAATTAAATTATGCGCGGGTCACCAGCGCATTTAAGGCTTTTGTTAGGGTCATTTGTTCAAATTTCCCTTCAAAAAATATATATTCTCTGAAATTTATAAACGGACCTATAGTAGATTGAAGATAGCTCCTAATCAATCAGAAAATTTAGTTTGGACTCAGACAATGAACTTCGAACTTCTCCGACAAAGCTGGTTCAACAATGATGGATCGACGACGACGGTTGGTTCTCAAGTTCTGCTCTCTCCCCCCAAAATGGCAAAGCACCCAGGCCTATTCTTTGGGCCAGTAAATCAAATTAAAATCTCTTTAGTCCCAGCGGTTATCAAAATCATTTCCTATGTTTTTTAAAACCCAAAGCTGCCTGTAACTACTTTTGCCGCCGAAAACCAATTTATGATCTGGACCAATTTTATTTGCTAGAGCTTACTTAAATCAACTTCCTGGGCTTGTTTGGTTGTTGAACTTTGGGCCTGGCTTCATTGATCGTACATGTCACGATGCCTTACCATCTTTTTAAGACTAAATTAGCTAAGACCTTATTTGATTTTAACCTTTTTTCAAAAGAAAACACGTTAATATATATCATTACTTTTATCCTTTTTATTTTTTTATTTATTATTATTATTATAATAATAATTATTATATATTTTTATTTTGGATTTTATTAGTATATATATTTATTATCATTTATTTATTTATTTATCTATATTATTATTATTATTATCATTTATTACTATCATTATTTTATTTATTTAGAATTAGTCCGGAATATAATTAATTTGAAATTTGATTAATACCACATTTTTTTATAATTATTTTAATTCCGTGCAATGAGCCCGTTTAAATATTCCAGAGAATATATTTTTAAAATAGATTTGGAATTTTTAAAAGTTATAAATTTGGAGGGTGTAAAAAATGAGTGATTACAGAATGCCCTCTCTTAGTTGAAGTTCGAAAAAAATCATTAGGATTTTGTAAACCGCATATCAAGTTTGAGAGATAGTCATTATACTTTTAGCCCTACAATTTATAACTTTTATTCGGATTTTATTGGTAAATGATAGAAAGATAAAACCTGAAACTGCTCATTGTCAAAGGTTTTTTTATTTAGTTGCTAATTAGACAACATTAGGCGAATTCGAATTTAATAAACACGTACATGATTCCATCTAGTGGTCGAGCAATTTGAAGACTAGCGTAATCCAATTAGGGATGGCAAATTTCCAATTCTCGGGGTACCCGACCCGAACCAGACCCGAAGTTGACCCAAAAAATCAAGTCCATGTTTGACCCGAACATGAACAGTTCTGACCCGATGGGTACCCGACCCGATCCGGACCCGATTTTAGATTAAAAATTCATAATTTTTTTTATACTTTTTTTTAATATATCTAGTTTTTTTTTATCCAATTAATAACATAATATTGATTTTCACATTTTATAGTTTTCTTTTTACCCCTTTTAAAATAAGATAAACAAAAATTAATTTTAAACAATCCTATACACAAATTTAAAAAAAAAAAACTAATAAATGTTATATTTATATCTATTACTTCTAGTCAACTAGAATTCATAATTTCAATACATAATATATAAACTAGTTGCTTAACACTTATAGAATCTATTTTTTTATAATTTTTTTTAGAAAAGTCCAGCAATAACATAAAAAATATATATGTTTCCACTATTTTGGCACAAAATTACATATCTATCTAATATAGTAATATAGCAAACAATTTAAGTCCTTTTTTTCACACCAATTGATCAAAAATAAATTTTAGCAAACAAAATATTAGATCTAACCCAAATAAAATATAGATCTCCAAAATATATTAAATTCAAAATACTAGATCTAACTCAAACAAAATAATAGATCTCCAAAATATATCAAATTCAAAATACTAGATATAACCCAAACAAAATAAAAGATCTCCAAAATATATCAAATTCAAAATACATTTTCTCAAAAATATATCCAATTCTTGAAATCTTCATTCTACAATCCACTCCTCAACATCATTTACATTTGTAAATATTCAAAAATAATTAGCTAAAAACATTTATAAATTATGATCGCAAATGATAAAATTATACCTAAATCTTTATCGCAATCTAGGTTCAAATCTTTATCTATGTCCATGAACGATGTTTCATTTGGAGGTTCACCTACACATTATTAATAAAAAAATTGAATAACAATAAGAAAAAAGAGAATAAGAACTTTATTGTTTTTCAAAATATTATTAACAATACTTGATAACCAACTTTTTGCACACATAAGAGCCTCCACTATCTCCACATTAAGCCTACTCCGATGAGGACCAACAATTTCTACCACTTGTATTAAACGCAGACTCTGAAGCAACTGTTGACACTGAAATCATCAACAAATCTCTTGCAATTGATCGTAACGTAGGATATTTAAAGTTATTATTCTAATAAACGAGAACAACAATATTCATGGTTGTTGGGAGCAATTTTTCCTCCAAATACATATCTAGCTCAGATTTCATTTGTGTGCTCATATATTCGTCGCTCTCACAAAATCTAGTAAAGTCTGCAGGATAGATAGTACTCATTGACCGGAGAATATTTATGTCACTCGTGGTCAGTGGGGCATTGGAAATATCATTTGTGTATTTCTTCAACAAATAATAAAACTTTTGACGCACTTCAGATCCAGAATACAAGCAACATCCATCAAGATATGTGTATCTAACCAATATTTGTCAAACTTTGACATCATTAAAATTGTCATATCTTGAATCTTTTCAATGGGAGACTCTATCCAAGTAGCGAAAGTCAGTTTAATCTCACATATTTTAGCAAAACATATATTCAACGTAGGATATTTTGTTGAAGAAAATAGATCAGTCGCATTGAAAAATAGTTCAAGTCTTTCACATACTTCTTGGGCAAGATCTCATTCATTATCGTTTGGCTCCTGTTTGTATTGTCTATCCCGAAGAGAGCATCGACAAAAAACCAACTTGAATTGCAAAGCAGTTCTTAGCATGAAAAAGTTGAATTCCATCGAGTTGGAAAATCAAGAGACAATTTATTACCCATGTGAATTCCAAGTGTCCTTGCATTATCTTCAAATTCCTCTATCCTTCTAGGCGAAGCCAACCAATACACAACAATATCACAAACTTTCTCAATTGACGACTTAATCACATCTAACCCATCTTTCACAATCAAATTCAATATGTGTGCACAACAACGCATATGAACATATTCACCGTTAGATAATAAATGACTTTTGTGCAACCTACGCACCACATCTTGAACCATTACATCATTTGTAGAGCAATTGTCAACGGTGATGGTTGACAATTTCTAGTCCAAATTCTATTCCAACAATGTATTCGTTAACACATTGGCCAATGTTTTTCACTTTTATGAGGACATGGTACGTAGATAAATCTCAATAAAAAACTTTGCAACACCCATTTATTGTCGATAAAATGTGATGTCACAACCATATACCCTTTCCGTTGGTATGTGCAAGTCCACATGTCAGTGGTGATAGCGATTCTTGATTCATTTCTTTCTAGCAAAAGCTTCACTCTAGCCTTTTCAACCTCATAAATCTTTAACACGTCTTTTTTGTGGTGTTTCTTGAGGGAAAGAGCATTGGTTTTTGACGAACATATTCAAGTAAATCTCTAAACTTGATGTGTTCTACCATAGAAAGTGGATAGTCATGGAAAAGGATCATCATTGCAACATGTCTTCAAAATCTTTATCAGTAAATGAATCAGCCTCAACAGCTTGTTTTTCCTTCAACAAATCTATGTTTTGCACTTTCTTGCATCTTCCATGATGTTTAAACAGAAGAGAAGTTCCATTGATCGAAGAACCACCCAAATATTTACCACAATAATTACATTTGGCTTTAGGAATCCCTTCAATACTCTCCTTAGTGAAATGCTCCAAAATTGTACTTCTATATTTTTTTGGAGTAGAATTTTCACTAATCTCTTCTCTTTCATTTTCAACACGATTCAAGTGTTCCCTAACAGATTCTGTTGTGTTATCAAAACAATCTAAGAACTCTTCCGTAGTGGCTGCCCTTATTGTTTCTTTGGTTTGACTTATTTGACTAAAACAAATTAAATAGTAAATACGTCAAGTGGACAATCTTGATCATAACTCTAATTATTCAAAAAAATAATACTAATTTCCTAATATATATCCACTTAAAATACTAGAAATTTAGGTTGTTATCTAACACAATTTATCATATGAGATTGTTTGAGGTGACTAAACATATTTTGTGGAAAATCAGAAGCCAAATAAGATTAGTTTCTGAAAAAGAGGATAAGTCTAAAGATCAACTAGTAGATACAGGGGGAGGAGACACCTTATTATATTTACCAGAATATTTATCTCCTAACATCAACCAAACATCACAACAAAACTCAAACAAAGAAGAGTCACATGTTCTTAATAAACCAAAGAGAAATGTGATTTTCAAGTTGGAGACTTATGATATCACTTAAACCCACTAGACACTTTCAGACCTTATCTACCCTTATCTGAAACATATCTAATACATTTGAGCATAGCCAAAAATAACAAAACTAAGGTCACAAAACCCGCACAGCTAGAATTTTAGAAAAAATAGTATATTTCAATCATCTCAAACCAAATCATCATATGATATATAATTAAAGCATTATCATGTTGCAAGTTTGAAATAGGGATAGATATAATACAAAATGCAGCCTGAAATTCTAATCCACTACACAATGCCAAACACCATTCCAACAGTACATCAAATCCAAACATGAGATCTCAAATTTCTTATCGAGCTAACATGATTTTTCAGCAGAAAACCAAAAACAATTTTCAGCAAGTGATTACCTCTTCTTTTTTAACTCTGACCTTGATTAATCACAAACTACCAGAATATTTATCTCCTAACATCAACCAAACATCACAACATAACTCAAACAAAGAAAAGTCACATGTTTTTAATAAACCAAAGAGAAATGTGATTTTCAGGTTGGAGACTTATGATATCACTTAAACCCACTAGACACTTTCAGACCTTATCTACCCTTATCTGAAACATATCTAATACATTTGAGCATAGACAAAAACAACAAAACTAAGGTCACTAAACCTGAACAACTAGAATTTCAGAAAAAATTGTATATTTCAATCATCCCAAACCAAATCATCATATGATATATAATTAAAGCATTATCATGTTGTAAGTTTAGGGATATACATAATACAAATGCAGTCTGAAATCCTAATCCACTACACAATGCCAAACACCATTCCAACAGTACATCAAATCCAAACATGGAATCTCAGATTTCTTATCAAACTAACATGATTTTTCAACAGAAAGCCAAAAATGAATTTCAGCAAGTGATTACCTCTTCTTTTTTAACTCTGACCTTGATTAATCACAAACTACCAGAATATTTATCTCATAACATCAACCAAATATCATAACAAAACTCAAACAAAGAAGAGTCACATGTTCTTAATAAACCAAAGAGAAATGTGATTTTCAAGTTGAAGACTTATGATATCACTTAAACCTACTAGACACTTTCAATTCAGCAGCTTATTTGAAATCAAGATTCAATCATGCCTGCATTTAAATATTATTGGTTCATACAAGCACTTACTTGGATTAGAGATAGTTATAGTTGTCGTCGGAGGCTTGAAACCCAGATAGCTATAGTCGTCGTCGGAGGCCTAAAATGGGTTTCAGGATTAGAGATAGTTATAGAGTTTTCAATGTATAGTCGTCGTCGGAATCCTGAATAGAGTTATCTTGGACGGAGGAGGGAACCATACTTACCAGATTGATTCTTTGGGCAGCAAACGAAGGGAACCAGAATACCAAACGAGTTCTTTGGGCGGAGGACAGAGGAAACCAGAGGAGACAGCCAAAATGTAGAAAAGGGAAGTAGATCTGTAAATTAATTTTTGGTTCGGTTCTGGACTCAGTTTATTCATTGGGTACCCGAACCGATCGGTTCTGCCCCGATTTCTCTCCAGAACCGAAAATCAAAGAAATTACCCGAACTGATCGGTTCGGTTCCTTCGGGTCCCCAAACCGTCAATTCCATTTTGCCATGCCTAAATCTAATGATCATTTTGTTTACTCCATATGACCTTTCTTAAAGAGAATTCATCTATTTCTCATCACAACTCTAAACTACCATCATCTTTCGGTGTTAGAATTAAAAATACATGCAAGTGATCAGAAGAAAAGTTTTAGAATTGGAATCTTTACATACTTGAGGTTTCAATTTTACCCACTCTTATCTAAAAGTATAATTGTAACCCTTAGAAAAATCTTTCAATTTTCGTGGAAAAGCTCATGGTTTAAGAATTTCAACTTCGATTTGCGTGTAAGAAATCTGTTTTTAATAAAACATTATTTTAAAATATTTTGATAATTCTTGATATCTTTTAAACTTAATTATGAAAATAATTAAGTTTTATTCAAATTTGAATAATCCAGGAATTTATGTTTAATCAAATAACAATTTGATCTTTTAGAAATTCGTTGTTTAAATTAATTAAAAATATAATTAATTTAAAGAAGATTATTTATTTTAAAATAAAGTTGCCAATTGATTTTTTTAAATCTATAAAAATGGCATATGTGTACAAACGTATGGACTAGAGTTTCTTTTAGTTTGTAGTTTGGTGATACTCAGGAGAAAACTTTCGCGCTTCATCCTCTGTACCCTTTTTAAAAACGGTCTCTACTTATAAATTTGACTTTTGAAAATTAATTGTATAACGTTTTATTTTAACCAATTATTCTTCCGGTCCTAAGCTTGCATAAGGTTTGTGCGTTATTTAAAGAATTGTAAAATCAATTATTTTAATGTTGTTGATTATAACTTAGGGAGGAAAGTACCTGAAAATATTTTAAAATTATTTTCTAATTTTTTGAGAATTTTAGAAAATAATTTGAGATTCCAAAATAACAAAAAAAATAGATTTTGAAAATGAGAACCAAATAGGCCTTAGGACCGGTGTCCTAAGCCTTGGGTTCCTTTTCATCGGTCAAGGTTCGGGATCCTCAGTCGATGTGTAAGGACTCTCAGACCTTGGCTGGGATTATCGGTCGAGTGTAAAAACCACTAGTCCTGGGTTAGCCCTAAGCTAACTTTATCGGTCCTAGGTTTGAGAATTCTCGGCCGGGGTCGAGATTCCATGATCCTATGTTTGACCTCTCGGTCGGACTTCTCAATCATGGATGGAAGTCATCGGTCATATGTTCGGGAGTTCTTGTTCCTAGGTATGACCTCTTAGTCGAATGTAAAAATCATCGGTCTTAGCTGAAAAACATCGGTCGGACCTCTCGGTCCTTGATGAAGAACATCGGTCGGACCTCTCGGTCCTCAATGAAGAACACCGGTCAGAACTCTCGGTTCTTAAAAACATCAAAATTGCAGGTTTTGTAATTTTTTTGGAGGCTTAGATTATTTGATCCAAGGGTCTGGGTAGCTTCACAAAGCTTCCATGAACATTTAAAACATCACCCCAAGGTATCAACCGAAATGAGTGATGATCAATTGTCTAAAACAGTTTATAACCAAAAATTGAGTTTTTGGTTTTAAAGTTGTTTTGAAGTAAAAGGAGCTTACAAATAGCTTCCTTATACTTTATATACTTGATTGATACCAAAACAAGAATACTGAATGTTCGTTTGGACTAATTTAAGAAATAAAAATTTCATTTATTTTGAAAATTTTGATTTTGATCAAACATTATCGAGATAGATCAAACATGATCCAAGCAGTTGCCCAACATCATTAAAAAACATGTTGGGATGCTTTCTGGCAGTTATTCTTGATGATTAGCCCAAGAACAACAAACCCAGTTTTTGGATTTTTAAAATTCAAATTTGGGTGTTTCTGTTTAAGGTTAATTGATTGATTCAAACCTAAATAAAAATATTGGAAATGATCCTAGGATTGAATTCCAATCAGAAAATTCAACAACTAGAGAGTATAAAAACTTATGAAAACTGAAATATAAATTTTTTAATTTCAAACTAGATGAATTAAAGGATGATTGGAAGCATACTAAGGATTGGAGAACACTCCTTAGACCTTAAGGAAGATTTTAGGATGCCTGGATCCAAGTTTTAAATCATTATGCAAAGATTTCGAAAAATCTAAAAGCTTGAAGCTTTAATGACGGATTTCAAATTTCTTTTGATTTGAAGCTTGAGGGTAGATCTATTGGCTTCAAATTTGTTTATAGCCTCTTAAAGTCGGTTGGATGACTCAAGTAGATTAAATCAACCAAAATCCAATTATGGTATTTTGGTTATCCTTCATCATATTTTCCAGAATAGGGATAATTCACCCCTATTGATTTAGTAGAAATTATCATTAAAGTAGGGTGATCATTTCAGCTTTTGAATCAACCACAAAGTGTATTGTAGAGAGGGTTTCATCTTTAAAAAAATCAAAGATAGGACTTCATGTCTATCCCTTCGGCGATCGCAACAAAGAAGACGGTGGGGGCCAAAACAACAACGTTTTAAGGCTGTTTGGAGAATGCGGAACGCGTCGTTGGCATTCTATGTATTCCATCAACGATCGGGATCTCCGTTAGCGTTCTATCTAATGGGCATCATCCGATTTGGTGCTTCTCGGTTGCGTGCTCCTTTGGCTACAACGGGCTACACAAGAGCGTTTGGGGCGTTGGATGAAAATTCAGCGCATATCCGATGGACGCGGTTTTGGTTGTAGGTTTCTTTCCGGATTTCAGCTATACCGGATTAAAAATTATTATTTTTAATTAAATCTTAAGGGTTTGTTTTTAATTCATTTTCTTTCACCTTTATGGCTTTTATTTTGATCTTTTTAAATACACAAAATATTAAAATAAATATGACAAATATTTTGCCAATTTATTTATTTTATTTTTGTATATTTTTGGGTTAAATAAATAATTTTGGGTGATTAAATGGGTACCTCATTTCATCCTAAATTATTTATTTTAATCCCTTGATTTTTTAAAAACTATTTTAAGATAAAATGAGTACAACATTTATCCCAAATAATTATATTTTTTGTTTTGATCATATGCTTTAATTATCAAAATAATTAATCTAATTAATTTTTTAAATTAGGTTTTGGCCTTAGGATTAATTATTTCATTTTATTTATTAAAAATTAAATCAAAATAAATATTTTAATTTTATAAATTAGGTGTGTAGTTTTTTAGTGCTTACAATAATACATTGTCGATCTCAACTCTTAAATCAAATTCACCTTTAAGTATTTTGATTTGTGTCACTTGTAGATATTCTCATTTTTTTCTTTGATTCCTATATTATGTTGATCACAATTTTGAATCTCCATCACCTTTATGTGTTAGAATTGTGTCATTCATAAACATCTTTCTTTTCTTTGACATCCATCTAATGTTGATCACAATTCTGAATTACCATCACTTTTAGGTGTTAGAATTGCATCATTCATAGATATCATTATTTTATTTAGTATTTATTCGATGTTGATCACAATTCTAAATCACCACCCCTTTAGTTGATAGAATTGCGTCATTCATAGACATCCTTCTCATCTTTGACATCCATATAATGTTGATCACACTTCTAAATCACCATCACGTTTAGATGATATAATTGTGTCATTCATAAACATCTTTCTTTTATCTGACATTTATTTATTGTTGATCACAATTCTGAATCACTATCACCTTTGGGTTATAAAATTACTTTACTCATAGACATCCTTCTTTTTCTTTTACATCTATATGATGTTGATCACAATTCTGAATCATCATCACCTTTATGTGATATAATTGCATTATTCAAAGACATCCTTTTTTTTTTGACAACTATCTGATGTTGATCATAATTCAGAATCATCATCACTTTTAGGTAATTAAATTTTGTCATTCACAGACATCTTTCTTTTCTTTGATATATATTTGATTTTGATCACAATTCTGAATTACCATCACCTTTAAAGGTGATAGAATTGCGTCATTCATATACTTCCCTTTTTCACAATTTATGAAAATACATAAGTACTTCAATTCAACCATCTCTTTTCTTAGAAGTTGCGTAGTCTAAAGACAATCAACTTATAATTCATTTTTTTTTTCCATTTTCATTATTTTATTTTTGAAAATATTCATAGTGTTGACATGGGTGTCTTGTTGTTGCTTTTTTTTTAAAAGTTGCGTAGTCCAAAAATAATCAACGTATACTTCATTTTTTTGTATTCATTTAAAAAAAACCTGTACTGTTGACATAAAGATCTCATTTTATTTAGCGATGCACTTTTCCAACAAAATGCCCATAGTCCATGACATAGGTTTTTTATCTCTCCATTTATTCGAAAAAATGCCCCTAGTATTGACATAGGAGACTTGTGTGTATTTTTTCGTTTTCTTTTTGTCGGGAGTTAGAATGAAGCCTTATGAGTTTCTCCTTTTTAGACAAATCAACACAATCATTTGTATCTGAAATATTTTAGAATTAAGCTTTGATCACCGTTCTTTGGATTGTCTCAAAAGAAATCGACTTTTCTTTTGTTTTTTCTTCATAAAATTCACTGATCATGAACTCGATCCCATGTATAAACGATTGTTTAGACTTTAATTCTCTCAAAGGAGTTTGGTCGAGCATTAACTACTTTGATATTTCATCATAGGCCTCCATCTTGGGTCACTTTCATCAAAGGTCGTCTCATCTCCATTTCATTTCATATTTTAGAGAATGTCTTGTAACTCTTGACTTTAGAGAGATCTTTACTAGACTCGGGGTGTATCTCATAAAATTTGTATACTCGTGTTCTTATTTTTTTCTAATTTAGAAAAAGTATAGGTCAACAACAAGTTGTGATTTCAATATCTCAACTACTGTGAGTTAATATTTTTGGCACCTAGGGTATATCTAGCAAAATCAGTACACTTAAGTTTCTACAAAAAGATAAATGGATATTTCAATACCTCAACCAATATGAGAGATTTTATTTTTCTAAGTACCATGAGTTATATCTAATAGAATCGGTACATTTGCGTCCTGCTTGTGATTTCAATATCTCATCTCAACTACAACAGGTACATATACTCTATGATAATAAAAAATTAGCCATTGAGTTTTTTTAGGAGAAAACAGTTAAAAAGAGTTCATTAAAATCCCAAAAGTGAGAGGGTCAAGAATCAAAGCTAGACAAATTCTAGCTATGATTAAAATATGACAATCAAACGACCATAAAGAACCTGATTAGTAGCAATCAAACATACAAGAAACAGAGATTACAAACTATATCAAATCCTAATTATCCCATTCAGGATTTTTATTTCCATACCAACCTGTCCAACCTGATGTTTCAACAGGTTGTCTTCCTCTTTCTTGTCTTTCCTCTTCTCCTTCCTCTTTCTCTTCCTCTTGCAATGAAAGGGGAATGAACTGAAGAGGAGATGAATACTATCTATTCTCATTTTGATTTCTTTATTTATATTAACCCATTCAAATTTGATAGAAAGAATTATTTTTCAGGATTTTTGGCTCTTCACCTAGTTGTTCTTCACTTGAATTTCGAGATCATTGTCTTTATTTCCTTCAGCTTCAGCTTTTGAATACTCAACAACTTTGAATTCCTCTATATCAACCTTGAAATTCTCTTTTTCCTCTTGATTAGCCTAAGTATCTTCCTCTCTATTTTCATCAGCAATCACTTCAACTTGATTTGATTGAGATTCTTCAACTATCTCTTTAACATGATTACGTTGAGGTTGCACCTCCGTCTTCGTACATCTTGGTATGAATTCTTTGGACTCATCAATTCTCTCTAACTTCTCGTTGATTTCTAGATTTATTCTGTTTTGACCCTCGGAGAACACAACATCTTTACACCTAAGAATTGTCTTCTTTTCTAGGTCCCATAATCTGTACATAAATTCCTCATTTCCATATCCAAGGAAAATACATGAAATTACTTTATCATCCAACTTGGATCTTTGTTCCTTTAGAATATATGCTTTACATCCAACCACCCTTAGATGCGAGTATGAAATATTCATCTTTGACCATACTCTTTTTGGTATTTCAAACTTCAAAAAAATATAGGGTGACTTGTTTATAAGATAGCAAGTTGTGCCAACTTCTTCTCCCCAAAACTGTTTTGGTAACTTTGTCATCTTCAACATGCATATCACCTTTTCTACAATGGTGCGATTCAATCTCTTAGCCATACCAATGTGATGTGGAGTTCTAGACACTGTCTTCTCATGTCAAATTCATATTTTACACAATATGCTTTAAACTCCTTGGAAGTATACTCTCTCCATTATTAGAGCGAAAACATTTCAGCTTATTGTCTACCTCTCTTTCTATCATGACATGGAATTCTTGAAAGTATTTAAATGCATGGTCTTTCGTTCTTATAAAAGTCCACATATTTCTATATGCATCATCAATAAATATTAGAAAATATCAATTTCTACCAAATGAATCATCCTTAAAATGACCACACATATCAGAATAAACCAAGTCCAATACATTATGTTTCATTTCTTTTGTTTGACTAAAAGAGACTTTATGTTACTTACCAAATGGGCAGTAGTCGCATAGATTTAGAACCTCATCTTTGGTTGAGGGGATGTGAAGCTTCCTCCCCACCATTTGAATCCCTTTTTACTAATGGGGTCGGTACATTGATGCTGAATCAAACATACTCAAACTTAACGATTAAATAAGTTGAGATCATATAAACGTACCTAAGAATAAACTGGATAAGCGGGCGTTGAGAATAAGCTGAATCAAACTAGCCCTTGTTAACCCACTCATCTTCTCTATGGATGCTCATCAATTTTCTTCCCTCAACTCTTGAATTTTTTTCTTCTTTTCAGAAAAAAAAAGTAATCCACATGTAAATATTTCTAAATAAACCATCTAACAATTTTTTTTTTTAATATTGGTCTTCATAAGCAAGTCTTCAGGATCAAAGAGCTAAAAATGATAAAAATTACATGAATTTAAAAGCGCCTATACCATAGTAAAAGCAAATCAAAATATTATAAAGTTGAGCTAGCCAATATTGTATGTGATTATTACTGTAATAAAAGCTAAAACCTCATACAAAGTAGACTCTAGAAATAGACACCAGGAAAGAATTATGGTAAATAGCAATAATTAACTAATTACCACTTGTACATTGCAGTAAAAATAATAATTTTAAAACAAGACATGATCATGGACACTGAGGATTATCTCCACTGCCTGGTCCTCCATAGTAAAAATGTGTACCCCATTCCTTAGTGTAAGAACTCTTAATATTATAGCAATTGGTGTTCTCAGCCAAAATAGAAATGTCCCTAACCGAGCTAAGGCTATTATCCGAATCCACAACCTCTAGATTCCTAAAATAACTTGCTTTTCCAAACCCATCATCAGCAAACCGACCCGAACCCATTTGAGTCCTCGTGTGTAAGCCATCTGGTCGCGAGTTCACCACTTCACCACCCCATTCAACCATTGTGGCTCGATCTGCCAAGTGGGTGAAAAGCTCGACTGGCCAATATCCAACCAAAGTGTTGTCTCCAAAACTCATCCACCAATTTCCGAGTTTAGGATCCTTTATTTTGTTTTTCGGATAAATATTTAATAAATCGAAAATTATCTATATTTTAATTGAATAAAAGTATGTTGGGTGGTGTTACCTTCCAAATAAGTATGGTAATGTCAAATTGGCTGCCATCCGATGAAGACACTGGAGAAATGGCTGCTCCAATAGCTATCCTACTGTTTGTTTGTATAAATCCGGCGCAGAGAAGATTGTAGCAGCCGGTTGCTTCATACGAATCGCTCTGTAATTTTATTCTTTACTCAATATTTTATTGTCAAAAACATTCTTTTTCAAATGATCCAAACATGAAGATATTCAAATTTATAACATGAGTAACCATATAAAAATTAAGGCATTATTGGGTTATTTAGATAATTACTAATGGAGTAAATTATTTCACATAACTTTGGGGCCTTGTTTGTATTAATCATTGGTAACTCAAAACTCAATTTTACATCTTATTAAAATTATATTAACTAAATTACTAGAATTTGTTTTTTTAGAAAAAAAAAAACAAATAATCTCAAATTATTTGAGTAAAATGAGTACATGGAATCAATATAAAATAAAAAAATCCTATATTTTTAAAAAAAAAATTAATTATTGATTTGATTAATAATTGAATTATAAATTATATGTTAATTAAAATTTGTAAGAAAGAAATCTTACCGTCCAATATGTGAATAATCTGGGCCTACTGTCACCATACAATTCCGGACTAACCTGACTAGTATAAGAATCCAAGCTTCAGAATTTCAACAACAAATTAAGGTTTTTAAATTTAATTAATCTTTTAGTATATTTATTATTAACAAATATATATATATATATTTATTACAGGCTAATTTCACAACTATAAAATCTTGGATTCAAGTTTTTATGATTATTTAAAAAATAAAAAAATGATTCATTCATTTACCTGCCAACCAGCTTCGATGCTATTAAGATCAGAGCCATCAAAGGATCCGGATAGCACCCAAATCTGGGAGAGACTGAACTCATTCACTTCTTGGATGGAAGGATCCCACACGTTTATTGTTGCCTTCGCTCCATATACTTCTTCGGATGCTCCCGTGTATGCTATTGCATGCTATAACACAACAATAACACATAAATTATTATTCGAAAAAAAAAATTATCACTTAAATTTCTTAAAATGGACAATGTTCTACAAATATATGTTTATATGAAGTATCATACTAATATATATTATTTTATTCATTAAAAAGGAGTGATATTTTTCTTTATACTAATTGATATTTTCTTGAGTGGGATAGTGATTGTTAATCCAAATATTGATAAAACATAGAAATAGGTTGTATATTTTTTTAAGTAATTTTTATTTTTTGGGGGAACTTGGGTAATATAATTAAACATGGTCCCTATAAATCCCATTCTGTCATATATTAAAGAATCTAAACATCACCCAATATATTGAACAGAATTTTGATTGAATAATAATAATAATTATTATTATTATTTTTCTGATGGTTTCCCAAACCAAACGAGTGTAAATGAGTTTAATGCAGAGGGCTGCAGAATCATTAAATTAGACCGGTGACAAACGACCAACCAAACAAAAACAATTAATTTACAGTTGTCTTCCACATGCAAATTAAAAGATTAAATTGTTTTCTCATTAATCTAGATTAAATTAATACATATAATTTACCCTAGTTAATTAGATTAATTTAGCGATCATTGTAAGGAGTTGTTTGATTAATTAATAATATGGTATATATTTGCATGTTATTTGAGATTTTAAAAATGATTCTGATTCAGGGAGTTATTGTGAGATGCAAGCTATTTGAATTTGAAAATTGCAAATATTGAGCCAAGTCTCCCTCTAGACAAGGTCTAAATATATGAGTTTGAAAAACGAACAAAAATATATTAATAAAATAATAAATATAAATAAATAATAATTTATATTAATATTATGATATATTTAATAAAAGAAAAATGTTTATAAAAACATTTAATAACATTTTATTTACAACTACAAATATTGTTTTCAAAATAACTCAATTTTTGTAGTATTAAAATATGACATGTTACATGATTAATGTAGATTCTTAATTATTTGTGTAAGAGATAAATTTTGTTTAAGAAATAATATATCATGCGTTTAATTTTTATTACAATGTAAATTAAGGTGTTTTAATATTTCTCTTAATTTAGATATATATGCTAACTCCTTTTTTCAATCTTATTTTGTCATTATTTAAGCCACGAGTCTTTGGAGATTGTTTGATTTGAATTATTTGTTTTAAATAATTCATGGTACTAACTTTTTGTTAGAAGGGACATAAAACCAATGAAATATTATTTCTTTAATCCTAATTTAAATAATTAACTAATTAAATATTAAAATACATCTCATTTTTTAAACTTGATTTATTATAAATTTAAGATAAAGGTAAATATGATAGTAAATAAACCTAAATATTTTTTAAAAAGTTTCATTAGTTCATAATTTTGCTAAATTCATAAAATAAACATAAATTTATATTATTTAAATTAGACATTTTTTTTTCAAATAATTTATGATAAAAAAGCTACATTTTTCTCTTTAAAAACAAAATAAGATCATAAAGCAAAACAATAACAAAAGAAAAAAGAAAATCCTAAAACAATCATCATTGTAAGATAACTTAAAAGTTAAAATTGTATAATAATTTATTTGATTAAAAGGGGTTAGTTTTTAAAATAATTAAAATAATCTGAAAGAGTTGAAATTAACCAAGGTATTGAAAAGTTGAATTACCTCGTGGCCGTTGCCACTATCGAGTACTTCCGGTGGGTCGGGGCGTAGAGAGAGAGGGAATGAATTGCGGGTTTTCTTGCCGAAGTTGTACAAGGACTTGGCCCTTAGAACATCGGCCACCGTGCTCCTCCGTACCGGAACTGTTCCCTTTGGACACCGTTGACCGTTTTCATGCCACGTCTGCCACGCCCTTTTATCCTCCTCCCCCTCCCCTCCTTTGCTACTGCTGCTATTGCTATTGCTATTCATTTCTCTCACCCCATCATCCTTTTTCATCAATCTCATGCCTTTTGGCATTTCAGGTCGAATTCTCTGCAAAAGTTTATCACACCAATATTCAATACAATAATACTTATTTTTTTTAATAATATGTTTTCATTGATACAGACAAACAAATCCTTTTCATGGTGATTTAATTGCATACCCTAGAAGGAAGAGAGATAAAGCATAACCTGAATCTTGTGTTTCTTGAGTAGTGGATGATCAAAAGCAGGTTGTTTTCTCTTATGAACGCAATCTATGATATCCCCATCATGACTCTGATAATTAGAAATCAAGCTTCAACTCAATAATACACAAAACAAAAGAAAAAGGATAAAAGTTCATATGACTGCTAAAGTTATAAAAACCTGAATGGTGTAAACAGAAGGCTTGTTGATGCGGTCCAAGTGTTTCTGAATCCTTTGGAGACGAAGCTCGCTAGTATAGTTCATCCCCAAGACGAGATTAAATCTATGGGTTAAGATGATAACGATAGTAACAAGAAGAAGATGATCACAAAGAGGCATCTTATTCAGTGCCAGAAACCGATTGAAATCTACACCACCATTTCTAGATAACAGTCTCCCTTAATTAACAGCCCAAACATAACAACAGCAAAGGAAAAGAAAGTCAGAAAAGGACTGATCAAGAAGAAGAAGAAGAAGGAAGTAACCTTTGAAGGGTCATGATTGTATAGATATATAAGGATGAGAGAATTGACAATGGCTGTTGGTTTCTTCTATAAATATTTTATTTTTATTATAAAATGAAATGAAATGAAAATCAATGAATAAGAGGATAGTGAAGGGGGAAGATAAATATATTCATTGCTAATAAAAGCAGATTATAAAGAAGGTAGAACTACCCATCCATCTTCTTTTCTTTCTTTCTTATTTCCTCACACACACACACTCCAAAGCTTTTATTGCCTTTGATTAATATATATATCTGCCTCTTACTACGCAAACCTAGAATTCATTTAATGTTTCCCTTTAAAGCCGCTACCATCTCTCTCCAACTTTTCTTTGCTTTGGAGTGATCTTTCCTTCCCATTCATTTCTCTTTAGCTAATTCTTTTCCAGCCCGTTTTACCAAGCAATCACCAGCATTTGCATCATCTTTCTACTTCCTAATAAACGTAGACACCACGTGATATCATTCTCAAACTTTTTTCCCACCTAATTAATTAATTATTCTGATATTTAATTGGTATTATTGTTTTGCTGTTACATGATACTAATTGTTCATATGTAAACATGGCAATCCATGCTAAAAAAAAAATTGTTGGAGATGATATTGTTTTTTATTTATTTAAAGGAGAACTAGTATAATATCCCACAGTCATGACTCCCGCTTAAACTTAAAGCACAGTAGATGATATTGTTATTTAAAACATGAATAGAATTCGACTAATTAATTAATGAAATTAGTCCATCTTTTCAAAAAAGAAATGTGTAACCATGACGATCTAATTCTAAAAGGGGTAGATGATATTTGTTAGAATAGATTGCGAAAGATGACGTAAAACAATAAAGAAATACACGAATTTATTGTGATTCACAAGATAAACTTGGCTATGTCCACCTTAAAGTTAGAATCTGTTAGAGAAAACGAATAAAAACACATGTTTAGCAATCCAATTAGACAAACTACAACAAAGTTCTACAATTTTTTTTTCCCATTCTGTATAATCAAATGGACAGCCAATTCAATTGAGCAAAATAGTTTTTCAATCAATCAAACAATCAAAGAAACAAGACACTAAGATTTTACGTGGAAAACTCAATTATAGTAAAACCACGGGACCCTTAAGCCATTTAAATTATTTATTATATCAATGGCTATACAAATGTTGTCCAATACAAGACTAGAGGTAATTTAATAAGAAACATCAAATAACCTCATCATAACTTGTCATTACAACATATATCATCATCATCATTATCAAATATTGCTAGCAAAAACACAAAGGCAAAAGAAAACTGTGTGTGGCTTAAAGCCGCTAATAAGAGAAGAACAGAAGAAGGGATGATTTCTCGTCTACACGAACTAACCTGGTCGACTGGTCGAAGGCTAACCGGAGTCTGTCTCTAGAGAAACCAGAGTGTACATGAAAGAGGGAGCAGAGATTTAAGAGAGAGACATATATTTCTTTTCTTGTTAATTAATGAATGCCCTAATGTGATTTATTTTTGGTCAAGCCCAAAACAATTTGAGCTGACCCCAACAAAATCTCCCCCGTTAGTAAAACTTCGCTGACTTTAATAAACCCGCTCTCTCTTGACAATCTTCAAACTTTTCCTTAGGCAAGGACTTTGTAAACATATCTGCACCATTCTCACTTGTTTGAATCTTCTCCAAGTTCAACTCTTTTGCCTCAAGTACATCACGTATCCAATGATGTCTCACGTCGATGTGTTTGGATCTCGAATGAAAAGCTAAATTTTTCGAGAGGTGAATGACACTTTGATTGTCGCAAAATAAAGTGAACTTCTCTTGCTTTTGGCCCAACTCCTGTAGGAACTTCTTCATCCATAACACCTCTTTACATGCCTCGGTAACTGCTATATACTCAGTTTCTGTAGTAGACAAATTAACACACTTTTGTAACCTTGACAGACACGAATTCAACACCGCCTGCAATGGTAAACAAAAAACTTGATACAGACTTTGCGATAAATATAAAAATATTCTTTGATGATAAATTTCCGGGTATTATCAAACTAATAGATTTGATCAGTAATGTAGGTTGGTATCTTTAGTTTTTAATAAACTCGTCTTACATGAGATTCCTCAATTAACATCTGTACAGGACTATATGAAAACAAAAGAAATCAAAACATGAGTATACAATAGAAAATTGAAGAAAAGGAGTCAAGTTATTCTATGAATTTTCGCATCCAGTAGGAATTGAACCTACGAATTCGTCAATTATGAGTTGGGCTCTTTAACCATTCAGCCATGGATGCTTAGCGGGGATCCTCGTACATGGTGAATAACTAAATTCCAATTGAAATTAAATCTTTCGGATAAATCAATGCAGCCATTCGGTCTAAAAAATGCTAGTAGCATTTTTGTTTTCCAACTAACCGCCAAGGAGTGTGAATCTTGTTCGAAGGCATCCAAAGCCAAACCCGGATATGATTTTCTTGAATCAACATCACCTGCCATATTAGTATCTATAAAATCTCCTAAAATAGGAGTATCAGATCCGAAGTATAAATGTACTTTCGAAGAGTCTTGAAGATATCTAAGAATCCACTTAACAACCAACCAATGTTCTTCTCTCAAGTTGGAGATATACTGACTAACAACACCAACTGCGTGTGTTATGTCCGGTCTGATACAAACCATTGCATACATAAGACTACCAACTACGGAAGCATACAGTACATTCTTCATCTCATCTTTCTCTTTCTATTTCTCACTTGTAGGACATTGTTTAGAACTCAACTTGAAATGACCTACAAGTGGAAGTGAAACAGGTTTTGCATTTTTTATTGCAAACCTCTCAAGTACCTTCTTAATGTACTTCTCCTACGATAGCCAAAGTGTTATGTTCTTTATGTCTCTTGTAATTTCCATGCCTAGAATTTACTTCACTTCACTTCACTGAACCCAAATCCTTCATCGCAAAAGACTTGTTCAATTCCCTTTTGAGCTTCTCATTTTTTGGCAATATCTTGCCCAATAATCAACATAGCATCAACATAGAGTAGAAGAATAACATAATCATCAACAATGATGAAGACACAATGATAATAAGTACTCTTAATGTACCCATTTGCTTCCATGAAGGAGTGGAATTTCCTATACCATTGTCTAGGCGCTTGGTTGAGCTCGTACAAGTTTTTTCTCAACATACAAACAAGATCTTCTTTACCTTTAACTTTGAATCATCGGGTTGTTTCATGTAGATCTCTTCTTCCAAGTCACCATGGCGAAATGCAGTCTTCACATCAAGTTGTTCAATTTTCAAATCTTGACTATCAACTAATGCTAACACAAATCTGATTGATAACCTCTTCACAACTGATGATAAGATCTCTTCAAAATCAATCCCTTTTTTCTGACCAAAGCCCTTTACAACTAGTCTGTCTTTGTATCGAGGTTATGAGCTATTATCTTGATGCTTCAACTTGAATACTCACTTGTTCTTCAAAGTCTTCTTTCCTTTCGAAAGTTTCACCAAGTCATAAGTCTTGTTCTCTTGCAATGAATTTATATCTTCTTGCATTGTCACCGACCACTTGTTTTTGTTTTCATGAGACAATACTTCTTGATAGGTTTCTGGTTCTCCCCAGTCAGTCAACATCACATATTCATTGGGAGGATACCTACTATAAGGTTGTCGTTGCCTACTAGATCTTTTAATATGCTGATCATCGGGTGGCTCTAAAGAACTATCATTATCTTGTTCATCTTCCTCTATTGGCTCGGCATCAACTAGAGGAGTCTCATCAACCTCAACTTAGGCATTTTCCACACCATTGGGCTGTGATTGTGGTGTACGAATCCTACCATTATCGGGAAATTCCTTCTCCGTAGACTTTGACTTTTCTCTTTTCTCAAAGTCTTCAATGGTCTGATCTTAAAAGAATATCACATCTCTACTTCTAATTAGTTTTTTGTTAACCGAGCCCCAACATCGGTACCCAAATTCTCCGTGGCCATACCCAATAAAGATACATTGTCTCGTCTTGCTATCAAGCTTAACTCTCCCATCTCAAGGAACATGAACAAACACTTTATAACCAAAAACTCTCAAGTGGATCATAAGAGACGTTGTTAGATTAAGTTAAAGAAAGAAAAAAGGAAAAATCAATCTTTAAGAAAGTTAAATTAAGAAAAATAATTTAATTGATCAAAATGAACTTAGGATAATAAAAATCAATACGATGTAGTTTTAATGATGCATTGATAATTATATAAAACTAAGTTCTGCAAATATTTAATGTGCACGTAAAGATAAAGATGCGCGAGTAGTAGAGCTGACGTCAGTAGAGCTGAAGAGGTGTTGGCAGCAGGGTTTCCAATAACAGAGTTGACTTCAGCACGCTAGCAGTAGGATGGCTTCAACAGATGTGTTGAAGAAGCGCTGACAGACGGATTGTCTCAAAACAGAGTTGAAGAAGCGCATGCAACAACCTTGCTTCGTCTGAAGAAGCGCTAGTAGCAACCTTGTTTTAGTAGCAGTCTGAAGAAGCGCTGACAACAAGATGACTTCAACAAATGTGTTGAAGAAGCACTAGTAGACGGCTTGCCTCAACAATAGAGTTGAAGAAATGCCAGCATCAGCCTTACTTCAGCAGCAGTCTAAAGAAGCGCTGGCAGACGACTTGCCTCAAAAACAAGGTTGAAGAAGCGCCAGCATCAACCTTGCTTTAGAAACAGTCTGAAGAAGCACTGACAATAGTCATGCTTCAGCATTAGTCTAAAGAAGAGTAGCCAATAACAACCTTGCTCCTTTAGCACAACTGTATTGCGCTAACAACCAAGTAGCGAACAACATTGTTGCGATAACAACATATTGCCACCTGGCATACAACCATCAGAACGTTGACACATGTCTATTAATGGATTTGACCGTTACTACACTTCAATATAAAAGAATATCATAGTACAACGACGAATCCTCTCAGTTAATTCACGATCCCTAAATATCTAGAGTCTTGGTCAAATCACGTATCTAAGAATCAAATTCGACCGTTGCTACGCTTCAATATATAAAGGCTACAGAGTACAACGGTGACAACAGAACTCTCAACTAGAATTCTTGATCACTAAACACTCGATCAATTTACTCTCTCTAGCTCATCTTTCACAAGTGCATTATGTATTTCATTAACACTAAGTTGAGAGATAATTTACTGTATTATTTGAGAGTATTTTCAGTGCTATAATTTGAACAAAACATTGTCTATTGAACAAAGAGTGATGGTTAGAAGTTTAGAGCAGGTAGTTGATAAGTCCTGAGTTCTGACTGGGTTTGTGTAGATGCTATACAAATAAAAGTCTTTTAGTGAAATCTTTCTTGAAATAAAAGAAGGGGTGACGTAGGAATTTTATCTCCGAACATCCATAAAACTCTTGTGTTATTTCCTTAATACATTTCTTAGTTTGTAATCTACAGATTCAAATCTAGCAAGCATTTTCGTACTTGAAACCATTCAAGATCTTGCGATGATTTGTTGAAGAATAGAAATAGATTTTAAGTCCCTAACATGATTAAAATCAAATGAAAATTAAAGATTAGCTCAATAATATGAACCAATATGAACAATAAGAACAGATTAAATTGATTTAGGGTTAGAGTTTGATTAAGAACAACATAAAGCATTTGAAATGAAGATAATAAAAATAAGAACAATATGATGAACATCGATTCAGGGTTAGGGTGTTAGGGTTTTTTTTATCTTTGATGTTTTCCTACGTCGCCCTAGCCGTAGTCGTCGTCGTAGCCTTCGTCGCCGCCGTCGAACAAGAGCAGATAGAGAAGAGAGAGAAAGGAAATGAATGAAATGAAAAAAATTGAGTATTTATATAAAACTTAATCCACTTCACGAAACGCCAAGTCCCATAGCGTTTCGCGAAAAGGGCAATTTTGTCAAAAAATAAAATAAAAGACCACGAACGCAATTTAATTTATGTTTTGCCACCACCTCAAATAAGCCAATCTTTGAGGTCATTTCCTCAAATTTCCTAGCGTGCCCTTGATTTTAAAAGCTGAAATATATATTTTTTCCCAAGCACGACCTTGATATTAGGCGTATTTCCAATTTAACCCTTGAAGTTAAGAGGGGCCGTTTTTTCAGCTGAAGAGAAAGGTAAAAAAAAATCAGTTCTAAAAGGGCATGACTGGAGAAAGAAGAAACACTAGTAAAAAAAGGACCTTTACCGACGGTTTTTCCCGAAGGTTTTATAAAACTCTCCTAAATACTCCCGAGAGGAACAAATCCTTCGGTATTAAAAATAGATTCCGAGGGGGGTGTATAACCTTCGGGTTTAATAATTATTACCGAAAGTTCTTTGTAGAACTTTCGGTTTTAACCTTCCCAAAAAAATAAAAAAAAATCTAAGTGTTGGATGTGGGTTAATTGCGAAGGTTTTTTCAAAAACCTTCGGTTTTGAAATCCCGGGTATTTTTAATTGCGAAGGTTATTCATAGAACTTTCGGTATTACCTTTTTTGAAATTCTCTTTTCCGAAAGTTTTACAAAGAACCTTTGGTTTTGCTCAATTAAAAAAATTCTAAATTTGGTAATGGTTATTTCCGAAGGTTTTTTAATAAACCTTCGGTTTTGACTAATATCAAAACCGAAAGTTATATTAAAACTTTCGGCATCTACCTCTATAAATACAAACCCTAACCCTTCTCTTTTTCATTCCACTCATCTCTTCTTTCTCTCTCTTCCGCGCCGCAGCCGCCTGCCTCCTCCACGCCGGTTCTTCTCCTCTCTCGTTCAGGTAATTTGTTTCATTTGGTTTTTTTTGTTTTGTTTATTATGAGATTTAGATTTCTTAAGTTTATATATATATATATATTATCTAGATTTATGCCAGTTTACGTTATTTTGTTTGATTAATATATATATATACATATATCTGAAATGCATTTAGGATATGGGTGATTCATCATGGAAGAGACTTCGACGTACACCGGAGAAACTGCATCCGTGTTACCAGAATCTGATAACACAATCAGAAATTGCGGCACGTGAGGAGGAGGTAAGACAGATGACGCTGGAAATGGAACAAATCCGATTAAGGGATGCGGAAAGAGGCCGTTTGCTCAGTGAAATTAAAGCAGATAGGGCCGAAATGGCCCAGAGATTAGAGAATCTCGAACAGGAACTTGTAGTGTTGAGGAGTCGACTAAATCAACCACCCCCTCCTCCCACCCCATCTAATAATTTCTAGATTTATTATGTGTTTATTAGTTTTTCCGTACGAACTATGACAATATATTTATGTGTTTTGTTTAATATTCATGAATTATTATTATGTTTGGTTTGGTTTTAATAGGTTGTTAATGAATTATTTTACTATTGTTTACTTTTCATCGTATTTTTTAAAAACAACAGCATGGCCAAAACCGAAGGTTCATTTGAAAACCTTCGGTTTTGATCATCGTTTAAAAAAATCTAAAAATTTCTAAGGGTAAAAACCGAAGGTTTTCAAATGAAACTTCGGTTTTGGCCCTACTTTAATAAAATCTGAAAATTTTCTAAGTATTCGGAAGGGGTAAAAACCGAAGGTTTATTTGAAAACCTTCGGTTTTGACCCTTGTTTAAAAAAATCTAAAAAATTTCTCAGTATGGTGTAGGGTAAAAACCGAAGGTTTATTTGAAAACCTTCGGTTTTGACCCCTGTTTAAAAAAATCTAAAAAATTTCTAAGTACGGGGAAGGGTAAAAACAGAAGGTTTATTTGAAAACCTTCGTTTTTGACCTCTGCTTAAAAAAATCTACAAAATTTCTAAGTATGGGGAAGGGTAAAAACCGAAGGTTTATTTGAAAACCTTCGGTTTTGACCCCTGTTTAAAAAAATCTAAAAAATTTCTAAGTACGGGGAAGGGTAAAAACCGAAGGTTTATTTGAAAACCTTCGGTTTTGACCCCTTCTTAAAAAAATCTACAAAATTTCTAAGTACGGGGAAGGGTAAAACCGAAGGTTTGCAAATAAACCTTCGGTTTTTACCCTTCCTAAAAACATTCCGTTTAAGGTCAGGACCAAGAGGTTTATTCAAAACCTTCGCAAATACCAATAAAAACCGAAAGTTATACAATTAACTTTCGGTTTTACCACTTCCTAATTTGTTAATTTATTTTGTTTTAAACCTACTAATCTAGACTCCTAACTAATATAATCAAGTGTGTGTTATATTTTAAAAATGAAGATTGTGTTTGATGTTAAAATCTTCATGATTGTGTTTGATTATATAAAGAAGTGTATATGTATGTTTGTGTTTGATGATCATATGAATGTGTACAAAGTTTGATCATATAGATTGTGTAATGTTTTAAGGATATCAAATGCGTTAAAATAATGATGTTCAAAGTCATTAGAAGGTTAAAAACCAATTAATTTAACAATTTGTGAAATTGTAATTCCGAAAGTTAATTGTATAACTTTCGGAAATAACCATCAAAACCGAAACTTATATAATTAACTTTCATTTTTATCTAATTAAATTAAATTGTACACATTTCAAAACTGAGAGATTTAGACATATCTCTCGGAATTTAATTGATCAAAACCGAGAGGTTTATGATTAACTCTCGGAAATTAATCAAATGATCAAAACCGAGAGGTAATCATATAACTCTCGGAAATTAATCAAATGGTCAAAACCGAGAGTTATATGATTAACTCTCGAAAATGACCTTTAAAAAAACCTGCTTTTTTTCTTTCTTCTTTCCCCGTTTTATTTCTCCCCGATTTCTCTCTCCGATTCGCTCTTCTTCCGCTTCTTCTTCTGCGCCGCCTCCTGCCTAGCCGCGTCCTCCAGCTATCAATCGAAGACGAAGCCGCGCTGCCCTCCTCCGATTGACGCCGCCTCTGATTGAAGAAGCCTTTCCGCCGCCAAGTCGCTGCCTCCGCTTGGATCGACGACGCCGCTCGCTGCCTACGCTTGGATCGACGACGCCGGTGATTGAAGACTGTCGCCGTCGATTGAAGACAGTCGCCGCCTCCTGCTGCCGCCATCCTATTCAACCTACAGCCGCAAAGGTTAGTTTGATTTTAGGTTAGGATTTTAGGTTAGATTTTTGGATTTCAGGTTATATAGGTTTGATTTGGGATTTTAGGTTAGTTAGATTTTGGATTTTAGGTTAGTTTGATTGATTGTTAAATTAGTTTGATTTTAGGTTTTATATTGGTTTGTTAAATTGTTAAATTAGTTTGAATTTAGGTTTGATATTGATTTGATTGATTGTTAAATTAGTTTGATTTTAGGTTTGATATTGGTTTGATGAATTGTTAAATTAGTTTCATTTTAGGTTATATGAGTTAGATTGTTCAATTAGTTAGATTTTGGATTTTAGGTTAGTTTGATTGATTGTTAAATTAGTTTGATTTTAGGTTTTATATTGGTTTGTTAAATTAGTTTGAATTTAGGTTTGATATTGATTTGATTGATTGTTAAATTAGTTTGATTTTAGGTTTGATGAATTGTTAAATTAGTTTGATTTTAGGTTATATGAGTTAGATTGTTCAATTAGTTAGATTTTGGATTTAAGGTTAGTTTGATTGATTGTTAAATTAGTTTGATTTTAGGTTTTATATTGGTTTGTTAAATTGTTAAATTAGTTTGAATTTAGGTTTGATATTGATTTGATTGATTGTTAAATTAGTTTGATTTTAGGTTTGATATTGGTTCGATGAATTGTTAAATTAGTTTGATTTTAAGTTATATGAGTTAGATTGTTCAATTAGTTTGATTTTAGGTTATATGAGTTAGATTGTTCAATTAGTTTGATTTTAGTTTATTTTTTTGATTTTAGGGTTTGATTATATTGGTTTGATTATATTAGTTTGATTGTTGGTTATTCAGTTTGATTTTAGTTTATATGAGTTAGATTGTTCAATTAGTTTGATTTTAGGTTGTCTTTTTGATTTTAGGGTTTGATTATATTGGTTTCATTATATTAGTTTGATTGTTGGTTATTCAGTTAGATTTAGGTTATATGTTCAATATTTTGGTTGGATTTGGTTTTTATATTGATTTGTTAGATTAGGTTTGTTAGATTATATTTTGTTTGGTATATGATATATATAGTTTGAACTTTGTTGGATTTATGTTAAATTTAAGTTAGATAATATGGTTTGATTTTGTCTAATTTTGGATTAGGACCGTCCGTCTCTTGAAGATTGCCGAGGTTATTTCACCTTCAGCTGCCTCCTCCACCGTCGCCGACACAACTTTTAAAAAAGGTAAGTTTTTAAGGATTTTTATGTTGTTAGGATTATATTGGATTTTAGGTATGAATTGAATTGTTTGAATTAGAGTTGATTATGTTAGATTTGGTTTATGTATGAATAAATTAGATTTTAGGTTAGAATTGCATTATTTGTATTATATTGGATTTTAGGTATGAATTAAATTATTTGAATTATGTATGATTGAAATAGTGTTTGACTAGGTTTGAATAGTTTAAAAAATTGGTTAGATTAATGATGATTGGTTATTTGAATTAGGCCAGATTGAAGACTGCCGTGCTATATTGGTTAGATATTGTTGAAATGTATATGAATGAAATAATGTTAGATTTTGTTTGAAATGTATATGAATGAAATAATGTTTGTTTATGTGGAATTTTGGTTGGATAATGTTAGATTAAATTGAACTTTGGTTGGATAATGATAGAATAGGTAGAAATTATGTTAGCATTATGTAAGCCTAATTAATTTAGACAAATTTAAGTTAATAATAATGCGGGTTGTTTTCCATTTTATTAGAAATATGGAAGTACCCGATAAAAGATGGATGACCTTACGTCGAGATCATCCAGATTACGAGGAAGGTGTTGACAAATTCCTCGAGTATGCTGTTAGGAGTACATCCCGACAAACCGTGAAATGTCCCTGCGTGAAATGCTTGAACACGTCGTTTATGGAAATAGACGAAGTGAAGACTCACCTCATCGTTTATGGAATAAATGTGCATTATAAGTATTGGTATTTTCATGGAGAAAAAAGACGTACTACTCAAGCGGTGAATGACGATGTCGATGAAGATGCCGATGACTTCGATGATGATGATGATGACGATGATCAGTTGGAGGATGCTGTGCCGGAATTCAACGATGCGAGACCGGAGATGAATAATACAGTTAATGAAGAGGTCAACGAAGAACGTTATATGCACGAATTTATAAACGATATGTTCCCCAACGTTAATGACGTCCCGAGCAACGATGAACCAGTCGAAGATGCGCATAGATTTTATAAATTGCTTGATGATTGCAAACGGCCATTGTATGAACGTGCTCGAATAACGAAATCATCGACACTACTGAAACTACTTCACATAAAAAATGTATGTCAATGGACGAATTCTTCGTTCGATATGTTGCTGCGTCTGCTTAACGACTACATATTACCGATTGACGCTCAATTGCCAAACTCATACTACGAAAGTAAAAAATTCATTATTGATATCGGGCTAAAATATGACAAGATAGACGCATGTAAGAACAACTGTATGCTATTTTGGAAGGACGACATAAATGAAGATTCTTGCAGAGTTTGCGGTCTTTCAAAATGGAAAGTCGACCAAACAAGTGGGACAGTTCGGGAGAAGCAAAACGGGAAATTCATTCCAAAAAAGGTGTTGAGATATTTCCCTTTAATACCATGACTACAAAGACTATACATGTCCTCAAAAACAGCTCCAATGATGAGATGGCATAAAGAAGGAAGAGTTGATAGTGATACGTTGAGACATCCCGCTGATTCCTTAACTTGGAAGACGTTTGATGAAAATTATACAGATTTTGCTTCAGAATCTCGAAACGTAAGACTGGGTTTATCAAGCCATGGGTTTCAGCCATTTGCAAATGGGAAAAAATCATACAGTGTTTGGCCGGTTATTCTCGTTCCTTTTATGTGTCACCGACGACTTGCATGGATTCTAGAAATTTCATTTTATCTATGTTAATTCCGGGTCCAAAGAGTCCGGGAGATGCAATTGACATATTTCTCCAGCCATTGATCGAAGAGTTGCATAAACTGTGGCAAACAGGTGTGAAAACGTTTAATGCACACACCTCGCAATACTTTAACATGCGAGCGGCGTTGTTGTGGACCATTAACGACTTTCCCGCATACGTGAATTTATCAGGCTGGAGTACGAAAGGTAAATTCGCTTGTCCTTGTTGTAACAACGACACGGTATCCCTTCGATTGGTTCATGGTTCCAAACAATGTTACTTGGGTCATAGACGTTTCCTTCCACCGAAGCACAAATACAGAAGGGATAAAGAGTCGTTTGATGGTCGAACTGATTATAGAGATCCCCTTAGATTGTTAACGGGGCAAGAAAGTTACGAGCAAGCACGAGACCTAGAAGACATAATTCTTAGTGCGGATCTGAGCAAGAGAACCAAGATATATCATGAAACAAGGGGAGACAATTGGAACAAACTTAGCATTTTCTTCCGTCTGCCTTATTGGAAATCATTATTATTGAGACATAATTTGGATGTAATGCATATTGAGAAAAATATCTGTGATAGCGTGTTGGGAACAATAATGAATGTGAAAGAGAAGACTAAGGATGGTCCTAAAGCCCGTAAAGACTTAGAACTCTTAGGCATAAAATCATGGTTACATCCTATAAATGATGAAGGAGTTGTTCATTATCCAGAAGCGCCTTTCACTTTGACATCCGAAAATAAAAAACGGCTTTGTAACTTCTTGAAAGATCTCAAGTTGCCCGATGGCTTTTGCTCAAATATCGGCGGTTGTGTAAATTTGGAAGAGAAAAAGATTTCGGGATTAAAGAGTCATGATTGTCACATTTTATTGGAATATCTTATTCCTTTAGCAACTCGTAGATTACTTCCAGATAATGTGTATGATGCGTTAGTAAATTTGTCTCGTTTCTTTCGGTTGCTATGCTTCAAAGAGTTGATTCAAGAGGACCTCGAACAATTGTACATGGATATTACATTGAAACTTTGCAAATTCGAAATGATTTTTCCGCCGTCAATCTTCGACATCATGATGCATCTCCCGGTTCACTTGTCATTTGAGGCTTTGCTTGGAGGACCTGTTCAGTATCGATGGATGTATCCGTTCGAACATTACATGGGTACAATGAAAAGATATTTGAGGAATAATAACCACCCCGAAGCCTCTATAAGCGAGAGCTATCTTGTTAATGAGAGTATTAGTTTATGTGCCAGGTATATGGAGGAACAAGAGCAAGAAAATGCACAACCTGAAATCTCGGGCATTTCAATATTTGCATCGTTGGAAGACCCATCTAACGGAAAAGTATACAACTTGGATTATATCGATCGAGTGACAGCTCATTCTTACATTTTGAAAAATTGTCCCGAAGCAGAACCTTTTTACATGTAAGATTCGATGTTGCTGTTACTAATTAACATTAAAGAGTATGCTATTTAATATTCGATCTATTTGTAGAGATTATAACAACGAGTCTAGTGGAGAAACGTTTTCCGCATATTTCAAGCATCGAGTGAGTAATTTATAAACCATATATTTTAACTCTTTTTATTCATATTAACAACTTCATTTCGGATACATATATAGGTCGCCCATTTAGTAGAAATTAACGACATATCAAGAGACCTCAAGATCTTAGGAGAAGGTCCAAGTATGTACTCGTCTATGTATGTTTGGTGTAAAGTAACGGATTCAAATTCTGTACAGAAAAACACGACGAAGGTTTGACAACTCAAAATAGTGGGGTGGTTGTTGAGGGGTACAACGGATCTGAAACTATGTCATACTATGGAGTTTTGACGGATATAATCGAAGTACAATACTATTCTCCCAAACGAGTTGTTTTATTCAAGTGTAAGTGGTTTGATATACACTCGGGGGAACTAGGAGTGAAAGTGGATAAATATGGCTTCGTAAGTGTAAATGTAAACCGAATTTTGAAAACCCAGAGTCAAGACTCGTATATATTGGCAAGTCAAGCAAAACAAGTATTCTACGCCCCTGATATGTCAGCCCGACCCGGTTGGAAGATTGTGACAAAAATAAAACCGCGGTTTACAAACATATAGTTCAGATTAATTAATTAGGTAGATTTATGTTTTTAACTTTATATTCATTCTTATTACTACTTTATTTCAATTATTCACTCAATTTTATTAATTGTGTGAATTAAGAATGTCTGAAGGTCCTAAAACAACTTGGAAGAGTATGAGGAAGACACCCAAGAAATTGGATAAAAGCTACCAAAACCTACTTGCCCAATCCGAGTCCTTAAAGCTCCGAGGATCGTCTTCTAGAGACCAACCACCTATTGCTGTGGTCCTGATAGCTACTGCGCCTCCCCGAACAAACGAGGCTGAAGACGATGATGAACTCCAAGAGTTTATAGAGAGAACATTTGCTGATATGGTGGATAGCGATGAGGTAGTAGACGAGGGTCTCGAGGAGCATATCGGGGAGCAGGATGGCGAGGAGGAGCACGAGACCACTCCCGACCCATCATCGACAGGTAACTCGTTTGCAAATTAGTTAGTGTTTAAATTGATTGACATATCTAATTATGATTTTGATAATTTTGAAGAATCTTCTGCCCGCAAGAGACGGGGGAAGAACAAGAATATTGCGTTGTCTAAGAGGTTAGCGGGGACAAGGATTCCTCCTACGTTTAGGGAGAAGGATGGGAGGCCAGGCGGTACAGACGTGGGAAGAACACGGTGGTCTAGACATGTGGGGTCGATTATCCGGGACCCCGCAGCCGTTTCACACCGTCTTCTAAAGTGGAAGGTTTTAAGTGCAGACCAATTGGATTCACTGTGGACTGCTATCAATGTAATACTTATTACTTGATTATACGTTACGTCATTAAATAATTATTTTTAACATTCGGATGTTATTTTTTTCAGGATCCGTTCGAAGCCACTAATGGTGATATTGAGTCTTTCCGAAAGACCAGATTGGGACACGCCAATCAGATATGGGATAGATGGCGGTCGGATTTGAACAAGACATATATCCGCGTCCACAAAGGAGACGAGGCGGCGGTACTGGCTAATCCTCCACCGGACTACGATCGAGATGATTGGGAGTTTGTGTGTCGTAACCATTTCTTCACAGAAACATTTAAGGTATGGTTTCATAATTCAAATAAAAGTTGATATTAATTAATCTAACTTCATTTTTTATTTCAAATACAGAGAAACAGTTCTACAAATATGAAGAACAGGAAGAAGTTGAAATTCCCGCATCGAACGGGAAGTAGACCGTTTGCACAAATTGAAGACGAGTTGGTAAGTACATTATTTGTAATAACTTAATCTAAAGATTGTTATTAATTATATAAATAATTTATTTCAACAGGCGATTGAAATGGGATGGGCACCGTCTGTAATTGAAGTATTCAAGAGGACCCGTACCCATAAACCGACAAAAGAAAACCCAACACCCGTCCCGGACGAACACGTGCAAGAGAAAATTGTAAGTGAATTGAATATGTCTAGTTTTTCATTAGAGAAATTATATTTTATTTGAATTGTGCAGGTTGAGATGGAGGAGGTTGTTAGTAACGAACCGGGAATATCAGATTTTGAATTGACGGAGAGGGTGTTCGGACAACAAAAACACGGGGTAGTGTTCGGAATGAGATCAGGCGACCGGCTCACACACTTTCGTGAGGATCGTCGAAGTGGAAACAGTTCATAGCGAAACAATGAGCGATTGTTAGAAGAGAATCAAATAATGAAGCTCAAGCTGGAGGAACTGGAGAAGAGGGATGAAGAAAGAAGGCGCAAAATGGAAGAAATGGAAGCGGAAAAGGAAGAAATGGTGACAAGAATGGAGAGGGAGAAGTTAGAGATGAACGAGAGAATGGAGAGGGAGAAATTAGAGATGAACGCAAGAATGGAGAGAATCGAATTGTTTATGAGGCAACAACCACCTCCTCCCCCCACAAGCTAAGGTTGTTTCGATTATGAACATGTTTTTATTAGTAGTTGAATTTATAACAGATTGTTCGGAATATTAGTTTGGTTTCGAATTTTGTAATGTTAATGATCAATTAATGTGATCGTTTAATGTATGTATGTTGCATTTCTTTTATCATTGATATATTAGTTTGGCTGAACAGGTTTTGGTTGCGAGCAAAATAATCCGCATGTTTTTAAAAATTTACGGGAAAAAACCGAAAGTAATATTGAAATCTTTCGGTTTTTCTTCAAATGGAAAAACCGAGAGATATTAGAAAACTCTCGGTTTTTACCCAAAGAGAAAACCGAAAGTTATATGACAAACTCTCGGTTTTACCCAAAAGAGGAAAACCGAGAGTTATATGAAAACTTTTGGTTTTCCTCTTCTGGTAAAAACCGAGAGTTTTCATATAACTCTCGGTTTTCTTCAAAAGGAGAAAACCGAGAGTTATTAGAAAACTCTCGGTTTTTACCCGAAGAGGAAAACCGAAAGTTAAATCAAAACTCTCGGTTTTTCCACAAAAAGAAAAACCGAAAGTTATTTGTAAAACCCTCGGTTTTTCCACAAAGAGAAAAATCGAAAGTTATTTCTAAAACCCTCGGTTTTTTCACAAAGAGAAAAACCGAAAGTTATTTGTACAACCCTCGGTTTTTCCACAAAGAGAAAAGCCGAAAGTTTTCATACAACTCTCGATTTTTCTCTTTGTGGAAAAACCGAGAGAGTCAATACCGAGGGATGGCGAGAGTTACTAAAACCTTCGGTAAGGTGTTTTTACCGAAAGTTATAGGGTCAAAACCGAGAGTTTTTACTCTCGGTTTTGACCCCTTTTTCACTAGTGAAAAGGGTGGCAGTTTTCAGAGCGGTTTTGAGTTTTCTGGAAGGAGGTTTCAATCCAGTTCTTGAGAGAGAAAAGGGAAGTTCCATCGGAGATTTTTCTTAAACAAATCCCATTATTGGAGGCTCCATTCCGTCGAAGAAGAAGAAGGATTCAAATGAGAAGAAACAAAGAAATAAACGCGAAGAACAACAGAACGTCTACCTGAACTTCCTACGCTATCGACGAATTCAGTTCTTCTTTTTCGTCTGCTTTCTTTCTTCATTCAGGTGAGTCTCCAATCCAATGTAGCTCGTTACAATCTGTTTGAGGCATCGGTTCTGTACACTGATGCCATTTGTTTATTGAAAGCTTGATTATGTTTTTGTCGTTAAAATCCCTTGGTTGATTACCTGCTATAGTGGAGATGCCATATTGGTTAAGCACTGTCTATTAGCTGCATTGATTGGGAATAACTTGGAAGTTAGTCAAGATTTAGGATCTCTATTATTTGTCTAATCCATCTTGCCTGGAAAATGAAATCAAAATCAAAATCTATAGATTTGTTCTTGTCAAAACACATTTGTTTTCATTACTTTGTGAAGGTGATTTGATTTGATTATTTGTTATATTCCTGGCTGGTAGAATACTGGATTAGGCTTAGCTAGGATTGAGGATATGATTAGAACAAACTCTGTCCAAAATCACAGTTTCATTTTGATGAAACTATGAAGTTTCTATCGATTGAAAGGAAGAACATGCGAAATAATTTTTTTTAGTTGTTCTTCGATTGGAACCTTGTTGTTGAATATCGAACGACGACCCAGGAGCGCAGGCAAACTCCTAGTGATCAAATGGACTGTCGCGGCGAACTTCACAGCAGATTCACGGCTTAATAGGAGGTTTGATTTTCGTCCACTGTTGGATTGGATCTGGCTGGATCCGCGGGATGAACTGCAATAGGACCCAGGCAGAGATTCGACGAGTAGGACAGACCGTCGCGATGTCGTCTTCGAGCGAGGATTGGTTGCAGGCGTAGGTCACCGGAAATCGCCATCGCCGGAGGGAGAACGGAGGCCCAACGAGTTCTGCTTTTATTTTTGTTATGTTTGGTTTCCTCCAACTTCTGTCGAAGTTGCAAAGAGGCCTTTTGGCCTCTTTTATTTTTAAATAAGCCTAAGAACTTTAATTTCGAATTAATTTATTAATTCGAAATTAAAATAGTCCCTGATCTCTTCCTGATGTTTCAATTGGACCCCTAAACTCTTTTTTTTTTATTTTAATTTAAACTTAAAAAAAAATCAAAAATAATAAAAAAACCTAAGGTCCTATTTGTTTCCCAGATTTCACAAACGACCTTAAAATGAGGATTCGAACATCCAAACCACTTTCAAATTTTCTCGAATTTTCCCAAAAATTCAAAAATATTATTTTTTTCAAAAATAAATTTTCCTGGAATTTTTAGGACCCGTTTGGAAAAATGTCTATCTTCGTAGTGTCATGTCGGGAGTTTTTTTTTACTCCAAAAATTCAAAACTCGATTCCTGTGAGCTTCTAATAATATTTTTGACTATCATATGAAAGCTTTGGGAATTATTTTTTAAAACGATTCATTTTAATGAGTTGTACTCAGAGTTTTCCTTAACTCTGAAAATTCTAAAAAAAAGGGAAATACTTGGGACCTTGGGTTATTTCATCATCTTCTTTCCTTTGTCCAAAGAGCATAAGATTTCCAATCTTCAACCCGAAACTTTATCCTTGTCGTTCACACTCGTATATTCTCCCTCTAGAATCGTGACTCTTGTTTTTCCTGAGAACTTTGCTATATGTTTTTCAATGCTTTTCAGTGTTTCAATGCTTTTTCAATGCTTTATCCTCGTCAAGAACCTCATGAATAAGACTAGCCCCTTGCATAATGATTAAGATTTTCTCATACAAGCAAAAGAGTTCTGAACTCAGAACGAAAACGTAACAATCCTTCAAACATTATATGGCCAATTACTTAGGAGTAGAGACTGTCTGTAAAGACAGGCGTATAGGACATAGCGCCGTAGGCCATTTCCTAATACGTAACCGAACTCTTAAAATGAATCTCTAATTTTTCTTTTCTTTAGTTTCTTTAGGAAGTAAACTAAAGTGGCGACTCTCAAGTCAATTAGATCGATACATTCGCGAGTGTATCGATTTAAAACCTGTACGGGCCAATTCAATTTGAAGAAAGGAGCGTATGCCAAAAAAAGGGGCATACGCGCCAGAAAATGGAAGGGAACGAAAATGAACGCTTACAATGTCAGATCAACTTTCAAAAACAAAGGAAATATTCAATCCGACAGGTGTCTGGAATTATTGCACATGGATCTTTTTGGTTCAATTCTAGTAACCAGTTTTAAGGGGAATGAAATATACCTTAGTCATTATAGTTTATTCTAGATTCACTTGGGTAATTTTCTTAGCATCTAAAAATCAAACTGCTGAAAATTTAATCAAGATCTTCAGAAGATTGCAAAATGAAAAATCTTTAAGCATTACAAAGATTAGAAGTGATAAAGGAACGTAATTTACAAACAGAAGTGTGTCTTTCTTCCTTGAGGAATCTGGTATTAGACACGAGTTGTCTAGTGCAAGAACTCTATAAAAAAACGACATTGCTGAAAGAAGGAGCAGAACACTGAAGGAAGCTTCTAGGTCAATGCTAGCTAATTTCGGTGTGTCTCAAAAGCTATGGGCAGAAGCTATTAACACAACATGCTATACTCAAAATAGATAAATGATTAAAAAGTGTTTTAATAAAACACCCTATGAAATTTTCTATGACAAAGTTCATAATATTTCATACTTTAGGATTTTCGGATATAAATGTTTTATTCATAACAATGGAAAAACTCATTTGATTATTTTTCATGCCAAAGCAGATGCTGGAATAATATTAGGTTATTCTTCAATTAGCAAAAGCTTATAGAGTCTTTAATAAACAAACTCTAACTGTTAACGAATCTACCCATATTGTTTTTGATGAATTTATTGAAAGTAATTCTAAAGAAATCATCGAAGTGGCTAACATGTTAGAAACTGCTAATCTTCAATATGATAATAACGATGAAGGTCAATAGAAATAGCACGTCTGATTAGCTAATTAATCTATCTAATCAACCAGCTGATTGTTTAAGCACATGTAGGTGAACTTGAGAAATGGCGATAACATCTGTTAGGATCTAGGTCGCCGCTGGTGGACCGGGGGTTGGACCGGTTAGCGGTTCTCACTCGTAGGGTGGTGGTTAATCCGGTTAGAGATTAACACCGGGGTTTCAATACGACACAACCTGTCACAAACCCTCGAACTAAGTTCAAGCGCGGAAGAGGTTTGCTTTCAGGTTGAAGCGGTATGCTTGTGTGATAGGCACGGTCAGTTTAGGATGATGGAGATTTGGAGATGGTGGGTCGGTTTCGGTAATTTGGATGTTCGGTATGGTTGGTATAGAATTGGTTTAGAGCGGTATGGTTAAGTTAGTCGGTTATGTAATGAAGCCAGCAGAAAGTAAATAACACAACAGATTTTATGGATGTTCGGAGATAAAACTCCTACGTCACCCCTTCCTCTCGAAACCGCGAGAAGGATATTCACTAAGGAATACAAATACAAGCCGATCGAGACTTATTCTCTGCTCGATAACACTTCTTACAATTTACACCGAAATTGTAGAACACACTTTAACTTCCAACACTTAGGCTTTCTAGAATATCACACTGTTATTGTAGTAAATGCTCTTAGCTCTTGTTATCCCAATATGTGTCCCACATTTACTCTTCTGCAACTGCCTCCTTTTATAGGTGAAATATGCCAACGGTCATATTTCAAAGCCTTGAATCTGATTGGCTGATCAGAGATGCAGTGATTCAGTGTTTCAGACCTGCGGTCGTCTCAGACCTGCCGGTCTGTTCTTCCGGTTTGCAAGACAGACCTGCTGGGTTTGTCTTTTACTCAATGTAGGCACTGTCTGTTTGGACAGTTGTCTGTACTTTGAAGATTTCCTTTCTGGCTTATCCCGAAGTAGAAGGATCCAGTAGTACTGTCTTCTGCAGCCTACAGGCTTTCCTCAGACTTGCATGGATATGGAAGTATTCAGTCTGCTCCTTTGGTATCATTCTCAACAGATACCCAAAGTGTCTTCTTGTACTAGTCGGCCGCCTGACTTGGCCGAATGTCTTTGGTAGTGAAGTAACCGGACTTCTTCCGGTTATTCTTATCTTGTGGATGATCGGTTGTTTGATGGATCCGGTTTTGAGCTTTGGCCGATCCTTCCTTTGTGCGGTCATGTGCCGAATATTCTTGATCGGTTTGGTAGCTTGACCGGTTCGGTTTCTTCAGTTGGTTCTCTTGTTCATCCGGTCCGGTTCCTTGTTCCTGCATAGGAAGTTTGTTTAAGTTAGGTTTATTCGAACCGGTCTAAATTTATCTAACAATTTCTCCCTTTTTGATTATTTTATTTAAAATTATCAAAATCATGTAAGTTTGCAACCGTAGGCCGGTTGTTTTGTTTGGCCGGTTTTTGAAAAAGACTTAGAGAGTTTTTCGAAAGATTTTGAGGGAGGAGTTTTGGAAAAATCTCTATCTTTTATCTAACAATTTCTCCCTTTTTGATTATTTTATTTAAAATTATCAAAATCATGTAGAAATGCAAAATAAGGCCGGTATTCAAAAATAACTTTATATATATTTATAGATAACCGAAAAAGACAAGGTATAAAAACTAAGGCAAATAAGAAAAGGAAGGATAGTCCCTATTCAGAGTCTGTGAATTCGTAGGCGCTCTTCTTTTTCTTAGGTTGCGGCTGCGGTTGCGGTTGCCTGGTCTGTTGGGAGGGTCGTGGTCTTTTAGATCGGGACCGCAGCTGTTCTTCGACTTCGTCTTCGACTGGGTCGGCTTGCTGCGTAGTATCCGTAGCAACTGGGTCAGATATTTCATTTAGCATCTCGACTATCCGAACTTTCTTAGGAGCCGGCCTTTTTCTTTTTGTCGGTGCTGAAGCGGAGGCGGCCGCCTTCTTCTTTTTCTCGTTTTCCGTTGCATAGCCCTCCAGCCTCCGTGTTTCCCTTTCCAATCGTTCGGCATCCGCTGCTGCCTGACTGGCCACTTTCTCAGCATACCCTGGATATAAGATCTCGGCTCTTCTTATTCTTTCGGCCTCTAATTCTGCTTCGGTTAGTTGAGACGAACGCGGCGCCTCCTTGTTTTTGCCAGCTTCGGCGTCCAGCGCTTCCTGGACCCTTTTAGCAACTAGAGCATCAGCCTCTATAGCCGCGGCATCTGCGTTCTCCTTAGCTTTTAGGATTTCGGCCATCTGCGCGGTAAGTGTCTTTACTTCGGCCACGAGGCTCTCATTCGACTTTTCGAGTTCTGAGACCCGGTCGATTGTCGCGTCGACCCTTTCGAAGTCCTTCTTTAAGTCCGAAGTTATACCCTCTAGAGCTGCGGTATGCTGAGCACATTTTTCGCGCTCACCGGCCTCTTCCCACAGCCCGGTGCTGAGTTCTGCTAGGCGTGCTTGATGTTGATCCACAAGCTGTTTTGTCACATTGGCGAACTGCATGGCCGAATCAAATATTTTATTGCAACATTCCTTGAACGGTTGAAGCTTGGACACTTCGTGTTCAAGTACACAGTCATCAATCTGCTCCGATATTGATGCCTTAAACTTTTGAAGCCGGTCTTCAAGCTGCCCTGATATGGACATTTCAAACTTCTTAAGTTGGTCATCAATCCGCCCCGAAACGGATGCTTCAAATTCTTGGAGCCGGTCTTCAATCTGTTTTGTAGGAGGGACCGAGGCGGTGGCTTCCAGTGGTGGAGAGGGAATTGATTGCTCGGTGGGATCAGGATCGGCTCTCTCACTGGAGTCTATCAGTGCAGCATTCTCATTAGGGGGTTCTAATGTGACCGCATCCTCCAAGTTTGTTACCGCATTTTCTGAGATTGGTACCTCGACATCTTCTATAATTTGTACCTCAACAATCTTTGAAGTCGGTACCTCAACGTCTTCTTGCATCGGTGCCTCAATATCCCTTGGTGTCTCAGCTTCTTCTCTTGAGGGTGTTGGGCATTCAACTGGAAATTCTTCGATTACCGGAGCAGTATAGACCGGTACTTGCTTTTGGTTGCATATTGCTTCCAGCCGCTCTATTTCCTGACGTATTTCCAGTTTGCCCTTTTCAAGCTTTTCCAATACTCGCGGTGCTACGGTAGACACCGATCCCCCTTCGGCATATTCTTCCTTAATCTTTCTGATGCGCCTTCTTAGTTTCCGAAGATGGCTTCTCGGTATCAGGAGGCAAGTTCGGCATTGTACCTCCTGAATTGTGTTGGATTTTGTGAGGCTGAAGATCATGTCCTCTACTTCCTCCAATCTGGCGATGCAACCCTGTTGCGGGAGGTCCGGTAGGATATCTTTATACTTTGTATTGAACCGGTACTCATGCCACTCCAGATATAAGTCTATGACGTCCTCGTCTCGCTTGTTTATGCCCTGAAAGATATTCTGGGCAAGTCTTTCGGCCTCGGCTTCGTCGGCCTCTTCCCTGTTGAAGCCTTCATCATGGGCTCCTGTATCAACCCCGTCCTCACCCTCGGTGGTTTCAGGATTAGCGCTATGTTCGGCATCGTTCGGACTTCGAGCCGAATGATCGTCATCGTGGACCGTTTCATCTTCGGTCCTCTCCAGGTCGGTTTCCTCAGGGTCCCACTCCTCATCCTCTGTTTGTTGTAGTGGGTCTGCGAAAGTTATCTTTTCTTTCCTCTTTCCTCCGGTCTTTGCTTTTGCCGGGGCATCTTTCTGTGCGGCTTTCTTCTTTCGGCCACCTGTGGAACTGGAGGCCGACTGCGTTCTTGGAAGGAATTGCCTCGATCGAATGATGCAGCGTTTTATTAGCCCAACACCGGGACCGACGTTGAGGTTCAAGTGTAGGAAGATCTTACCTAGTTGCACGGCATATCCCCACGACCGGGCTGAATCCGGTCTTACCATGTCCATGAGGTTGCCGAACACTGATCTTGCCCAGTTGACCTCCTTTCCTTCAAACAGACGAAATATCATTTTGATTTTGTCTCTGGTGAGGTTGCTGAAGTTTCCTCCCCTTGCCAGTATCGCCCTGGCAAAAACGTCACATGCCGGGATATATTCCGGCTTCAGCGTGTTCTTACTTCCGGATGTCGTGATTGGCTTATTAGTTGCCGATAAGAGGTGGCAAGCCGTCTCAAAAGTATCATCGTCTATTGCTGCCGTTGCGTCCTCGCCGGTAGTTGGGAGACGCAAACTCTCGGCCACCACTGCTTCGGTGATCTCGATTTGGGAACTGCAAACCGTTGCGATAATCCTGTCGTAGGAGATGGTTGCGGTTTTGAAGAACTCTTCGACCGCCTCTCTGTAAATTACGTGAGGACCGTCCAGAAAATATCCCAGACCGGTTTTGATCAGCAGGTCAATGACTTCCTTTGCTTCGGTTGTCCCATTCTGCCGGATTTCCTCGAAGTCTACTTGAGAATAGAGTTTGAACAACGCCGAATCACGACCCATGTTGAAGAGTTTGAGAATGAGAGAAATCGGCTTCAGAAAGTTTAGGAAAGTTAGAGAGATAAAGTGAATTCGCGTGAGAATGAAATAAATGACCGAAGGCCCCCTTTTATAGTCACGGTTTGGAAGCCCAACCGTCCCATCATGAACGGGCGGGAATTTTCCCTCCAAGGTAAGAGTACACCAAACTGTGGGCGGGAAACCGAAAACTGTGGGCGGCAATTTCGAGCGGGAATTTTCCCTCCAAAACACTTAGCCTATGTCATGGATGACGCTTTCATTTCTTTGAGACCGAATGAATAATCGGTTTCAGACATTTTGATTAACAGTTTTGATCAGATTTTATTAAACCGGATAAGAATGAGTTAATTTTCGGTAACCTAGATAAATGCGCAAAGGTAGAGAGATACGGTCATTGAAACCGAAACGATATTTTATTCAAGGGACCGATACGAAAGAGTACATAGAGAAAACCGATAGAATGATACGAAAGATAGACATTTAAGCAGTAAGCACCATTCTGGAATACTTTTCCATCACCGCATCTGCATCAAGAATGTTTGAGGGGGATGCTGGCGTGCCCGGTCCAAAATCTGGCCGGTACTTGAGAATCAACTTGCTGATGTGAGGTGCAAAGCCGAGACCTTTCTTGGTCCGCACCATTTTCCTTAGGTTTTGAAAAAGGACCGCTAACCAATTGATGGGCGTGTGGTTGTAGATGTGGGTCATGATATTGTAGGTATTCTTTGAATACCGCTGATTTGGAGATTGGCACAGAATGGACCGAGTGACAATCTCAAGAAGTAGCTGAGTACTACGACCAAGGCGGGTTTTTGACCCATGGGATTCTGCCGGGTCAAAGGTTGCAGAGCAGCGGAACCCATAGTAGTATTCATCAGTTCCCTCCATGGCCGGAAAATCAGAGAACCCTTCTTTGGGCAGATTGAAGAGGGTGGCAAATTCGGCTTCATCAAGCCGGAAGGTATGATTCCTTACAGTGGTGACAATGCGATCGCCCCAGTTGCAGGCATTTCTGAAGAATTCCTTGACGTCCTCAATTAGTATGGGACCGGATTCTTCGAGGAAGGTTTGAAGACCGGTAGCAATAAGGCTCTCAAACATGTGTTTCTTTGGATGGTCATAGTCCCATTCTGCCATACATGAGTTGAAATCGACGCTTAAAAAATTTCCCAAGGTTCGGCTCGGCATGATTTCGGTATAGAGAGAGAAATGGGATTCAAAATGAATAGAAGTGATTTGTGTACTTTCGGATGTGAGAAGATAAGGAGAGGGAGGCTCCTTATATAGAGTCGGTTTTGGAGGGAAAATTTTGAGCATTGATGGTCAGTTTTGTTTTATTAGAAAAAGGAATCTTTACCTTCCCAAGGCGCATGGGGAAGTGGCAAATTGCATGGCCCTAGGTAAGTATTAGTTGGAAACTGACCAGATTAGTTGGAAATGGATTATTCAGTTGGTTGGGCGTTATCTTATTTAATGAGGTATGCATTTAGACATAACCGAGATTATATTAAAACTGAGGATGACAGAAACAATGCCGAAATTGGCATAAAGAAAACTTGAAATCAACACAGACAACGCCGAAATGAAACATAGACAGAGCCGAAATGATCAGATTGGAGCTGAACAATGATACATCCGGTGCATGAAGCAAAATGACCGGATGCAAGAAGGAGTGACTTAGTGGCCGCGGGGATTGATGTTCCTCCTCCTCCACTCTCTCTCAACTCGATCGTAGAACGAGTCGATGACTTCTCTGGTGAACACCTGACTATGGTTCAAACCTTCGCCGGGACAGGTTGGGACTCCAAGCTCCTCAAAAAGTCGGCTTATCTAGGGAACGAAAGCCACTGACCGGGTGCCGATTATCCAAATAAGGACGTCGAACAGCACTCTAGACCAGTTGACCGGCGTTCTGGTGATGATGGCCGCCATCATGTTGAACGTTGCCGTGCAGTAGATGTTGGTGACATCTTTTCCAAGGATGCCCCTTCCTATTATATCATTGAGGAGCTGGTACTCAGCCCTCAAAGGAGATTTAGAGCCATGATCAGCAACAGGCTCGTCTGACCGGGCAAGGGCGAGAGCGACCTCAGCCTTAGTATCGGCCGGAGGGTTTAGATCTGTTAGCCCTTGTTTGGGCAGATCAAAGCACCGAGCGAAGTCCTGCTCGGTGAAGTCAAAGAGAATACCCCCAACCTTAGATTGGATGTGGGTCTCAAAATGGGGTGTCCCCCGGTATACCCTGGCGTTGTTGTAAAATTCCAAGACGGATTGAGGATAGATGATTTGCTTATCATCCAGAAAATACTGGAGGCCAGTATCTTCCAGCTGTTTGATCATCCGATACAGCTCATAATGATCGGTATCGGAGCAAGATTCAAAGTCTACTTGGAGAATGTTTGTGAAGATAGACATGATTAGGTTGTCGTAGAGAGAGGATGTTCTTGTGAGATTTTTGCCTTAGTGATGGAAAGAGTGTATTGTTTTTGTGAGTGGTTGAGTGAAAGAGTGCTTCCTTTAAATACAGGGTTTGGGGCTATCCTATTATCCGGACATTAATTGAGATGAAGTATATTAACCGCTGGATAAGAATCTTTGCATAAAATAGGCAGTTTTGCAGGTCTAGGTGTCGGTCATAGGCCTGGACTGTGAAAGATATCAAAAGATCTTTCACGTCTTTTTAGGCGCGACCAGGTTTATTCTAAAAAGGCAATGATGCAGAGCAGAGACCTTTAACCTCAGATAACTATTCCTCTTCTGTTTGAATTTCAAATAATCTGGGGTAGCCTTCTTCCGAACCGGTCAGCTATCGGTTGTTCATCCCGATGCGGTTACATGGTGCATGCACCAAGTAGCTGGTCGGTTTACTCTATCTGATAGACTGGGCGGTTCTTCCACAAACACCCCGAAGATTCAAAGTTCAACATCTTAGGAAGAGTTATCGGTTTGTCTGTCTGAACCGATTTCCCTTTAATTATCCTTTGGAAGGATTTGGCTAATATCGGTTAAGCCGAGAGTAAGTCTGAATTGAGAAAACTTAGCTTCCTGCAGCGGCTTTGTGAAGATATCGGCTACTTGCTGATCGGTCGGTACGTATTCCAGCCGGATATGCTTCAGCGTGACATGCTCTCTGATGAAGTGATGTCTGATGTCGATGTGCTTGGTTCTGGAGTGGAGAACCGGATTGTAGGTGATCGCAATGGCACTTGTGTTGTCACAGAAGATCGGTGACTCTTCGGCTATGATACCGAAGTCCTTCAACTGCTGTTGGATCCAGAGGAGTTGAGAGCAGCAACTTCCGGCCGCCAAGTATTCAGCCTCTGCGGTTGATGTAGCCACCGATGTCTGTTTCTTGCTGTGCCATGACACCAGTCGGTCACCTAGGAACTGACATGTTCCACTGGTGCTTTTCCTATCGATCTTGCACCCTGCATAGTCTGCGTCTGAATAGCTTGTTAGATTAAATGATGAGTCTTTTGGATACCACAGACCGACATCGGGAGTGCCTTTTAGATACTTCAGTATCCTCTTTGCGGCTGTGTAATGGGATTGCTTTGGATTTGCTTGGAATCTTCCACACACACCAACTGCAAACAGGATGTCCGGTCTACTTGCTGTCAGATACAATAGGGAGCCGATCATGCCCCGGTATGCAATCTGATCTACTGATTGGCCTTCATCATCTCTGTCCAGTTTAATGGATGAACTCATTGGAGTGGCCACCGAGGAGCATGTGTCCATACCGAATTTCTTCAGAAGCTCCTTGGTATATTTAGGTTGACTAATGAATGTTCCTTCCTTGAGTTGTTTAACCTGAAGGCCTAGGAAGAAACTTAATTCTCCCATCATACTCATTTCAAATTTGTCAGTCATCATTTTTGAGAACTTGTCACAAAGCTTTGGATCGGTGGAACCGAAAATAATATCATCTACATAAATTTGAACAAGTAGGATATGTTCCTTCTTTTCAAATTTAAACAAAGTTTTATCCACCGAACCGATGGTGAAATCATGCTCTAATAGAAATGCGGTTAGCGTATCATACCAGGCTCTGGGTGCTTGCTTTAGACCGTATAAAGCTTTATTTAGCCGGTATACATGATTTGGAAATGCAGCATTTTTGAAACCGGGTGGTTGTTAAACGTACACTTCTTCACGTAGATCACCGTTCAGAAATGCACTTTTAACATCCATTTGAAAAACTTTGAAATTTTTGAAAGCAGCAAATGCAAGAAAAATCCTAATGGCTTCAATCCTGGCTACAGGAGCAAAGGACTCTTCAAAGTCAATGCCTTCTTCCTGTTTGTAACCTTGAGCCACTAATCTGGCTTTGTTCCTCGTGACCAAACCGTCCTCATTGAGTTTGTTTCTGAATACCCATCTTGTTCCTATGACCGATTGATCTTTCGGTCTGGGAACTAGGTACCAGACTTTACTACTCTCAAACTGGTTTAGCTCTTCTTGCATTCCCAAGATCCAGTCCGGATCTGACAATGCTTCATCTATTCTTTTCGGTTCAATCTGGGATATAAAAGCAGAGTTAAAATATCCTTCCAGAAGTTGACTCCTAGTTCGAACAGGTTTTGAAGGGTCACCTATAATTTGCTCGGGAGGATGTTTACTGTTTCTTCTGAGATTCAGTTCAGGAGTGTCTACCAAGTTACCGTTTATTTGATCAAGGCTAGACTTGTCGGTAGGCTGAACGAGATTGTCAGACCGACCGACTCCCTCGGATTGGACCGAAGTGTCAGCTTCCTGTTGTGGAACAGCTTGATCCGTCTGGGTATCAATATTACCCATTAGGTCATGGACAAATCGCCTGAAGACCGGAGTCTCATCTTCACTATCAGAATGAATATCATTATTTTCCAATCTGTTGTGGAGATCGAAGCATGAAGCAGTATTGCTTTCAACCGATTCATCGAAAACAACGTGAATCGTTTCCTCCATGGTTGCAGTTCTATTATTATATACTCTATACGCTTTGCTTACTGCCGAGTATCCAAGCATGATGCCGGTATCGGTCTTTGCATCAAAAGCGGTAAGTTGGGTTTTACCATTTATATGAATATAACATTTACAACCGAAAATCCTGAGATACTTGAGTTTAGGAACTCTGTTAAAATAAACCTCATACGGTGTTTTGTTGTGAAATCTGTTTATCAAAGATCGGTTTTGTGTATGGCATGCAGTATTGATAGCCTCAGCCCAAAATTTCTGAGCAATGCCGGAATCGGCTATCATAGACCGTGCGGCTTCCTTGAGAGTCCGGTTTCTTCTCTCGGCCAGGCCATTTTGTTGAGGAGTCCTAGCACTAGACAACTCGTGTCTGATGCCGGATTCATCAAGATATGCAGTTAATGTACTATTAGTAAATTCGGTACCTCGATCACTTCGAATGCTATTGATACGAGTTGATTTTTCATTTTGCAACCGCTTAAGAAGTGTGATCAGGTTTGATACAGTTTCACGTTTAGATGGTAGAAATATCACCCATGTATATCTAGAATAATCATCAATAACTACCATGGTGTAAAGCATGCCTCCTAGGCTAATGACCTGAATTGGTCCAAATAAATCCATGTGAAGAAGATCTAGACACCGGCTAGATTGAATATTTCCTTTACTCTTAAAAGATGACCTAGTTTGTTTACCCATTTGGCATGCTGAACAAACCTTATCCTGATTAAACACTATATCAGGAATACCTTCAACTAGCTTTTTACCGCGAATGTAGTTTAAGGTTTTCATGTTTAGATGGTTTAGTCTCTTATGCCATAGCCAGGTTTGATCAGTCTTAACTATCATGCATATAGGATGTTCTACTCTTGTTTTCCAGTCTACCCTATAAATATTACCTATCCTATTTCCGGTTAGTAATACAATACCTTGAGAGTCCTTAACTAAGCATGCATGTTTAAGGAACTCTACCGTGTATCCGGCATCACACATCTGACTAATACTAAGTAAATTAAAACGTAGGTTTTCAACTAAAAGTACATTATCAATAGTTAGATTTCCATGGACAATCTTACCCTTGCCCACAGTTTTACCCTTTGAATTGTCACCGAAGGTGATTAGAGCACCGGTTACTGATCTGATGTCGATTAGCAAATTGCTATTTCCGGTCATGTGCCTGGAGCAACCGCTGTCCAAGAACCATTCGGAATTTCCTAGCCGTTTCTTTGGATCCTGCAAAATGTACATATTTACAACTGTTTGGTACCCACATTTACTTGGGTCCACATGCGATTAGTCCCTTAGGTATCCAAACCTTGATGAACCGGACAATTTTCTTTGCTAGAGTTTTAGCTGTCCTTTTGGCACTCGGTATCGTGTATTTCGGTTTTCCTTCAAATGTCCTAAATGGTGGCGGTCTTTGGTTCGGTGATCTATGGTTTGACCTACGCGGTTCAGGGAAGTCTTTCTTATATTTGAGAATTTCGGCTTTTCTTTTCTCAAGGTCAAGCCATGAATCGGTTGGGCCAACATAATCGTATTTTAGCTTCTCTTCCCTATAGTATGCGGTCTCCTCTTCTTCGGCTGTCCAGGTGCTCTTAAGGAATTTTATAAAAGGGAGGTTTCCTTTTGTAAGCCTTGCTTTCTCTATGGTTTTTCGGTTTCTGGAGCTATTCCCTGTGAATCCTAGACCACGCTTACAACGAGGATGCCTATAGTGTTTATTCATATCCTTTACTATGTCGCTAGATCTCTTATAGGCGGCCATCGTATATTGAAATCGGGCATTTTCTTCCTCGGTTAGTTCTCTAGTCGGTTCACTAGGTTGTTCGATCTTAGGATCTAACTCGGTTTCTAGGGTGTGGGCATCATCAGGTTGTATGACTTCCGGTTCGGTTATGATAGGTGCTTCTGGTTCTATTGGGATAGGTGCTATGGGATCGGTCTTGATGTTGAGGTGTTTAGGTAACATGGTCAATAGGTTCTTATATTCTTCTACCATGTCATTTAATGCTTCATATAGCTCGTCTTTAGTAAATTCATCATAGGGAGAATCAAATACCTGTTCCTTATTTGCCATGAGGCACATGAGTTCATCGTCACTGTCACTGCGAGCCCATAGACTTCCTCCATCGTCGGCTATCAGTGCTTTCGGTACCTCACTTCCTTCACCGGTTTGTTGGTAATTGTTTCTGTCATTTTGATATTCCGGTTTCTGGGTATCCCTCCTTGGTTTCCTGCACTCCCACTTAAAGTGTCCCAAACAGTTACAATTATAGCATCTTACATTGGATTTGTCACCATAGTAGTTGTTTGCCGGTTGGCTCCTCTTCATGAACCTCCCAAATTTCTGTGCGAGCATAGCCATGGCGTCCTCTGTAAACTGTTCGGCTGTTCTGATAGGTGCAGGTGCAGGAACCGGTGTCGGTGCAGGTACAGGAGCAGGTACGACCGGTTCTGTAGATGTGATTAGTGCCCTGGTTGACGTTGAGGCCGAGACTTCCTCTTTAGTTCTGGATCTCATCTCGAATTCATATGCCTTAAGATCTTCGAATACATCGTATAATTTCATCTTACGTAGGCTCTTTGATTCCCTCATGACCATTGTTTTTATGTCCCAAGCACTTGGAAGAGATCTCAAAACCTTCATAATGACCTCTTTGTTGTCATACTTCTTGCCCAGAGTAGCTAACTCATCTAACACACCAGTGAACCGGTCACTGTATTCCTTCATAGTTTCTCCTGGTTTCATTTTGATGCTTTCAAACTTCTGTGTGGCTACCATTATCTTGTTCTCCTTTGTTCTTTCATTTCCCTCAAAGATCTGGATAACCGTGTTCCATGTCTCCTTCGCGGTTTGGCAGTCTCTGATCTTGCAGTATGTGTTTCTGTCCACGCTGTTGGAGATCCGGTTTCTAGCATGATTGTCCAGATTGTTTCTTCTCCTATCTTCAGCCGTCCATTCTTTTCTGTCTTTATCAATGACTATCGGTCCTTCGGTTAAAATGGATTCCATTTCATCATCCAAGGTGACTAGGTGTAGGTGCATGCGTGCCTTCCAGTTGGCAAAGTCATCACCTTCTAGCATTGGAGGCCTATCCTGATACATGTTTGCTTGAGTATTGAAACTACCTGCTCTGATACCAATTGTTAGGATCTAGGTCGCCGCTGGTGGACCGGGGGTTGGACCGGTTAGCGGTTCTCACTCGTAGGGTGGTGGTTAATCCGGTTAGAGATTAACACCGGAGTTTCAATACTACACAACCTGTCACAAACCCTCGAACTAAGTTCAAGCGCGGAAGAGGTTTGCTTTCAGGTTGAAGCGGTATGCTTGTGTGATAGGCACGGTCAGTTTAGGATGATGGAGATTTGGAGATGGTGGGTCGGTTTCGGTAATCTGGATGTTCGGTATGGTTGGTATAGAATTGGTTTGGAGCGGTATGGTTAAGTTAGTCGGTTATGTAATGAAGCCAGCAGAAAGTAAATAACACAACAGATTTTATGGATGTTCGGAGATAAAACTCCTACGTCACCCCTTCCTCTCGAAACCGCGAGAAGGATATTCACTAAGGAATACAAATACAAGCCGATCGAGACTTATTCTCTGCTCGATAACACTTCTTACAATTTACACCGAAATTGTAGAACACACTTTAACTTCCAACACTTAGGCTTTCTAGAATATCACACTGTTATTGTAGTAAATGCTCTTAGCTCTTGTTATCCCAATATGTGTCCCACATTTACTCTTCTGCAACTGCCTCCTTTTATAGGTGAAATATGCCAACGGTCATATTTCAAAGCCTTGAATCTGATTGGCTGATCAGAGATGCAGTGATTCAGTGTTTCAGACCTGCGGTCGTCTCAGACCTGCCGGTCTGTTCTTCCGGTTTGCAAGACAGACCTGTTGGGTTTGTCTTTTACTCAATGTAGGCACTGTCTGTTTGGACAGTTGTCTGTACTTTGAAGATTTCCTTTCTGGCTTATCCCGAAGTAGAAGGATCCGGTAGTACTGTCTTCTGCAGCCTACAGGCTTTCCTCAGACTTGCATGGATATGGAAGTATTCAGTCTGCTCCTTTGGTATCATTCTCAACAGATACCCAAAGTGTCTTCTTGTACTAGTCGGCCGCCTGACTTGGCCGAATGTCTTTGGTAGTGAAGTAACCGGACTTCTTCCGGTTATTCTTATCTTGTGGATGATCGGCTGTTTGATGGATCCGGTTTTGAGCTTTGGCCGATCCTTCCTTTGTGCGGTCATGTGCCGAATATTCTTGATCGGTTTGGTAGCTTGACCGATTCGGTTTCTTCAGTTGGTTCTCTTGTTCATCCGGTCCGGTTCCTTGTTCCTGCATAGGAAGTTTGTTTAAGTTAGGTTTATTCGAACCGGTCTAAATTTATCTAACAACATCCACACCAATAGGGTAATATCCAGCAGTACTGTTGGAAATTATATTTTCAGAATGAAAGCGATCAAGGAGACTAGTCACGAATCATTCGCTCAACAGTCGAGAGGAGAGTCGACCACTCTCTCCAAGCGTCTATCCATCTCTCAACGCCTAATCCTAGCTAAGAGGAGGAAACTGGTGGTTCAAGAGTCAGCTGCGAGCTCCAACAGTCGGAAACGTGTCTCTACTAGAGAGACTAATGAGGTTGCCTCCAAGGCAAAAAAGGCAAGAGTGGAGGAATCTCATACTACAGAGGTAGCTCCTAAGGTAGACTTTGAATCTGTTATGACCTTAGTTCCTGCTATAGTTCTTTTTGTGGAACTAGTTGAAACACCAACTGATGTGTCAGTTGGTATTACTAATGAAAAACCTACGAGCGACATTAATGTCATCCCTGCTGCAGAGCTAGCTGGTGTACCTGCTGGCCAGATTACTGAAACTCTAACTGTTCAGACAGTTCCTGGCCCTGCTGCAGGACAACAAGAAGCAGCAACTTCCAAAGTTGTTGTTCTCTTATCAGCCGTCTCTCCAGCGACCATCAAAAGAAAGGTCCAAGCGACTTAGGGAATCACATTTACGGAACCTGTCCCTACTGCTGAGAAACCGACTGAAGTTGCAAGAAAGGGGAAAGAACTTATGGTCTTTGTCTCCGAGCCTTTATCCATTGTGAAGGAAACCATCGATCTCATCCTAGAGGAGGTTGAGACGATTTCTTTAGAGAGGCTCCGGGTTTTTGACAAATGGAGCAATATAAGGCTCGGCAAGAGATTTAGTTAGTTCTTCCATGGTTCCGATCTGAGTTAGTAGTTCAAGGGGCTAATTTGTCTAGATAAATCCGTCCTGACTTGGACTTGCACTATGAACGTTCAAGAAGCTCTCAAGAGGAGAGACCTAGTTGCTTCCGTCGCAAGAGGGGGTGCGTTGCACTCGATCCTTAGACAAAGGCAGGATAACTACAATCCACTAGAGAGGACCGTATAGCTGGATGCCAGGGCTAACATCAAATTGCAGAAGATTCTAGACTCCTTCAGCTCGATTTACTTGTCATTTATACATGGCACATAGTCCTCTAGTAATGCTGAATATCAAAAAGGGAAGTCCTTGGATGTAATGAACAGTTCACATGCCGAAGAGAAACTATTCTTCGTTGAGAAGCTACGGTCCCCTACTACTGAACAATAATTTTCCATTGTAGCAGAACAACAATTTCTCCCTTCTCTAAAGTAGTTGCCTATCCAAATTACAGAGCAACTGCCTTTTCAAGATGCTGAGAAACAACATCTTCCCATTGATGCTGAGCATCAGGTATCCCAAGCTGCTCTGCATAAGTCCTTTGCTGCTCCTGAACAACATTCTTCCTCCACTTCAAAGAAGGAGTCATCTGAAGCTACTGAACGACGTTCCTCCCCTGCTTTAGAGAAGCATCGCTCTCATCCTACTGTTCAGAAGATCTCATTAGACGAGGAGAATCGGTCTTCTAATGATATGCATTCCTCCCATCCATCCAAAAAGGTAACTCCTTCTGCATCCAAGTAGCAATCCCTCCCGACTGCATCTAGTCACTCTGAAAAAGTGACTAGATTTCTCAATGACCTTTGTGAAAAAATTCAAGCGGTTGACATCGAGTCTCGAGCGATATTTCAAGTGCCCACTCCTCGAGTCTCTTCTTCCTCCAAAGATCCAGATCTGTCTTCAATTGAGGTAAGTATTCAAGTCTCCCCTCTTCGCATCCTCTAAGCCGGTTCCCATATAAAATGGTCGACTCCTTCTTCTCTAGAGAAATCATCTCGGGGGATGGTGGATCTTCAAAGTCTGATGCAAGAAGTCATTGCGCCTCTACAATAGAGTGTTGTCGCCATTTTTGGTGAGTTGGAATCCATCAAGGAGCAGTCGACTGCTATTTTAAAGGCTTCGACTTCGGCAACTGTGGTGCATGATCAAATCCTCAGCTAAGTGTCGAAGAGTTCTATTGAGGTGACGATCATCAAGGAGGTGATGAACAGGATGAAATCAATTCTGATCAAAACCGCTTTTGATCATCACAGGGATCTCTCCGTGAAAATTGATACTCTCGGCTTTCAACTTGCCGAAATTACAAACCACCTAAATAATGCAGCAAACAAACGTGTAAAAGATACTGATGCTGTTAAAAAGGGGGAAAGTAGTCGAGGGGTAAGATCAGGCAGGGGAAGCCCGGACGAGGAGGAAGGGGACTCTTATTCTAAAGGAGAAGTAAAGAGGAAGCCAATTGAAGTCTTGAGCTAAAAAGGGGGATATCTTAACTCTAAATATTTTTGTGTATTTATACTTATATAAATATATAAAATTTATTTTAATTTTCCTGATCTTATGACTTAGTTTTAACATCATCAAAAAGAGGGAAATTATTTGATTAAGTTAAAGAAAGAAAAAAGGAAAAATCAATCTTTAAGCAAGATAAATTAAGAAAAACGATTTAATTGATCAAAATGAACATAGGATAATAAAAATCAATACGACGTAGTTTTGATGATACATTGATTATTGAATAAAACTAATTTCTGCAAATGTTTAATGCGTAGGTAAAACTAAATAAGCGCGAGCAGTAGAGCTAACATCAACAGAGCTGAAGAGGCGTTGTCAGCAGGGTTGCCAAAAGTAGAGTTGACTTTAGAACACTGACTGTAGGCTGGCTTCAACAAATGTGTTGAAGAAGTGATGGCAGACGTCTTGTCTTAACATTAGAGTTGAAGAAGTGCCAGCAACAGCCTTGCTTCAGCAACATTCTGAAGAAGCGTTGGCAGCAGGCTTGCATCAAGAGCAGTCTGAGGAAGTATTGGAAGCAGGCTGGTTTCAACAGATGTGTTGAAGAAGCGCTGGTAGACGGTTTGCCTCAACAACAGAGTTGAAGAAGAGGCAACAATAACCTTGCTTCAACAACAGTCTAAAGAAGCACTGGCAGATGGCTTTCTTAAATAGTATAGTTGAAGAAGCGCCAGTAGTAGCCTTGCTTCAGCACCAGTATGAAGAAGTGCTGACAGCAGCCTTGCTTTAGCAGAAGTCTGAAGAAGCACTGACAACAGCCTTACTTCAAAAGCAGTCTGAAGAGGTGCTAACAACATAGTAGTCCACATCAGCCTTTCTCCTTCAACACAACTGTGTTGCGCTAACAATAGAGTAGTAGTGTTGCACTAACAACAAACTGCCACATGGTATACAACCATCAGAAAGTTGACATGTGTCTATGAATGGATTCGATCGTTACTACACCTCAATATAAAATGACATCAGAGTACAATGACGAATCCTCTCGGTCAATTCACGATCTCTGAATATTTGGATTCTTGGTACAATCCCTAAATATCTGGAATCTCGGTCAATTCACGATCCCTGAATATCTGGACTCTTGGTCAAATCACGTATCCAAGAATTAGATTCGACCATTTCTACGCTTCAATATATAAAGGTTCCAAAGTACAACGGCGACGATAGAACTCTGAACCGGAATTCTTAATCTCTAAACACTCGATCAATTGACTCTCTCTAGCTCATGTTTCACAAGTGCATTCTGTATTTCATTAACGCTAAGTTGAGAGATAATTTATTGTATTATCTGAGAATATTTTAAGTGCTGTAAGTTGAACAGAATATTGTTTGTTAAATAAGGAGTGATAGCTAGAAGTTCATAATAGGTAACTGTTAAGTCCTGAGTTCTGACTGGGTTTATGTAGACGCTATACAAATCAAAGTTTTCTAGTAGAATCCTTCTGGAAACAGAATAAGGGGTGACGTAGATGTTTTATCTCCGAACATCCATAAAATTCTTGTGTTATTCTCTTACTGCATTTCTTAGTTCGTAATCTGTAGCTTCAAATCTAGAAAGCATTTCTGCACTTGAAACTGTTCAAGAGCTTGCGACGATTTGTTGAAGAATAAAAATAGATATTAAGTCCCTAACAAGATTAAATTTGAACTGAAATTAAAGATTAACTCAACAATATTCAACCCCCTTCAATTGTTGAAGTCGATCTTATAAGACGTCTGTACATCTAAACTCTTTATAGAACGTCGCCATCTAAAGGAGTTGAGGGTGAAAGGTTTACCAGATCAATCGTTGTCTTCATTTCTTCTCTCAAAAAGGATTTTCGCAACTTAGCATGAGACAACATACATAAGATTCTCTCATTGATAAACCTGTTCATTCTCTCCATGACTCTATTTTGTTGAGGTGTTTTTGGCACAGTCTTCAAAAGTTTGATCCCATGACTTCTACAGTATTCCACAAATGCCCCTCTATATTCTCCACCATTGTCCGAACGAACACATTTCAACTCCTTCCTAGTTTCTCTCCCTACTTCAGCGTGAAACAACTTGAAGTAATCCAATGCTTGATCCTTAGTCTTTCAAGAAATAGGCCCACATCTTCCTTGAGCAATCATCGATAAAAGTGATATAATAATGAGCACACCTAAAGTCAAAGAATCCATAAAACATATGTTTTTGTGAACTATGTCTAGGATATTGGGTTTCCTAGATGGAGATAAACTCTTGAAGGAAACTTTATGTTGCTTATCAACTACGCAATCTATGCATGTCTTCAAATTTGTGGACTTCAAGTCCTGAAGATTGATTGTCTTAGAGAGAACTTGCATGCCATTCCGACTTAAGTGACCAAGTCTCTTATGCTAAAGCTGTACTGAACAATCATTAATTGCATTTGCTTCTCCCCCGTAAGACTTAGCCTCTATCACATAAAGAGAACCAACGTTCATTCCTTTAGCTACCAACAAAGAGCCCTTAGCGAGTTTCCATTTTCCTTCACCAAAGCTACTATGATAGCCCTCATAATCAAGAATGCCAATGGAGATCAAATTCATCCGAATACTGGGAACATATCAATCATTTTTCAAAAGTAGCTTGCACGAATTGTTAGTATCCAAATAGACATCTACATTTCTAATAATCTTACACGTAACATGATTTCCCAACGTCACTGAACCAAACTGTCTGCTAGTGTAAGAAGTAAATATATCACAACAATTGGTGACATAATAAGATGCACCCGAGTCTACCACCTATTTTGTATCTTGAGAAACAAGATTGATACTATCATTGTCGTAAACAATATCGAGGTCATTACCACCCACAATTGCAACCTTACTACTTCCATCTTACTTATTCTCCTTTTGTTTCCGCACGAAAGATCTGCAATGATACTTCTTGTGTCTTGACTTGCCACAATGATAACATGTAATCTATTTTCTCGAGTTGGATGATCCCTGTGACCTGTCTGAATTGCCACTGAGATTCTTTAGAGTTTTACTTTTACTTATACCCCTTATCTTGGTCACGAACACTTGACTTGGAGTCGAGAAGCCTTGTTCTTTTCTTTTAAAAGTGAGCTTACCTTGTGGAACAGAATTGGTAATTGAAACAACAAGTGTCTCCCAACTATCAGGAAAATAATTAATCAAACACATAGCATGAAGCTCATCATTAAATTTCATTCCTATCGCAACCAACTCATTTAGAATACCTGAAAATCATTTAGATGCTCGGACATAAAAGACCCATCTTGATATTTTAACGAGAAAAGCTTCCTAAATATAAATGCTCTGTTTTGAGTGTTGTTCTTCTCATATAGCTCACTCAAAATAATCCACACTTTATGAGCATTAACCTTAGTAGCCACATGCTGATACACACTGTTGTCAACCTATTGCCTGATTTTACCAACTGTCTTTCTGTTCAGCTTATTCCAATCTGCATCTGTTATAGCCTCTGGTTTGTCTTTATCACCCAAAATAGTGTCTTCATAATCATAATTACACAATAAGTCCTCCATTCTTGGCTTCCATATTGTGTAATTGGTAGCTGTGAGTTTGATCATCGTGCCATTACTACTCAACGATTCTTCCATTTGAATTGCACAAGAATCACCATTAAACAAACTCAGCTATGATACCACTTGTTTGCGAAAACGAATAAAAACACCTATTTAGAAATCCATTTAGACAAGCTACAACAAAGGCCTAAAATTTTATTTTTCTTTTCTGTATAATCAAATGGGCAGCCAATTCAATTGAGCAAAAAATAGATTTTCAAACAATCAAACAATCAAAAAAATAAGTCAATGATATTTTACGTGGAAAGCCTAATTAAGGTAAAACCACGGGACCCTTAGGCCACTTAAATCATTCATTATATTAATGGGTATACAAATATTGTCCAATACAAGCCTAGAGGTAATATAATAAGAAACATCAAATAATCTCATCTTTATTTGTCATTAGAACTATTGGGACCGGCGTCAAAAACAACCGGTGGGGTTTGAGCATTGTTGAACAACTATCGACTTCCAATTCAGTTTTAACCATGTTAGAGGTTAAGACTTGTTTCTATTCTTGCGACATATCTTTGAGAGCTCTTGAATCAGATTCAAGTGCAGAATAACTCGCTATATTTGAAGCGTGTTGATGCAGAATGAATAAGATAGTAAGAAATTGACACAGAGTTGTTTATGGATGTGCGGAGATAAAAACTCCTACGTCACCCCTTTTTTTTGTTACCAGAAGGATACAATAGAAGACTTTAACTTGTATAACCTCTACACAAGCTCGGTTAGAAGCCCATGAATTAACAATGCCTATTCTAAACTCCTAGCTTTCACTCTGTTGAATAGACACCATCTCTTCAACTTACAATTCTTAATATTCTTAACAGATATTACAACAATTTCTCTCTCAACTTATCTAATGGAAAGTACATAGTATGTGAATTACATTTGAGATAGTGAGAGAGTAATCTTGAATAATAGCAATAATGTGTCCAACAATGTCTCCGACGATATGTGTTCCTTTTTTTCTTGATTAATATATATATATATATATATACATATATATATATATATAAGAGTGACACCGAGAAATTAGAGAGATATGAAGTAACACAAGAAATCACTCGACACTCTTCACTCTAGGAATCCACCAAAAGAGTTTAGAGCAAGATAAATAGAAGATAAACTTCTAAACAAGCTTAAAGCTCAAAGTAATTATTATTCAAAAGTGAGTTGTCTTTCACGATTACAAAAGGCCTACAAATAGGCAAAACTAAGAAGTTGGAACAACTCTCCAAAAAGAAGTAAATAAACTTTATTACTAGATAATTAAATATTATGACGGTCGATCTCCAAAAGTGACTATTTGAATTCTACCACACTTCATTAATTTGATCTTATCTTCTTGACTTCTAGAGGCTTCCCAATTCCAGCATCATTCTCCCCCGGTTGGAGAAGATTCGACATCGAATCTGGAACTTGTTCGTCATCAATGTATGGTGAAAGATCAGAAACATTGAACGTGGTTGAGACATCATAGTTTCCTGGTAACTCCACCTTGTAAGCATTATCATCAATCTTCTTCAAAATTCTAAAAGGACCATCAGCTCTATGATGTAATTTTCCATGTCGACCTCGAGGAAAACGCTCCTTTCTTAAGTGAATCCAGACCAAGTCTCCTTCATTGAAAATATAACGCTTTCTATGCTTGTTCGCTACCCTTTGATATTTCTCATTGTGCTTGATAATTTGTTGACGATCTTTCTCATGCAATTGCTTAATATCCTTAGCACGATCTTCTCCATCCTTGCTTATATGATGAGTAATAGGTATTGGAGCTAGATCTATGGGAGTGATGGGATTCTTACCATAAACAACCTCGAACGGACTCGACCTGGTAGTTTGACTCGATGATCGATTGTAAGCAAACTCTGCTTGAGCCAAAACCTCATCCCATTGGCGAGGATTCTTTCCAATCAAACTTCTCAAAAGGTTTCCCAAGCTCCGATTTACAACCTCTGTCTGTCCATCAGTTTGTGGATGGTGAGAAGAACTAAATTGAAGTTTAGTTCCAAGTTTCTTCCAAAGTGTTCGCCAGAAATGACTCATAAGTTTCGAATCCCAATCAGAGGTTATTGTCTTTGGAATGCCATGAAGCCTCACAATCTCTTTAAAATAAAGAATAGCTACGTGAGTGTCATTCATTGTTTTGATGCAAGGAATAAAGTGCGCCATTTTTGAAAACCGATCAACGACCACCATAATCGAATCTTTGTTCCTTTGAGTGCGTGGCAGCCCAACAACAAAGTCCATCCTCACATCTTCCCATGGACATAATGGTACCGGTAAAGGTGTGTACAAACCCGTATTTTGCCCATGACTTTTAGCAATATGACACACTCTGCACCTCTCTATGTACTTCTTGACATCTCGATCCATACGTGGCCAATAAAAATTTTCTTGTACGAGTGTAAGAGTCTTTTCTCTTCCAAAGTGTCCCGCAAGACCTCTATTGTGTGCCTCATCGATAATTGTTAGCCTTAATGAACAATCTGGAATACATAATAATGTACCTTTAAAGAGATAATCATCATCAATCAAGAAAAACTTGAACGGAGCTTTTGAAGATTCCTCCCAAATTCTGCCGAAGTACAAATCATCTTTGTAGATATCTTTTATCACCTCAAATCCAAGCACTTGTAACTGCAACGTAGACAACAAAGAATGTCTTCGACTAAGAGCATCTGCCACTCGATTTAGCACGCCAGACTTGTACTTGATCACAAAATTGAATACTTGCAGAAACTCGACCCATTTTCCATGTCGCGGGTTCAACTTTTGTTGTGAGTTCAAGTACTTCAATGCTTCATGATCCGAGAAGAGAACAAACTCCTCGTGTAGTAGATAATGTTGCGAATGATCCAAGGTACGAACAAGGGCAAAGAACTCCTTGTCGTATGGTGAATAATTGCGTCGGGAGTTATTCATCATCTCACTAAAGAAAGCAATGGGTCTGCCTTCTTGGCTAAGAACTCCTCCGATCCCCACGTTAGAAGTATCACAATCTACTTCAAATACCCTTCCGAAATCTGGAAGTTGCAAAATTAGAGCTTCCGTGATTTTTTTCTTGAGAAGTTCAAAGCTTTTTAATGCTTCCTCCATCCACTTGAAACTACTACATTTCAAACATTCAGTTATAGGAGCATTGATAGTGCTAAATTTTTTGATAAACCTGCGGTAAAATGAAGCCAAACCATGAAAACTCCGAATATCATGAATAGTCTTAGGGATTGGCCAACTTAAGATAGCTTCAATCTTGTCTCGATCCATCTTGATATCGTCGGAAGAAATATTGTAGCCCAAAAAGACAAGGCTGTCAGTGAAGAAGTGACATTTCTTCAAATTGGCATATAACTTCTGTTCTCTTAGCACCCTAAAAACTTGTCGAAGATGATTTAAATGCTCTTCTGGACTAGAGCTGTACACAAGAATATCGTCAAAATAGACAACAACAAATTTCCCAATAAATGGTTTAAACATGTGATTCATAAGTCGCATAAATGTAGAGGGTGCATTAGAAAGTCCAAATGGCATAACCAGCCACTCGTAAAGACCATCTCTAGTCTTGAAAGCGGTTTTCCACTCATCTCCAGGCCGCATTTGAATTTGATGATAGCCACTCCGTAAATCAATCTTAGAACCAATTTTGAAGCCGTGAAGTTGATCAAAGAGATCATCGAGGCGAGGAATAGGAAAACGGTATTTGATCGTGATTTTATTCACCGCCCTACTATCAACACACATACGCCACGAACCATCTTTTTTTGGCACAAGAAGTGCTGGCACAGCACAAGGACTCTTACTTTCTTGTATAAGACCTCTTTCCAGCAAGTCTTCAACTTGTCGCTGTAACTCTTCATATTCCTTAGGATTCATTCTATAAGAAGCTTTATTTGGGATTGACGCACCAGGGATTAGATTAACACAATGTTGAATATTTTGCATGGGAGGAAGACCCGTAGGAATCTCTTCAGGTACGACATAAAAAAATCTTGTAAAAGAGGTCGCACTTGTAGAGGAATAATATTATCTTCCTTGTTTTCTTCCAAAACCACCAATGCAAACGCCCCTAATGATTCATTCATTACATCCTCAAATTGTGATTTGGCGAGCAAATTATTTCCTTCTTCCTTTGATGGTATAACAATGTCCTTCATTCTTGAAGGTCCCAAAATTATTTTCTCGCTATCTTTTATAAAAGTATAGGTATTTTTGAATCCATCATGTTGCGTTTTCCTATCAAATTGCCAAGGTCTTCCATGAAGCAAATGACAAACATCCATAGGGATAACATCACACCAAACTTCATCTTTGTACTTTTCTCCAATAGAAAATTGAACGAGACATCGATTATTTACCTTTACTTCATTACCTTTCCGAAGCCATGATAATTTGTAAGGTCGAGGATGATTTTCGATTTTTAATTGCAGCTTCTCCACCATAGCTGTAGCCACAACATTTTCGCAGCTTCCTCCATCGACAATGATGTCACACACCTTGCCATTTGACGTGCATCTAGTGTGAAAAATATTATTACGAAGCCATGAATCATCTGGAACATAAGTGGTGTTGAGGATACGCCGTATTACTAAAGCTTCCCCATAATCTTCATAAGTGATATCTCCCTCCTCGTTACATTCATCGTAAATTGGTGTTGTCTCTTCATTCTCTTCTTCATACTCTTCCTCAACGAGAGTAATGATTCTTCGATTTGGACAATCATCGGCAAAATGTTCGAACCCTTTGCACTTGAAACACGTTTTTTGATTAGTTGGACCACTTGATTTTTCTAAACTAGCAGCACCACCATCCTTACTTGTAAAAGATTTATGTTTTACGTCTTTTATAGCTGGACTGTTCTTGGAAGTAGAAGCACTTCCTCGGTTATAGGCACCACCACCCGATGAGAAACGGCCCCCAAAATGACTCAATTTTTTTTGTTGTTTTTCAACTTTGAGAGCCAACTGACATACATCATTATATGTCAAATATTGCTGCAATTGGACCACATTTCCAATTTCATATCGTAGCCCTCGAAGAAAACGAGCAATAGTTTGTTCTTCCGGCTCCAAAACATCGCATCGCATCATAAGATTTTCAAATTCAACCACGTAGTCTTCCACAGATAGATTCTTCTGCCTGAAGTTGTGATATTTGAGAAAAGCATCTTGGCGATAATTATTCGGCAAAAATTTCCTCCTTAACTCCTTCTTCATTTTGTCCCATGTTTTGATCTTTTTCTTGCCATCACGCACACGTTGCTTCTTAAGGTGTTCCCACCAAATGGACGCATATGTTTTTAATTTGATAACCACTAACTTCACCTTGTTATCTTCTTGAACATCTTTGAACTCAAAAATTCTCTCAGCGGTATTGAGCCAGTCAATGAATTCATCAAGATTATTTCTTCCTTCAAAATCTGGAATATCAACTTTAAAATCCAAAAACCTGTGGCGGACATTGTTTCTTTGGAACCGTTGACCACGAGATGCACGGTCACTTGCGTCATTATCATCATGAAATGGATTGAAATCCTCATCATTAATTCTTGAATCATCATCTGAACCATGACCATCAACATCATGTTCACGATATTCGCCACGCGCAAGGCGTTGTTCGAGTTGCTGCACTTGTCTCCTTAAATCTTCTAACTCAATATCACGAAGGTCTCTTTGACGAGGTTTAGGTTCATCATCGTTTGGTCCTCTTCTTCTCCGACCAACCATTGTAAACCAAAGCTCTGATACCACTTTGACAACGAGAAATTAGAGAGATATGAAGTAACACAAGAAATCACTCGACACTCTTCACTCTAGGAATCCACCAAAAGAGTTTAGAGCAAGATAAATAGAAGATAAACTTCTAAACAAGCTTAAAGCTCAAAGTAATTATTATTCAAAAGTGAGCTGTCTTTCACGATTACAAAAAGGCCTACAAATAGGCAAAACTAAGAAGTTGGAACAACTCTCCAAAAAGAAGTAAATAAACTTTATTACTAGATAATTAAATATTATGACGATCGATCTCCAAAAGTGACTATTTGAATTCTACCACACTTCATTAATTTGATCTTATCTTCTTGACTTCTAGAGGCTTCCCAATTCCAGCATCAAAGAGTCACAACCACTTTTCATTCAATGATGGTGTATTTAATGATGGCATGTTGTAGAGCTCCGTGTGTTGTAGCTGCACTTGAGTATCGTAGCCCTACTTGAATGGAGTGTAACTATTGAGCTTCTTAAAAGGTTTGTAAAAATGATGCACAATAATTAATATAACGGTCGAATATGAATATTGACATGTGAAATTATTCCGTTGATTATTGTGCGTGCTGATGTGGCAATCTACTGCTTTTCGGGCGATGAGTAGGGAAGATGAGCGGGCACTACTTTAGTCTTCTGTTGAATCCTAGAAGTCTGCTAGCGCTTTTTCAGACCAGAGCGTTTGTTGAAGCCTAGACGCCTGGTAGCGTTTCTTTAGACCAGAGCATCTGTTGAAGCCTAAACATCTACTAGCGCTTCTTCAAACCAAAGCGTCTGTTGAAGCCTAGATGTCTACTAGTTCTTCTTCTAACGAGTGCGTCTGTTGAAGCCTAGACGTCTGCTAGCATTTCTTTAGACCAGAGCGTTTGTTAAATCCTAGATGTCTACCAGCGCTTTTTCAAACTAGAGCGTTTGTTGAAGCCTAGACGTCTGCTAGCGCACTTTTTCAGACAACCCGTCTGATGAAGTTCACACTCTGTCTACTCGCGTACTTCTTCAGACAACTTGTTTGATGAAGTTCAGACTCCGTTTACTCGCGCTTGCTTTAGATTACATCTGAAGTCATACGTCTTTTGGGCTATACCTACATTAAGGCAAATAACACAACTTAATTCTTGTTCAGACTACAAATTAGTTTTGTTCAGACTACAACTTAGTTATGTTCAGAGTGCAACTTAGTTTTACTCAGACTGCAACTTAGTTTTGTTCAGACCACATTATTAAAACTATGTCATATTGAATTAAACTTATTCACATATGTGTTTTAAGATGTTTTCCTTAACTAATTATTTTCTCTTTTAATTAGTTTTCCTTTTTCTTTCTTTAATTTAATTTAAAAATTTCCCATTTTTTGATGATGTTAAAACAAAATTAAAAATCAATTTAATAACAAGAGATTAAAAGATTAACTAGTATATTTATGAAAATAAAATACATAAGATAGACGAAGTTTAAGATCTCTTCCTTTTATTTTTTGAATATTCATCCTTGGAGACCTCTATCGCCGAGTACAAGATCTATCAGTCGACCTCCTCTTCGACCACCTCCACCTTGACCACCACTGCAGCCTTTTCCACGAACACCTCCTCGATTTTCTTGGCAGCTACCACGACCACCTTGGACTAGCTTTTTTTTGGAACGAGTTCCATGAGCACTTGTTCCCCATTGATTGCTACCTTCCCCCTTTTTAACATTATTAGGGTCAGTAACAACAAGGGCGGTGGCTTTAGCAACTTCTGCAGTCGCCTCTTCTTCAACCTGGAAGTGTCGTGAGACTGCATCAGCGTCTTCGATTCTCTCAGCCTCCGCAAACTTGAGGGATTTGGATATTTCGATCATATGGTGAGTGAGGATTTCGATTGAGGACCTTGTTTCATTGTGAAGCTCAAGATTATGAGACATGGTCTTATCATGAAGCTTAGAGCTATTTGTGAGCAAGTTTTTTTGCCTCATTTTCATCTGGGTGCGGAGCATCAACACCTCAAGCATAGTCTTCGACAAGTACTTATTGGTATTTCCTTGAGCCGAGGCTAAGTCGGCATTAACTGAGAAGTTTGATACAAATTGCTTCCTAAGATTTTCCAGCCTAGAAGAGATAGAGTGGATGCTCTACTGCATCGGAGCCTGAGCTTACAGGATGAATTTGCGAAAAATCAAAGTTCCCGGAGAAGACTCCTTAGAAGAAGATAGGGTAGACGAGATGATGTGGGAGCCTTCTAGAACAAAGCGAATAAGATCAGTATGAAGACTTACTTGTATGGATCACTCTAGTTCCTTTTCTAGAGAAGAGATTCGAGGCATATTGATCAATGCCCGAGACTCACTACATGCTCCTTCGATTTCATTGCGCAGATCTTTGTCGAAATCTGATAGTTCTTCAGAAAGGAGAGGTTGATTGGGTAGAGATTCTTTAGACTGAGATGGGGATGATTGCTTGGATTTTGGGGAGTCAGACCACTTATCTTTAGACGTCTTCCGGTCTGATGAGATGATCTGTACATCAGTTTTGGGCGTCTGCTCAGATGAAGGAAAAGGAGGCTGAGCAGCCTTTGCTTCAGATGCTTTCTTGGAATAGACATGTTCTCCCTCAACAGACGGGGTCTGCATTTGTTCGGACATAAGAGGAGCAACATGAAATGGTTCTTTCTGAGCAGACGGAGGCTGCTGCTCAAACGTTTGAGAAAGCTCCTTCTCAACCTGCAGGATTGATTGTTGCGCTTCATAAACAGGGAGCATCTTCTCATCAAAGTGAAATGCATAGAACTGCTTTTTTTCAACGGACGATTTCTGTTGCTTAATGACATGAAGATCTGCCTGCTCTTCAACCACTGAGAGCAACTGCTCAGCAGTAGAAATGGTATTCGACGCACCTTGATTGAATGACATCTCATCAATATAGGACATCTGCTCATCCTCATCTAAGCAGTTCATTTCTACTCGAGGCACTTCGTTCCGAAGAGAATCAAAATTAGATGACTCGATACCGTGGACATATTGGTGAGCCATGGAAAAGTAGGAGTCCATGAGTAATTGAATACATTCAAGAACCTTCCCATCTGTTTGAGCAGTTCTATCTAAAAGATTAAAGTTTTCTTTACTTTGGAAGACGACGAGAAAGTGAGTGTTCCCTCTAAGTTCAAAATGTTTGATCAAAATGAACTTAGGATAATAAAAATCAATACGTCGTAGTTTTGACGATGCATTGATAATTATATAAAACTAAGTTCTGCAAATATTTAATGCACAGGTAAAGCTAAAGAGGCGCAAGCAGCAGAACTAACGTCAGTAGAGCTGAAGAGGTGTTGTCAGCAGGGTTGCCAACAATAGAGTTGAGTTTAGCACGCTGGTAGTAGGCTAGCTTCTATAGATGTGTTAAAGAAGCGCTGGCAGACGGATTGCCTCAACAAAAGAGTTGAAGAAATGCCTACAACAACCTTGCTTTAACAGCAGTCTGAAGAAGCGTTGGTAGAAACCTTGTTTTAGTAGTAGTCTGAAGAAGCACTGACAACAGGCTGACTTCAACAAATGTGTTGAAGAAGCACTAGTAGATGGCTTGCCTCAACAGTAGAGTTGAAAAAATGCCAGCAGTAGCCTTGCTTCAGCAATAGTCTGAATAAGCAATGGTAGACGACTTGCCTCAACAACATAGTTGAAGAAGCGTCAACATCAGCCTTGCAGAAGCGCCAACATCAGCCTTGCTTCAGCAGTAGTCTAAAGAAGCACTGACAGCAGTCTTGCTTCAGTAGTAGTCTAAAGAAGCGCTGATAGAAGTCTTGTTTTAGAAGTAGTCTAAAGAAGCACTAACATCATAGTAGCCAACAACAACCTTGCTCCTTCAACACAACTGTATTGCGCTAACAGCCGATTAACGAACAATATTGTTGCGATAATAGTAGACTCCCACCTGGCATATAACCATCAGAAAGTTGACACGTGTCTATGAATGGATTCGACCGTTACTACGCTTCAATATAAAAGAATATCATAGTACAATGATGAATCCTCTTAATTAATTCACGATCCCTGAATATCTGGATTCTCTATACGGTCCTTGAATATCTAGAATCTCAATCAATTCACGATCCCTAAATATCTAGACTCTCGGTCAAATCACGTATCTAAGAATCAGATTCGACCGTTACTACGCTTCAATATATAAAGACTCCAGAGTACAACGGCGACGAAAGAACTCTCAACTGGAATTCTTGGAATTCTTGATCTCTAAACACTCGATCAATTTACTCTCTCTCTAGATCATCTTTCACAAGTGCATTATGTATTTCATTAACGCTAAGTTGAGAGATAATTTACTATATTATCTGAGAGTATTTTCAGTGCTGAATATTGTCTATTCAATAGAGAGTGATAGTTAGAAGTTCAGAACAGGTAGTTGATAAGTCATGAGTTCTAACTGGGTTTGTGTAAATGCTATACAAATAAGTCTTTTAGTGGAATCTTTCTTGAAATAAAAAAATGAATTCCATAAGAGTTTTATCTCCGAACATCCATAAAACTCTTGTGTTATTTCCTTACTACACGTCTTAGTCCGTAATCTGTAGCTTTAAATCTAGCAAGAATTTCGTACTTGAAACCATTCAAGAGCTTGTGACGATTTGTTTAAGAATAGAAATAGATTTGAAGTCCCTAATACTATTAAAATCAAATTAAAATTAAAGATTAGCTCAATAATATTCAACCCATCTTCTATTATTGAAGACGATCCTAAAATGTGGTATCAGAATAGGTTTTCAATTCTCAAGTAAAGAAGATACCTAAATCATGTCTCTCCTAAACAAACTCCCTATGTTCACAAAGGAAGACTAGCTCATTTGGCTGCTCAAGATGACAATACGTGGTATGTCATCACTGATGGTCCAATAAAGATTCTGAAGGTTAACACAGCCACAACCTCAACTGATGGTGCTCTAGAGATGAGGAAGAAACCAAGATTTGAGTGGTCAACCTTAACAATGTGGCCAAAGATATTCTCTATAAGACGTTGGACAAGAACATGTTCAACAAGATCAAGTTATGCTCCACTACCAAAGAAATTTGGGAGAAGCTGACTCAACTTTGTGAATGCAACGATCAAACCAAAAAAAAAAACTAATGGTTGCCACATAGAAGTTTAACTGCATTAAGATGCGTCCTAGAGAGACAATGAATAAATTCGATAAATGATTTAGCAAAATAGTCATTGAGCTCTCGACTCCGGGGAAGACTTACAACAACAGAGAGGTTTCTATCAAAGTGATGAGAGCCTTACCTAGAGAATGAGACATCAAAACGATGGCGATGAGGGAATCAAAAGATCTCAACAAGCTTGAGTTGCATAATATTTTTGCCAATATAAAAGCCTATGAGTTTGAAATAAACTCAAGGAATGAAGAGGATCCATCCTCATCCGTCACAACAAAAGAGCTAGTGACCGCTGAAGAGCCACCTACCGTAACAGATGTGAAGTCTGCTGAGCAGATCAATAACGATGTAATGTCACTCTTCGTCAAGAAGTATGGAAGATTCATGAGAAAAAATCATTCTAATTCTAACTTTAATAGATATAATAATAATGATGAATGAAAAGTTAACTTGAAATGCTTTATTTGTGATAAACCATGTCATTTTAAGTCTGACTGTAGAAAGCCCAAGAGGGAAGACAAGAAACTGTCTAAATGAAGAAATATAAAAGAACAGAAAGCTCTGCTGGCGGAGAAAAGCAAGAGCAAGTGGTCTAAAAGTGACTCAGATGAAAGCGCATCAAATGAAAGTGAAGATGAAGTCATCAAATTCTTCATGGCTAACTACACTGAGGTATTTGACTTCTCTTCTGACGAATTGACGAGAGATGATCTAATCACTGCACTCAATGACATGGTCATTGAGTACAAGAAACTGTCAGACTATTTTAATGAAATAAATTTGAAAAACAAATCTGATAGTACAAGCTCTTCATTTCAAAACAATGAACCTGAAGTTTTGATAAATAAAATAAATGAGCTCTCATCTGAGAATGAGAAGCTCAAAGAAACAATCCAAACTATTTCTATTGAAAATCAACGATTACAGTATATGGTTAGTTCTTAGACGAAGTCTAGAGATGTCGTCAAACTGTTGATTACTCAGCAAAGGCCTGTCAGATGTCTAGGATTTGATAATAGCTATTCAGATGAGTCCAGCAAAAAGTTGAACCCAGAAAAGGCAAGCTTAAACCAATTGGTTTTGTCATGGGTGTTAAATAAAAATAGTTAATTAAATATTAGTATTAATTAACCATTAAATAAAGAACCTAACTGATTTAATCTTTTGTAGGATTAAATTAATAAAGATGCCCAATATTGATATCGACATTCTACAAAAAGCGGAATTTGTATTCTAGATATCGACATTCTACAAAAGGCGGAATCGATATTTTATATATCGGCATTCTACAAAAGGCAGAATCAATATTTTAGATATCGACATTCTACAAAAGGCGGAATCGGTATTTTAGATATCGGTTTTATAAAGTGAAGCGGAATCGACATTTCATAAACATCGGTTATTTGAAGTGAAGCAGAATCGACATTTCAGACATATCGTTATTATGAAAAAACGCGTCCGGGTTTTTGCATATCGGTTTTATGCAAGTCGAAGTCGGAATTTTGGAGATCAGCTTTTTGCAAAAGCGCCTCTGGCTTTTTGCATATTGGCAATCTATGAAGCGCCTCCGACATTTCACAATTCTCATACTTAATCAACCTAGGGAATATATATATGGACTCTTTTGGCAAATGCTGACATTAGCTTTACACTTCCCAAATAATTGTTTACATTTAAGTGCAAAGATTGATGAAAATCTTCCTACATCGGCACAACCATTAAAAAAGACAGTCAAACAATCTTAAATATACATTTCTTGGAGATTGAAATCGCATTAACGAGAATTTGACTTACTATTATTCAAGTACAGACAAGATCAAATAATATATCATCTAATGTACCATTCTGGACCTCAACCAATCAAGATCAAGATAAGATGTCCAATGAAGCAGATATAGCCGTTAAACAGAAAAATATGTCTGCTGACATCTTGCCTATTTAAGAAGCCAGGGGTCAACCTGCTTCAGTACCTTAAACCTTTTGAACCTGATATTTCGAACACAAGCTTTTGAACAATCTTTTTACGAACGTTAAAGTTATCAATTCTTTTAATCTCTAATTCTCAAAGGCATTCAAGTGTGTTAGAATTTCAAGTTTGTATTACAATACTACATATTATGTGTGAGTTTCTTAGCACTGTAAGTTGACAAAATCTGTTTCTGTTCAATAGAGAGTGTGTGTTAGGAGTTCGAAAGCATGTATTAACTAAGTTTGGCTGTTCGACTAGGTTGTGTACAAGTGTTGTATTCAATCAAATCTTATAGTAAATATCCTTCTCAAGGTTGAGAAGAAAGGGTGACGTAGGAGCTTTATCTTTGAACATCCATAAACATCTCTTGTGTTGTGTGTTCTTTCCTATTGCATTACTCTAATTTTGCTTTGTTGCTTCAAGTTAAAACAAACACTTCTGCACTTGAACTCGGGTCAAGAGTTTGTGACGACTTGTGAAATTTGTTTCTTTTTCTTAAGCACTCGAATATCATCATGACTTTCTTTACCAAGCCTTCTATGTTCAAAAGTGAAGTTTTCATTGATTGGAAGCTATAAATGAATGTGTATCTTGCATCGCTGGATGATGACATGTGTATGTCGTTACGAATGGCCCAATCAAGATTGAGAAGGAAAGATATGACTGGACAAACGAAGATAGAAGAAAGAAGAATCTCGACAACTTGGCTAGGAACTCTATATACAATATTTTGGAAAAAAATACGTTTTCAAAAATCAGAACATGTGCCACTGCCAAGGAGGTATGGGAGAAAATTATTCAACTTAATGAAGGTAACGAGCAGACAAAAGAAAAAAAATCATGGTGGCTACGCAGAAGTTCGACAACATCAACATGCGTCCCGGAGAAACAATGAACGAATTTGACGAACGCTTCAGCAATATCGTAAATGAGCTTTCCATTTTGGGAAAAGAATATGGGAACAAGGAAATCATAGTCAAGGAATTGAGGGCTCTTCCTAGTGCATGGGAGATCAAGACAACGGTGATGAGGGAGTCTAGAGATCTCCACAAGATGTTGCTGCTTGATCTATTTGACGAATTGAAAGCCTATGAATTTGAGATAAATTCAAGAAACGAAGATGAGCCATCATCCTCGAACGTAACCAGGGCGTTGGTGTCATCCGTGGAGCCAGCGGTTCCTGAACCTTTCAAATCAGCTGAGCAGTTCAGCGAAGATGCATTGGCTTTACTTATCAAGAAGTTTGGCAAATTTATGAAGAAATCCAACTCATCTTACCACAACAACCACAACAACTACAACTACTCCTACGATTACAAAGCTAATATTCGTTGTTGTAATTGTGACACCTTATGTCATTACAGGTCGGAATGTTGGAATCCAATAAGAGATGACAAAAACTGGTTGATCAGAAACCCAAGGAGGATCATCAACTATCCAAGCACAATAAAGATCAGAAAGTAGAAAGCAATGGTGGCATCAAAAGCAAATGAGCTCAAAGTGACTTGGATTGTGATGATGAAGAAGTCAGGTGTTTCATGGCCAACGATGAAGAGGTATTTGATTTTGCCTCTAAAAAGTTCACTCGAGATGATCTAGTTACTACACTCAATGACATGGTCGTTGAGTACAAGAAACTATCTATCCTCGTTTCAACTCAACCAGATAACACAATCCGGGAAACATATAAACTATACTCTGAGAACGAAAAGGTAAAGGAGATAGTTTAACTGTTGACAAAGGAAAACACGAGAACTAACTATGTCATTGCTGCATGGACTAAGTCTGGGGATGAGGTCAACTAGATGACAACTCATATGAGACCAGCCAACTACAAGTTTAGGCAAGGATATGACAAAAGCAACCCAGACAATTCATGGAAAGAGTTGAAACCTAAGAAAGGCAAATTTCCTCTTCTAAATTTTGTCAAGGGTACCTCAACCAACATTCAAGCAAGTCATGACATAGATGAGTGAGTAACTAAAAGGGAAATAAAATATGTGGAGCCAACCGGTAAGTCACAGTGGCTTAGTCCTAAGAGAAGGAAAGCAAGTCGGTCGACTGGAAATAAAAATAATAAGCGATCAAAAAGGTATCATTACAACTCATCTTCAAAATAATATGAGTCATCTGAAGGCATACAGAGGGATGTCAAGCCTAATACCAACAGATTTATTAAGACTAACACTAGGAAGTCCATAAGAATAATACAAGTATGGATCCTTAAAGGACTGATTAACCATGGACCCAATTAAATGTGGGTACAAAAAGTTGTAAATAGTTTTATTTTGCAGGGTAAACAAGTCATTTATCTGGAGGATTCTTAATAATAATTGGATAGTGGATGCTCTAGAAATATGACTGGCAATAGAAAGCTTCTAACCAATATTGTGAAGGAATCTGGATCTAAAATTACATTCGGCAATAACTCCAAGGGTAAGACTGTGGGCAAGGGTAAGATTTTCCATGGTAATCTAACCATAAACAACATGTTACTTTCTGAAAATCTGTGTTATAACCTGCTTAGTATAAGCCAAATGTGTGATATAGGATACACTATTTAATTTCATAAACAAACATGCTTAGTTAAGGATCAACAGGGAAGTACCCTACTGAAATAGCAAGGGATAGGAGGGAATTGCTCACCGGGTCTCCAAGTCAATAGATTTAGGATTTACCTAGGTCTTATTTTATCAAGTTAAAATTAGGAAAATGTGAACCGGTCATTCTATATCATGAATCGATCATTGTTTATTTCGAATCAGCTATTTAGCTACTTATTAATGAAAACATGGTTTATTAAAAATAATATTCATTAAATAAATGTCATAAATAAAATTAAAGCATCTAATTTAAATTTATAACAGTTATAAAACATTTATTATTTAAAATCATAATGAACTTTTCTTGGGAATATGCTTTTTTTAAAATGGTGCCATGTTTCCTTTTAATGATGTTTGAAAGGACGCGCTAAGAAAGAAAAAGTGACGGTTCTGTTTTGTTTTGGGAAGTTAGAAACACGTTTAAAAATCCCTTTTACTCTGGAATACATACTGATATCCCATCATATCTCTCTGCAAACCCTAAATATCCTCTCTAGAATTATTCATCTTCTTCTATTCCTCTAAATCAACAGATATGGCTAAAGAGTATAAGTTTTCTAACAATGTGATGTAGGTTAATTTCGAGTCAATCCTCAAATATGGAACATCGGAGATGAAATTGCTTTTCGGATCTATTGAAGACTCTGGCCTCAAGCATTTCCTGGAAGGAAACCCTACGACTTATAACGAAGCGGTCCAAACGTTCTTTGATTCAGCGAAGATAGTAGGCAATGATATCTATGCCAAGGTGAATGGTATGGAGTTCTCCGTTAATGAAGAAAAGTTTACACAAGTTATGAAGCTTCCGACTCATGGCTGGGACTTTTCTGAAGCCATGTCTCTTGATCAAATATCTCATATACAAACCCTACTTTCGGATAGTAATGTTCCGGTCAACTTGAATGGAAAGAAGAGAGACCTTAAATGAGAATATCACGTCCTCTACGACATCGTAGCTAAGACGCTCCAAGGAAGAGGCAAAATTTTTGACACAATCACCCAATCAAAGTTTAAAATGATGATTACCATCGTCAAGGGTGATACCATCAACTGGGGGTTTGTCCTATTTAACACTCTAAGAAAAATGGTGTCTGCCCACAACAAACGAAGTCTCGGATTTTCAGTACAGATTGGATGGATTCTGAAGCACTTGTATGCGCCCACTGGTCTAGGTATTACGTTAAGCTCTAAGAAAATACTATCTACTGCTTCAATTGATCGATATATAATCAGGTCAAATAAATCCAAGGAGTCCAACTCCGAGGCTTCCGGGCAACAAACTAGTGGAAGTAGAACTTCCATTGCAAAATCGACTGGTGGAAAGTGGATGAGCGGCCTGAAACGAGTGCACGCATCTACTCGTGCTGCCTCTAGTAAAAGACTCAGACCGGGGATTGAATCTGCTGCAAGTACCAATAGCGTTGCAAGAAATGGAGATGGAGAAAATGGCGAAATTACATCATCTCGAAAGAGAGTTCGTTCTGAGGTAAATATCCCTACTCCTTTATTTAATGGCTCATCGGTACCGGTGGAAAGTACAACTCCAAATGTTACTGCGATTGAGCTTGAGGCTTTTAGAGGCTCAATCGACAATTAATGAAGATGCAACTCAGTCCGATGCTCTTGAAACTGAGCGACTGAAGGGTTTACAAACCGACTGGTCAATTGAAGGTGCCCAAACCGAACGGTTAGAAGAGTTGCAAACCGATCAGTCCAAAGCTGAAAAAACCGGTTAGTCCAATCCTCTACAAACCGACCAGCCCGATCCTGATGCTACCGGACGGTCGGATAATCATGAAATCGATCGGTTAGCCAAACATCAAATTGACCGGTCATATAATATTATTCAAATCAATCGGTTAGATGTTGCTGAAACCGAATTGTCTTTTGTGACTGTAACTGGTTGGTCCGACCTTGATCAAGCCATTCCAAAAGAGATCCCAACTCCAGTAATGGATTCCTCAATTGCCGATATTCATATGACTACAATAGCCGCTGATGAAAGATCCATTCCTATTCCAACATTTCCTAGAGGAATTTTATACAATATGTCTCCTCCAAATGAACATGCATTGAGAAGGGCACCGGTTGAATCTTTCTCCTCATTTTCCTCAATGAGAACATCAAGGCAACTTGAGATTAGAGAACCGGTTTTAGAAACAGAACAAGAGGAAGTCGTCGAGCCAGGCAAAGACAAGCCATACAAGGGTGTCGCTCCTCTTACTCCTGATTCGCCTCTTGATGTCACCCCAGAAGCACAAACATCAATTCAGTTGATTCTTGAACAGGTTGAACCCGAGGCTATGATGAAAATTGACGTTTTCAATTCTTGGGCGAACCTTAGATTGGAAACAAGCTTTAGTGAATTATTCCCGAATTTAACAGAAAATGAGAAATGGTCAACATTGTTGGAATTGGAGGAATCTGTTTTCTCTATTACTAAAATAAGGACCGTCGCCGCAACTCTAAGGAGAATTAAACTCGTGGAAGCTTATGCAAGGGGCCTCACGATTTTTCCTGCTATCAAGGCATGCCAGATGAACTTTAATCCTACCTCCGACACAGAAAAAACAGATACAGAGGTAATTAATCATCTACCCTTAAATATGTTGATGGTCTATTGGAGAGGTACGTATCCACTATCCTTAAATATGTGGATGGTGGCGATTGTTTTAATTCAGTAGAAACAGGAATTCCTCCACATCGAACTAATTTAAATCATGACGACGAAAATGAACCTTTGGATTTCATTGAAGAGATGTCTCCCCCTAAAGGAGAATGTCAACCTATCAAATCCGCACCAATCATCAACGAAGAAATTCAGGAAGAACGGACAAATGCAGAAGACCTTGACAAATTCGATAATTATGAGGTGATAGGACCTTGTGTTAAGGAGAAATACGGGGGTATGTCAAGTCAGGATTTAGAGCGTTTTCATGAGCGAACAGAACCTACCTCTACCGACGTAACAGAATCAAGACTTCTAGGGTCACCATCTGGAGGTATTGTTGGGCAAGATGAAGCCCACTCGACTCCATCATCCGCAGCGGACAAGATTCCTGCCTTCTCTCATCAGGTCGAGAATCCTGAACCAACTAGTGTGATTCCTCCTTCACAACTGGTTATTGAAAGGGAAGTTGAAGTTCAAAATCCCAAGATGCCGACCCCCACTCAATCCACATCGGGTAAATCTTCTAAATCTAAAGAGGTATCGAATCATAATCATAAGAACATGGATGAGAACCTTGAAGAACCTCCTGGTCCGGAAATGTCTCTTCAGGTTAGTGCTCGTCGGTCTATTCCCTTACAATCTATCCCAATCAACTCTTATGCGTCAACTCGATTCAACTCTGAGAAACATCTAGGCAAGACATCCAACATATTGTCATGGAGGCGCTAGCTTTGTGGAAAGAATTAATTCAGACTCGACTGGATCAAATAGAAGAATTGCACACATCCTCTTCAACTGCTCAAAACCAAGAACTAGCAAAGATGCGACAAGAGATGCAACAAGAGCTGGGTCAAATGCGGCCTCTACTCAACAAAACCTTCATCATACATACCGAAACTAAGTCTGTTGTTGAAGTTCTCACATCACAAATAAAGAATATGGCCAAATCTCAAAGTGCTGTTGATGTTGAGAAACTAAGAGAATAGGAGGACCTAACTCAACGCCTTCAGGATGAGGAGAACACAGCCGCTGAGGGTGCCAAACAAATTGAAGCTTCTAACTGAAATGAGGCTGAGGAAGATCAATTGACCTTATCTCAATTGACAACTAAACTTATGACCGCTCGATCTCAACTTGAAACATCTCAACCGGAAGTTTCACATAGCGCCTGATTCAATCGAAGGCTGTGTCGGGGTGATGGCTCTGCCATTGAAGAAAATCCTGTTCCATCAAAGGGAAGGGGTCGTGGAGGTGTTGCCAGATGGCAACCCAGTACCTTCATGCCAAGGCTAAGAAAGGACTTATAAATTTTGTCAAGGGTACCTCAACCAAAATTCAAACAAGTCACGACGCAGATGAGTTAGTAACTAAAAGGGAAATAAAATATGTGGAACCAAACGATAAGTCACGGTGGGTTAGTCCTGAGAGAAGGAAAATCAGCTGGTCGGTTGGAAATAAACATGATAAGCGGTGAAAAAGGTACAGTCATAACTCATATCCAAAACATTATGACTCATCTGAAGGAAGACAAAGATATGTCAATCAAAATGTAAGCAGATTTAATAAGACTAACACTAGGAGGTTCATAAAAATAACACAAGTATGAATCCTCAAAGGACTGATTAACCGTGGACCCAATTAAACGTGGGTACCAAAAGGTGTAAATAATTTTATTTTGCAAGGTAAACAAGTCAGTTACCTAGAGGATTCAGAATGGTACTTGGACCGTGGATGCTCTAGGCATATGACCAGATATAGAAAGCTTCTAACCAACAATATAAAGGAATCTAGATCTAGAATCACATTCAGTGACAACTCCAAGGGTAAGACTATGAGCGAGGGTAAGATTTTCCATGATAATCTAACCATAAACAACGTGCTACTTGTTGAGAACCTGTGTTATAATCTGTTCTGTATAAGACAAATGTGTGATATAAGATATAATGTTGAATTTCATAAGCAAGCATGCTTAGTTAAGGATCAACAGGGAAGTACCCTACTAACAGGGCACATGATAGGTAATATTTATAAAGTTAACTGGAAAAATAAATCACCTAATCTCATTTGTATGATAACTAAGAATAATTAAAATTAGGTTTGGCATTAAAGACTAAATCACTTAAACTTTAAGACCATTAACTTTATATGCACTAAAGAGGTAGTTGTAGGTATGCCTAATTTGAAGTTCTCTAAAGATAAAGTCTGCTCTTTTTTCCAGATGGGTAAATAGATTAATTCAACTTTTAAAAGTAAGAAATATCCAATCTGAAAGATGTTTAGAACTTCTGCATATGGATCTTTTCGGCCCAATTAAAGTAACCAGTTTAGGAGACATGGAATATACTTTAGTAATTATTGATGACTATTCTAGGTTTACTTGGGTTATTTTCTTAGCTTCTAAAGATCAAACTACTTCTAATTTGATTAAAATACTTGAAAGAGTGCAAAATGAGAAATGAGTAAGTATTAATAGAATTAGAAGTGATTGGGGTACTGAGTTTACTAATAGGACTCTTTCATATTATCTTGAGGAATATGGAATTAGACACGAGTTGTCTAGTGTTAGAACCCTTCAGTAAAACGACTTAGCTGAAAGGAGAAATAGAACCCTTAAGAAAGCGGACAGATCTATGATAGCTGATTCTGGAGTGGCTCAAAAGCTTTGGGCAGAAGCTATTAATACAACATGTCATACTCAAAATTGGTCAATAATTAATAAAAGATTTAACAAAACGCCTTATTAAATTTACCATGACAAAGTCCCTAATATCTGGTATTTTAGAATATTTTGCTGTAAGTGTTACATTCATAATAATAACAAGAGTTATTTCACTACTTTTGATGCCAAATCTGATGCTGGTATTATGTTAAGATATTCTAATGTCAGTAAAGCTTATAGAGTGTACAATAATAACACTTTAATTGTTGAAGAATCATCCCATATTGTGTTTGATGAATCTGTCTAAAGTAACACTTCAACATCCATTGATTTTTCTAACAGAATGGAGGACGTCAATCTTCAATCTAATAGTGAAGATGAAGTTATAATCATCCGAATCATTTTTTATGACCAAACGGTTGAGAATTTTGAAATTCAACAAGATCAGACCGCAACTCAATAGGCTACTGAAAGTCTGGATAACTCTAAGCAAACCGGTCTGTCAGATTCTAATCTACCCATTGGTTTATCAAATCTTGATCAAATAACCGGTCAATCAGAAAATGTTTCGGGACCAAACTTCAAATAGAATATCAATCATCCTCCTGAGCTAATTATAGGTGACCCCTCTGCCCCTCTTAGGACTAGACTTCAATCATTAGATGAATTCACAAACTCGGCTTTCATCTCTAAGATTGAACCTAAGAAAGTGGATGAAGTACTACAAAATCCAGATTGAATTATTGCAATGCAAGAGGAACTAAACCAATTCGAAAGAAACAAAGTATGACATCTAGTTCCAAGACCATCTAATCAATCTATCATTGGAACCAGATGGTTCTTTCGAAATAAATTAAGTGAAGATGGTTTGGTCACGAGAAATAAGGCTAGACTAGTGGCCCACTAATACAAATAGGAGGAAGGAATTGACTTTGAGGATTCATTTCCTCCTATTTCCAGACTTGAGGCAATCTGAATCTTTTTAGAATTTGCATTTTTCAAAAATTTCAATGTTTTTCAAATACATGTTAAGAGTGCCTTTTTAACGGAATAATAAATGAGGAGGTGTATGTAGAGCAGCCTCTCGGTTTTAAAAACCCCGCATTGATAAGTCATATTTTTAGACTAGATAAAGCACTTTATGGTCTTAAACAAGCTCTTAGAGCATGGTATGATACACTTACTAAGTTCCTTTTTGATCATGACTTCACTATAGGGTCTGTTGATAAAACATTGTTCAAATATGAAAATGACTCTCATATTTTACTTGTACAAATATATGTTAATGATATTATTTTTGGTTCAACAAACCCCAAGTTGAGTAAGAAGTTTTTCAAGATGATGACAAATAAGTTTGAGATGAGCATGATGGGACAACTAAGCTTCTTTTTGGGTCTTTAAGTTCGTCAACTTGAAGGAGACACCTTCATCAATAAAGCCAAGTACACAAAGGAGTTGCTAAAAAATTTGGCATGGAAAGTTACTCTATTGTCTCAACTCTGATGAGCTCATCAATCAAGATTGATAAGTGTTAGGATCGGGATCGACGATAGTGGACCGGGGTCCGGCTAAAGGAAACCTCTTACACACTCACACAACGGTTGACGCTAATCCGGTTAGGAATTAATACCGGTCTTAACACCACACTGACTGTCACAAACTCTTGAACCGAGTTCAAGGGCGGAAATGTTTGTTTCAGCCTAAAGCAACACACACGGATCAGATAGAAATAAGAATGTAGAAGGGTCAGTTAGAATAAGGGAAAACCGGTTCGGTGAGTTAGATGACCGGAAATGAGTAAAGAACACAAGACACAGATTTTATGGATGTTCGGAGATGAAACTCCTACGTCACCCCTTCTTATCAAACAACGAGAAGGATATTCACTAAGGAATATTTAACAACACAATACACCACACGATCGAGTCTTGTTTACTACTTGATGTTCACTTTACAACACTCACACAGTATTGTAATACACTTTTACAAATATGTAAATACCCAGAACTTAACAGTTTGTTTTTATCACTCAATAGCTTTGTAAATTTCTTAAGGTATTTTCGCAGGATTGAAAGGATCGCGCAAAAGTTTTCTCAAGGCAGAAAAAGAAGGCGACCAAGACCAAGAGGCTTTTCTTTATCCCTTTAGCTTCCTTTTATAGTGGAAATATGACAACAGTCATATTTCTCTCTCTAAGATGGTTGGTCAAAATGATCAGTAATGCATTTAATGCGATAGAAGCTTCCCAAAGTATGATGCCGTGCCGATTCAAATTAGGTAACTTGTACGTTTTGTGTTTGTACATTTGGCAACTGTACATTTGACGTCTACCTTCTCTTTGGAGGTTGCTTCTGGATTTATATCAGATCGGGAAACTATTCATCTGACAAATGCCTGCAGTCTAATCAGCAGACTTGTTTCAGAGGACAAGTGATGCAGTCTAAACCTTTGATAACCTTCCTCTACATATTCCCAAAGAATATTTGTTTGTGTCAACACATCAACTACCAATGTATCCATATTTTTGATTTTGATTTGATTTAAACTATCCGGTGAAAATGTATGTTGCCTTAGGATTTGTGCTGACCGAACTCGGTTAATAACTTGACCGGTTTGAAGTTTAGCCGAGCCGGACTTCTGAGAAGAGGTTTCAGTTTGTGCTGTTTTAGGAGGATAATTTTGACCGGTCAGGTTTAAAGTATGTACCTGCACATAAAATTATATTTAATTAAGTTCTTTTAGATAATTAATTACTTATTAATTAACTATATACTTTTTCTAACAATAAGGATGAAGATGGTAAAAGTGTTGATATAAATGCTTATCGAGGAATCATCGAATCATTGCTATACTTAATAGCCAACAGGCTAGACATTTTATTCGCTGTTGGTATTTTTGGGAGATTCCGGGCTATTCCTAAACAATCTCATTATGTGCTGCTAAAAGAATTTTGAAATATCTTAAGGGCACTTAAAATGTGGGACTATGGTATCCGAAGTATTCCAGTTTCAATTTGATAAGCTACTCCGATGCAAATTATGCAAGTTTTAAGGTGGACAGAAAAAGCACCATCGGGACATATCAATTCCTTGATGATCAACTTGTTTCCTGGTATAGCAAGAAGCAAACCTCCATAGCAATATCAAAGGCTGAGGCAGAGTATCTTGCTGTTGGAAGTTGTTGTGCTCAGCCCTTATGGATCTAACAACAACTTACAGATTTTGGTATTCAGGATGAGGAGTCCCCAATCTTTTGTGATAACACCAGCGTCATTTCCATAACATACATTTCGTTGTTTCACTCAAGGACCAAACACATTGATATAAGGCACCATTTAATCCGAGATCATATGGTGTAGAAGCACATTTGACAGGAATATGTCTCAACCGATCAACAAGTTGCTGACATCTTTACCAAGCCACTCCAAGAGACTAAGTTTCTTGCTTTAGAAATATTTTTGATCTTGCAGACATTAACTAAAATTTTTAAAATACGGCAGGCATTTAGGGAGAACCTCACACTTTTTCAAAATATTCATATTGCATATGCTTTCACACAAACTGGGCATGTATTGAGGGAAAAGCCTTCGCTTCTCAAAATTATTTGTGATAAAATTATTTTCATAAAAATATTATGCATGAATTTAAGTACTTGTTGCATAACTTTATAAAACATATGTGTGCATAAATTTAGAGGGAAAATAAATGACCAGATAGATAAAACCGGACGGTTTTCTCCTTTTGAGACCGACCAGATCACTCTACCGAAATAATTGTAGATAAAACCGAACGACTTAAGTAAAACTGGATATTAAGACGATCAATTATTTCAAAGAATAAACAAATATCGCTCAGGTAAATTTCTTATTTATGCGGAATCAGTTTTTCTTCAAACTTAAATAACCGATCCCTTACATGTAGAGTTTGTAGACAATCTCTTTGGTTACTTACATAGAAAATTTTGGTAGTTTCATCTTCAAATCAAAATGAGACAACTATCTAGTCTTTTCATTATCTGTCTGAATATATTCTCTTTTGAAATCAACAGTCATACCTCAAAGAACGTGAAGACCTGTGTCGCTCAACGTCCAAAAAGGATGACTAACATACTTGTAACAGTTACATTCCTTTGCCCAATAGACTTTAGGATAACCTCCTCTAATTTATTGATGCACTTATTAGAAGTAACCCACACATTTGAAGCATCTAACAAATTCTATAAGTAACCCTAAATTTTATCTTCATCTTCCAATATAAATCTCATCTCTCACAAAGAAAAGTTCATCTCTTCTCTCTCAAAATCAAAGAAATGAATCCAACTTTTGTTCGTAACACTGTCCTTATCGATTTCGAATATGTTCTGTCCATCAGAGATGAATAAATAACCTCAATGTTCAAACCCTTGGAGAACACATGCTTAAGAATAATTATTGAGGATCGTCATGCCATTTATGATGACATAGTATTTGAGTTCTTCGAAAATACCAGGGTGATTAAAGATACACTCATCTTGTCCAAAGTCTAAGGAAATGAATTTCTATTCTCTGAAGAAGAATTTGCACGAAGCTGCGAGCTTCCAACATAAAGTTTCTCTAATTTCTCTTCCTCCTCGAGTGATATCATCGATGAAATGTCACTCCACTTCTCAAATTCCCCCCAATCGCGTCGAAACCCATGGGGAGTCCCTCCTAAAAAAAAAATTCCAGATTCTTAACGACATTATTGGGAAATCCATTTTGTCCAAAGACTTCACTCACATCTACTCAAGGAAGATGTTCGAAATGATGGTTGCTATAACTAGAGGCATTCATATAAACTGGTCGAATGTTATCTTCGACAACCTGAAAAAATGATATCTTCAAAAAGAATGCTGACCGGTTATGTGTCTCAACTAAGTGGCCTCTTCTTTGACATAGATGCCTACATTGGACCAGGAATCGACCCTACTCCATCCCAACTTCTAACCAATGAAAGAGTATATTCCTACATTACTATGATAGAAACAACAAAGACTAAGAAATAATTGATCTTAAGGTCCCCAAGTCATTAGATCCAGTGTTAATCTTCCATCTATTGTCAAAATTAAAATTGGGAAAATGTGAAACGGTCATTTTGTATCATGAACCGGTTATTATGTATTTTGAATCGACTATTTAACTATTTATTAATGAAATTATGGGTTATTTAAAAAAAATAAGTTGCACTTATTAAAAGTCATAAATACTATTATAAGTTAAATTTCCAATTTAAATTTATAGCCGTTATAAAACATTTATAAGTCAAAATAATAATGATTATCTTTTGGAAATATGTTTACTTAAAAAAATGGCGTCATTTTTCCTTATTAGTGATTTTTGGGAACACGCGCTAATAAAGTGACGGTTCAACTTTTGGCAGTTTGAAACACGTTTTAGTAAATTCCATTTAAAAACAGAATGCATGCCTATAATCTCTCACACTTTATCTGCAAACTCTAAATCCTTTTTCGCTCTGCCTTCTCTCTAGAAACATATCACATTCATCAGTTCGTCTAAAAATTACTGATATGGCTAAAGAATCGGTTTTCTCTACGAATATTATGCAGGTAGACTTCGAATCCCTTTATGGATCGGGAATGCATGAGATGGTGCGTGTTTTCCAATGTATTGAAACTTCCGGTCTCAAACCGTTCTTGAGCAGCTCAAATACCTATTACGATCTAGCAATACAAGAATATTTTGCATCTACAAAAGTCATCGGCGATTCCATAACTGCCACGGTAAATGGCACAGAGTTCACGATTACGGAAGAACTATTCGTTAAAGTTCTAAAGCTTCTAAGAACCGGGAAGAACTTTTCTGAAGAAATAATGTCTCCTGATGCGACATCCCATATACAATCTTTATTTTCCGATAGCGATGTTCTAGTAAGATGTAGCGGAAAGAAGAAGAACTTGAAGTATGAGTACCGTATTCTATGCGATATCGTAGCTAAAGAGCTGCAGAAAAGAAGCAGAAATTTAACACAATCACTCAATCTAAGTTTGATATGAAGAGTGTGATTATCAAGGGTGATAACATCAACTGGGGATTTGTCTTATTCAACACTCTGAGCAAAATGGTGTCTGCCCACACAAAGAGAAGTTTAGGTTTCTCATTCGAAATAGGACCGATTCTGAAGCACTTATACATCCCGACTGGTACAAGTATTCCGGTAAACCCATACAAAATAATGTCAGCTACAACTGTTGGTAAATACATTACTAAGGGAAAAAAGGCGAATGAGTCTACCTCTGAAGCCTCCGGACAGTAGTCCAGCAGTAAAACTTTTGGTGCAAAATCGATCGGTGGAAGGTCTATGGGCGACTCAAAATGCATAAACACATCCACCCGTGTCGCGTCCTCAAAAAAACTCAAATCCAAAGTTGAGTCAACTGCAAGCACAAACAACTTTGCAAGAACCAGACCTGGAGAGACCGGTGAAATCACCTCATCTCGGAAGAGAACTCGATCTGAGGTAAATATCCTAACTCCACCTCTATTTAATGCATCACCTGTACTAGCAGAAAGTACATCTCTTCCTACTGCGATTGAGCCTGCGACATTAGAGGTTCTATTGGCAGTTCATGTTCCTATACCAAAGACTTTTGATCATATTGTGAATAATCAGTCAAATGATATTGAAACCGAACGGTTAGAAGTACCAGTCAAACCGATGTTGATCAAGCTATTTAGAAGGAGATCCCAACTCCAGTAGTGGCTTCCTCAACTGTTGATGTTCAGACGAACACAGAAGCCGCTAATGAGAGATCTATTCATATTCCAACATTTCCACAAGGAATTCTACATATTGCGCCTCATCCGAATGAACATGCCATAAGAAGGGCTTCGGTTGAATCATTCTCCTCATTTGCTGCAATGAGAACAACAAGGTAACTTGAGATTAGAGAATCGGATCCAGAACCTGAACAAGCGGAAGTCGCCGAGCCAGGCAAAGGTAAGCCAGACAAAGGTGTTGCTCGTCCTCCTCTTGACTCACCTCTTGATGTCACCCTAGAGGCACATACATCCATTCAACTGATTCTCAAATAGGTTGAAGCTGATGATATGTTGAAAATTGATGTTTTCAATTCTTGGGTGAACCTAAGATTGGAAACAAGTTTCAGTGAAGTGTTCCCGAACTTAGCGTAAAATGAGAAATGGTCAAGACTTTTAAAATTAGAGGAATCAATCTTCTCCATCACTAAAACAGGGACTACCGCCACAACCTTCAGAAGAAGTGAATTTGTGGAAGCTTATGCCAAGGACCGCACAATTGTTTTTTTCATCAAGGCATGCTAGATGAACTTTAATCCTACCTCTAAAACAACAAAACAAATGCGGAGGTGATCAATCACCTAAATGGACTTTTGGAGGGGTACATATACACTACTCTCAAATATGTGGATGGTAGTGAATGTTCTAACTCGAAAGAATCGAGAATTCCTTCTCATCGAACCGACTTAAACCATGATGACAAGAATAAAACTTTGGATTTTATTAAAGAGATGCCTCCCCCTCAAGGTGAAATACAATCTACCAGAACCGAGCAAATGCCGGTTGAAGAGGCATAGACATCAAAGAGAGCATGGACAGGTTTAGAAGAATGAGAATTGTTTGATGACTATGAAGTATGAGGAACTTGTGTCAAGGAAAAGTACGGAGGTACGTCAAAGTAGGATTGGGAGCAAATTCATAAACATATGGAACCTAACTCTAACGACGTAATAGAGTCAGGTTCTCTCGGGTCTCCATCTGAAGGTACTGAGATCGAAGTTGGGCAGGATAAAGACAATTCGATTACATCATCCACAACAAAAAATGGTCATACATCCCCTCATCAAGTCGAGAATCCTGAACCGACCGATGATGAAGTTCCTCCTCTAGAAAAACCGGTCATTGAGGAAGAGATTGAAGTTAAAAATCTGAAGTTGCCAACCTCAACACACTCCTCTTTGGGTAAGTCTCCTAAATCTAAAGGTATATCTAATCATACTCATGAGACAAGGGATAAACGTAGTGAAAGACTGGGCGATCAACACGATGTTCCAGCAGAACCTGAAATGTCAATGGAGGTTAGCACTCGTCGCCCTGTTTTTATCAATGATGTTCCAATTGGAACCTACCAATCCACATCCGAGGAAGCGACACCAAGACAGGTTAATATCAGACAGATAGTCTTGGAAACCATAGCTCCATTGCAAGACATTTTTCAATACACTGAATCTCGACTGGAATGAATGGAGACCTTATAAGATTCATCTTCCAATGCTCACAACCAAGAATTAGAAAAGATGAGAAAAGAGATGCAAAAAGATCTCAAGAAGTTTGAATCTTTCTTTAGTAAATCATTTAATCTCCAAAATGAAATTAAATCGGTTGTTGAGGTTCTTACTTCTCAAATACTAGAAATGGCCAAGTCTCAAAATGTTGCCGATGCTGAAAAGTTAAAAGAACAAGAGGCAATGGCTCAACAATTCTAAGATGAAGAAAATGCAGCTACTAAGGCTGCTAAACAAAATGTGGCTGAGGAAGATCAGATGACTCTATCCCAAATGACGATCCATCGTGTGATCTCTTGGTCTCAACTGACATTCCACGCAGTGCTCGGTCCAATTGAAGGATACATCGAGGTGATGAGATTAGAATTGACGATATACTTGATCCACCAACGGGAAGAGGTAGTGGGAGTAACACCGAGGATCAACCCAATGAACCCTTTATGGTCGGACTAAAGAAGGACATCATAAAGAGAACAACAAGAGGGAGACACTAAACCTTTCTTTTAATATATGTCCTCATTTCTATCTTTCAATTTGAACTCATTTGAATGTTTTTGTTGAACATTTTATTTTATTTTGATTAACTATATCAAGTTGGTTCTTTTATACGCATGATTAAAGTGTTTTTATCAAGCTATCTGATTTTGATAGTTTTAGGGTAAAACAATCAAAAATGGAGAAACTAAAAAGAAATAGATCAATGGCTTTGAATATTTAATTTAAATAATAAAAAAGGGAGAAATTGTAAGATCAAATTATCTAATTAACTTAGGATAATTAGCCAACAATTATAAAACTACCAGGTTTTGAATATTTTTACTTTAAATAATCTAAAATGGAGAAATTGTTAAGTAAAATAGTTAATTAAGTATTAGTATTAATTAACTATTTAAATAAAGAACCTAACTATGTCAATTTAATCATGTGCATGATCGGCCTTTTGAACAAATCGGTTTTTATCAAAGATCAGCATTTTTCAAAGGCGCAATTGGTTTTTATCAAGATCGGTATTTTTAAAGGCGCAACCGGTTTTTATCGAGATCGGTATTTTGAAAGGCGCAATCGATTTTTTTTTATCAAGATCGGTATTTTTGAAAGCGCAATCGGTTTTTATCAAGAACGGTATTTTCAAAGGCGCAATCGGTTTTAATCAAGATCGGTATTTTTGAAAGCGCAATCGGTTTTATCAAGATCGATATTTTTGAAAGCGTAGTCTGTTTTTATACAGATCAGTATTTTTGAAAGCGCAATCGGTTTTTATCTAGATGAGTATTTTTGAAAGCGTAATCGGTTTTTATCAAGATCGGTATTTTGAAAGGGCAATCGGTTTTTATTAAGATCGGTATTTTTGAAAGCGCAGTCGGTTTTAATCATGATCAGTATTTTTGAAAGCGCAGTCGGTTTTTATCAAGTTTGGTATTTTCAAAGGTGCAATCGGTTTTTATCAAGATTAGTATTTTCAAAGGTGCAATCGGTTTTTATCAAGATTGGTATTTTCAAAGGCGCAATCGGTTTTATCAAGATCGGTATTTTTGAAAGAGTAGTCGGTTTTTATCAAAGATCGGTATTTTGCAAATGCGGAGCCGATAGTTTGCATTTCCGTTTTATTTTAAAATAGAGTCGGCATTTTTTTGATCGGTTTTATATCAAAATGAAGCGCGTCCGGTAATTTTCTAATTTGGTGATACATTGGAACGCTTCCGGCTTTATCAAAAGTCAGCTTTAGGCTTCTCCAGCAATTGTTTCTATTTTGGTGCAAAGACTGATGAAGATCTTTTGGCAGCAGCATAACTCTGTCAAAAGAATTAAAGAAAAGTCAAACGTCTGATATTTATTCTCCTCGTAAATCATAATATAATTAATGACAATTTGGTTTATTATCATCTAAGTACAAAAAAGATCAAAGAGTATCTCATTTAAAGTACTATTTTGAACCTCAACCAATCAAGATCAAGACTGATGTCTTATGAAGCAAAATATGTCCGTTGAGCGGAAAAAAATATGTCCGTTGATATTTGCCTATTTAAGAATTTAAGAAGATAGAGGACAACTTGCTTAAAACATGTTTTTCTGAATAATCCTCTTGCGAACTCTCAAGCTATCAACTCTCTCAAGATCTCAAAGTCTCATAAGCTCTCAAGTGTATTAGAGTTCTAATGTTGTATTACAATCCTATTTTGTACTCTGTGTGAGTTTGTTAGCATTGTAAGTTGACAGAATCTAATTCTGGTCAATAGAGTGTGTGTGCTAGGAGTTCGAAAATAGGCAGTAACTAAGTCATGGTTGTTCGACTAGGTTGTGTACAAGTGTTGTATTAAATCAAATCTTCTAGTGAATATCATTCTCAAGCTTGAGAAGAAGGGGTGACGTAGGAGCTTTATCTCCGAACATCCATAAACATCCTTGTGTCGTTTGTTCTTTTCTTATTGATTACTCTAATCTCGTTGTGTTGCTTCAAGTCGAAACAAACATTTTTGCACTTGAACTTGGTTCAAGAGTTTGTGACGACTTGTGTAGAATGGAAACATATATTAACTTTTAACAGAGTTAATATCGATCAAAGTGTATGTAAGCGTTCAACTTTGTGAGACCCCGTCTCCATTGTCGATCCCGATCCCAACAACTTCCTCGGTCCATTTAGAGAAATAGTTTATGGCTACAAGTATGAATTCATGTCTATTTAATGCATGGGGATAAATTTTCCAATGAAATCAATGCCCCATGTAGAAAAGAGCCATGGTGACGTCATACTATAAAGAAAATATACTAGAGTATGCTTTAGATCAGCATAAGTTTGACATTAATGACAACTTTTTACATAGCTAACACATTCATGTTCCATATTTTTCCAATAATATTTAGGACGGAGTATTTTCTTGGCAAGAGCTAGTTCATTCATATGTGGACCACATACTCCGACGTGTACTTCCTCTATTATCCATCGTGCTTCGGGACCATCGACGTAGAGCATGTTTTGACCATAAAAAGATCGTCTATATAACATGTTATCTATCTAAGCATAGTTAGTAGAATACTGGCACAGGGCTCTTCGTTCCTTAGCTTGGAAATGGGACGGATATTCTCCATACTCGATGTATTTTTGAAGAATATCGAAACATGGTTTGGTGGAAACTTTAATGGAGGCTACCACTCCGATTCTAAAATTGGGCTTCAATTTTACCTGGATTTTCATAGGTTTGACCTTAATTCCAACAAGGATTTAGGTCATAGCTACTAGTGTGGCCAAAGCATCGACAATGCGATTTTGGCCTCTTAGCGCGTTTACAAAAGACACGTGATCGAACTTGTCATTAAACTTGAGCAGGCAGGTGTAATAGGATTTAAAATTTCCCCTCGTAATTGCCATGTTCCATTAACCTCATTGCGTCAACTAGGTTAGAGTCGCCAACTATGTCTAGTTTAGTTTCTCCTCGTTCATATGCGATTTAGAGACCTGAGAGGCATGCCTCATACCCGACCTCATTATTGGTTATAGAATATTCTAATTAAATAGAGATGGGATTATACGTTCCGTTGGGATCTATCGAGAGAATTCCAATTTCATATCCATGTTTTGATGAAGCTCCATCAAACATTAACTTTCACGTGTCTGAAGTGACAGACATTATATTGTCATCCGGAAAATCGAGTTCATAGGAAGGTTCGATTGTGATAGGTTGATCAACAAGGAAGTCTGCAACAACACTTCCTTTAATTGATTTCTGAACCTTATATGTTATATCGTATTCATAAATCATCATCATCCATTTAGCGAATCTGGGCGACAACATCGTTCGGTAAAATAAATAATGGATTAAATCCAACCTGGATACTAGTTTAATAAGGTGAGCTTGCATGTAATGTCTCAATCGTTTGGTGATCCATACAAATTCCCAACACACTTTTTTGGGTGCGAATAGTTTAATTCGCATCTAGTCATTCTCTTACACAAATAATAGACAATGATATCGAACTTATTCTCGTTTTCTTGAGCCAACATTCTGCCCATAGTCAAATATGTTACTATGAGATAGAGAATTAAGGGAATAACGAGTCTTGGTGGCATAAAGACCGTTAGTGACTTTAGATAGTCTTTGATTTTGTCAAACGCTTGTTGACAAGTTTCATCCCACTGATTTTTCAAATCCTTTTTCAATAACTTGAAGAGAGGATCATATGTGAGGGTCAACTTGCTAATGAATCGACAAATGAACTGAATTTTTTCAAGGAAGCCCGAGACTTCTCTTTCATTTCGAGGTGTAGGTATAGCCGTAATTACCTCGGTTTTGGATTGGTCAATTTCTATTCCTCGATTTCTATTTTAGGTTCAACCGAAGTCGGTATTTTTAATTCTTTGCAAGAATTTGTCTAAGTTGGGAATATGACTATGTTGATCTTTAGATTTCACAATCATTTCGTCAATATAAATTTCCACTTCTTTGTGGATCATGTCATACAAGATCATACTGACTTCTCTTTTGTAAGTAGTCTCAGCATTTTAGAGACCGAAACGCATGACTCTGAAACAGAACGTACCTACCTTTATGATAACGGTAGTTTTATCTTTATCTTTTTCATCAATAGTTGATTACCAGCGGCATGATAGAATAAAATGTCGATATGAGATAAAGGAAAACTATCCTTAGGAATTTCTTTAAGAAAGGAACCACATTTGCTATCCATATGGGGTAGACCACAGTTTTGGGGAATCAGTTTTCTTGGACTTAGATTAGGAGAGGTCGGAGCTTGCCAGAATGTCGTGACCTGATGAACTTCATTTTTGTTCTTCCTTTGAGGTTTCACAGTTGCAAGATATGTTTTCACAGTTTTACCCTCTTTTCTTTCCTTTTCGAAGGCTTCGTCAAGGTTATAACCCGTCTTGACGAGTTCCTTCATGTTTTGGAAAGTTTTAACGACGAATCTAACAAAATATCGGCCATTAACATTATCCAAAATCATATCAATTTTTCTTTGTTCGTAGGGTAAAGAATCGATTTCTTTAGCAACAACTTTCCATCTTTCGATGAAAACCGCGAATTTCTAATTCTCGTCTTCTTTCACATTCTTGAGCTTCTTCTTAGACCATTCTAAGATGATATTCATATTGAAACGTTCTATAAAGTCTGATGCGAGTTTATCGATAGTTTGAAGGTAAACTATCTTCTTTTGGTGATACTAATGTAAGGCTACTTCATCTAAGTATTACGGAAATAGATGGAGGATCGTTGGTTCTCCCATATATAAAGGTGTCATAACCATTATATATATATGGAAGAAAGTGGCAGGGTCACTCTTGCCTATGTATTTTGATAAAGATGGTAGTTTTATCCCGAATGGGATGATTGCTGGTTTGACTTTCATAGCAATCTTTTAATCATGGTGGTCATCAATGCTACCTTTAGTCAACTGATTTAGCTGATCTTGGAACTTGACTTGATTGACATTTAGTTGAGCCATTTGGACCTCGTATTCCATAGGAGGAATAATAGTAGGGTTTACACCCTCTTGGGCATTAAGGTCATCAAAAGTTTTTGGCTGGGTTCTTACTAACCTATTATCAACATTCTCAGCGTCCTCATAGAGAGAATTTTCTTCTATGTTATGACGAGTTTAAAGTTTAATCCTGATTGATGGGATGATAGGTGAAATCGTTTGTTGTGGTTGTTGTGACGAGGATGGATGATCCTGAACACGACTAGTAGGCTTGGTCATCAAGATTTTTAATATTATCAACTATTCCGTTACTTATTGAAGAGTTGCTTTGACTTTAGCGAACTCAGTTGAAGATACCTTATCCTTATCAGTTTTTGAAGCTCTTTCGGCCATTTATTGGTGCACAAATCGTCCAATTTGGGGGTCTCTTCTTTGTTGGGCCGTACCGGCTTGTTGTAGTGGTCTGCAATCGGGATGAGAAAGAGGTAAGGGTTTGTAGATGTAACAAAAGTACAAATGCAAATGCATATGATATGATATGAATCTTAGAGAATGAGGATCTCTTTTATGATTCGATTAAAACAAACATAGACTTGTATATAAACATACTCGCGAAGTTTGTTACAGATAAGATTGTTTTGTTGATATTTTATAGGGAGTCTAAAAGGAAAAAATATTTTATGAAAACTAAATGCTTTAAGTACAAACATAGTCTACTCTAAGACTAGTATCTTCTTCCGTTTTGTTTCTTGAACTTTCTCGTATTGGTTGAGAATGTGGTCCATTTATTTTATTCGCTTTGATATGATATTAATTTGAAAGGCGTCATGCCATTTTTTGAGATATCCTACACGGGCCTTATGCTCGATGGGTTTATCTATAGCAAAGGTAGCTTCAACAAAGTTGTAGCCAAAACGCTTGAAGAGGCTATGGGTGTAGTAGTAAGTAATCCATTCCAAACTCATAAGCATGATTAATGGCTTGTCATCCATCATGAAAGTCATTTTCTTGATGAGATACCATAGGAGGATGTCACAGATTTCATCATTAGATTGTAACAGAAGTTCAGGCTTGCTTCATTCTTTGATAATGGATGAAAGGGGATATGATGCCATCAGGTAGAACTAGTGGTAGGTGCTTGAGCTTGTCAAGAAGCCATATATAGATGATTAAGGGGAACCCATTTTACTCATTGTAGAAGACCTACACAAGCTATTTAGACCCATTATCGTTTCTGCTAGAATAATACCAGAGGGATCCTTATTGCATTTTCGCATCTCATGTGCCACCTCAATGATTCATGAGGAGGGCTTTCCATCTATTGGTATAAGAAAGAAATGAGCTAGTAGGACTGACATTTTTATCATTAATAATCCCAACTTTAGAGGAATTTCTCCATCTATTATTTCCATATTGGTTCAAGTCTGAAAATTGACGTACGTTCTTGTGATGATACTATCGGATGTAGCTTTAGAGTATCCATAATCTTCCTTTCAGAGCTTTCCAATGGACATTGAGTTTATAAAAGGTCTTAAATGTAAAACATTTTTGTTGTTCGTTATTAGAATAGCCAGAAATTCTTCTATGGTAGGGCATATAGACCTTTCACAGAGGAAGTAAACTTGATTAATAGGTTTCCACCTTTTCTGCATATCCATCATGATGTTTGAATTTACTTTGAAATTTATGAACCTCATAATAGGAATGAAGCCATAAGTTTGATAATTCCATTCATTAGCAAGAAATTTATCGATCCAATGTACCAGCTCAACATTTGTCAGCATGGACATCGTTGATGACGACGATAGTAGAAGAGGGGAGTATTGAAATTGTAAAAACAAGAGCAAATATATATGAAAATAACATGAACTAGAGTAAACATCTCATAAGATTTTATATACTTGCTTTAAAGAACTTCTGATTTTACATATTTTAAAATTTAACGTTTTATTTTTTAGTTCGAAGTTCTGTGTTTGCTAGTTGATTATACTACTACTTTCTAACTTTTTCCGTTATACAAAAAGGGGTAAACTAGGGTTCCTCTTCAAGGGGAGCGAGTTCGGCGTTAGTATATAGAGGTGACAAAACCTTCACTCTTTTCTTTGTATTGCCGACGTCGGTACTCATCTATGATTTAGACGAGATAATCTTTCATGTCTTTAGGGATGCCCATTTTGACTGAGTCATTCCACAGTTCAATATAGTTTGCAAGGTCGTTGTGTTCAATGGGCCTGCCTATGGCTATCGTACGATAACAATAGGGAGGCATGTAGTCTCTCCCAAATTACTTAAATAACTTATTGTTGTAGTAAGAAGTGATCCATTCAAGACCCATAAGAATGATTATGGCTTGATCATCCATTAGATAGACCATTTTCTTAATATCGTACCATGATAGAAGCTCAATGATGGAATTGTTATAAATGTTGTGTATTTCTGGCTTGACACTCCTAATACGTCGACATTGGTGGGTGGTATTCATCTCATTACCTGGAAGTGGGAAAGGTATACGCTCCATATTTTCCAAGATCCATATGTAGAGAATGATCAGAGCCCCTCTCTTCTTAAGATAGTAAGTGAAATATTATTCATTTAAACCTAATATGTTTCAAATAGTATGATTCCAGTGGGATCCTTATTTCCTCCTCTAAGGTGGTAAGTCACTTCTAATATCTTGTAGGATGACGAACGGTTGCTTGACGGGGCGAGGAGAAAGTGAGTCATCATGATTGTCATAGTGAGTAGGGAGGTACTGAATTTTAGTTGTATTTCTCTAGTCTTAGTGGTAAGCTTTTCCCAACGTGGAAGATCTAAGTATGTTCTTTTCATGATCTTATATTTCGTGGTCTTAGTATATCCAAATTTCTCGTTGATAAGGTGCCTAATACACATGTACTCCGTGTAGGGCTTGAGCCTTATGATGTTCTTGTTATCAATCATCATGATTACTTTGAATTCTTTGATAATTGGACATATTTGGCAATCACGTAAGATGGATTCCTTGTGTACCAGATCCCACTTTCACAGTATCTCCATCATGAAATTATGATGGATTCAGAAGAGATTGTATTTAAGAGTGGTATTTAGACCATAAACTCAATAGTACCATTCTGTTTCGTGGAAATGGTGGCTCTAGAGAAACATATCATCGTTTTCTAGAAGAGACATTTTGTGAGCGTATAATCAACTTGAAAAACATGTCATTTGATTTTAATAAAACAAATATACTTAGAGGTGTTTATTATATCTATTATAGATGTATGAATGTATAATAAATATGCACGTACAGTTTGACTTGTCGAGGCTTTGTTGTTTGAGAACGTCAAACAACGAGTGGGTAGAGTAACCAGATTTTGAGTGCTAAGGTTTAGTCGAGGTTTATGTTGGAATCTCTTCTCCCCGTCGCTAAGGTCACATCCGGATGGATGTATCAATGCCGAAAGGGGGGATCCATTTCGGGTTCCTAATTTTTCCTCTCTTATCATCTCTCGGTCACAGACCAATATTATCAGTCTTCACGTAATTCGTAGAAGTATATAATTCCGATCTGGTACTTGTTCACATAATCCCGGGTGATATACTTGTTTTAAGTTTCTGGAAATTATTAGGATAAAGCCTAGGTACCCTTTCGGGTGATGTACCCTACGAGATGGACTATTGTGAAGGTTATGAAATGTTATAAATAAAAATTTAGATAGTCAGGGTTTTGTTTATTTATAAATTAAGAGTCTGCTCCCCATTAGAGTCTCCAAGAAAACTGTAACCTCGGGATTTCCTTAGTTCGTAGCTTAGCACATGTCATGGACACATGGAAATATAAGGAATCATGGGATGACTCGATGTTTGATGCGTTTCAACCTTAGTTTATGTGCTAAACATCTTTGTTTTAAAATAAAATATTATTTTAAAAGATTTTGAGATTACCAGGAAGCTTTTAATTTACTCATATAAAATAATTTTTTTTTTTAAATTTTAATGATTTGATGATTAAAGTCGGTTTAAATTAATCAAACATAATTAATATAAAAGATTATTTATTTAGAATTCAGAGTCGCCAAATGATTTTTAAAAAAAATTAGTAAAAGGTACGTGTATAAACTTATTTATACTAGAGTTTCTATAAGTGTTCATTTTTTGGTTACGTTCGGGAAAGGACTTTCGTGCTATGTCATATGCGTCCGTCAAAGGACGGTTTTATTTTTAAAGCAAAAGTCTGGTTATCAAAAGTTTATTTATAATATTTATTTCCTTTAATTAGTAGTATAGGGGTCCTAAATAAGGAGAGTTTTAAATTACCTAAATAATTGTACAAAATTATTTAAAAGGGTGTACATGCAATTGCGTGAAACCCTGAAAAATATCAGAAAAGTGTTAGAATTTAAAAGTAAATTCCAAATGGTGCCTTTCGAATGTAATTAAATATCAATTTATAACCTTTCGAGATTATTTGAAAATGGACTGGGGTTCCAAAATTAAAAAAATAAATTTGAATTTTTAAAAGTTGATCTAAATAGGCCACAGACTAGAGTCATAGGGATTGGGTCCTTTTTTACCAATCTGGGCTTGGACGGGCTCAGTCTAGACTAGGGTGGTCTATATTAGGGCTCAGACACTCGATCTAGGGACTAGAAGGCTCGGTCCTGAAATTAGGTTGCTTGATCCTAGGTCTAGGAGGCTAGGTCCCAGGTCTAGCTTTCTTGATCGTGGGACCTGTGATTCTTGGTCCCAAGTCAGACCTTTCGGTACTAGGCTAAAATTCAAGGTCGAATTGCTCGGTTCTTACTTAAGAACACCGATCCTAAGTCTCGATCTATCTTAAGAACACTGGTCTTAAGTCGCAGTCCTAATTCAAGAACATCGGTTCTAGGTATCGGTCCTAGGTTGATTTTCTTGGTCCTTGGTCTCGGTTAGGACCGAGGATTCTTGGTTTAGGTCCTACAGGAGTCGATCGTTAGGGACTGAGTGTTATTCATTTGGTATGAAGAATTACAGGTTTGTATATTTTGATACATATCATGAAATTATGATATGAAGTTGCAAACAACTCATATGAATTTAAGGATCATAACATTCATCCCTAATCACGTTCAATCGATCTCTACAAAGATCAATTTCTCAAAACCATTTTTAAAGAAAATTTTTGGATCTTTTAATTAGGTAATCTCATGGAGTAATTCTTGTTACAACAATTTGAAATGATGATTATAGTCAAAACACAACCAAAACATGAACATCAATCAAGCTTTGTAACAATTTTTAAAACTGAAATTTAATCTTATTTTTTTTTTAAAAATAGTTGGATTAAACATGATTGGGATGTTAATTTTATAATTTGGAAATCATCCTAACATGTTTACAATAATGTTAACAACTATTTGAATTAAAATTCAAGCCATAAAGCTCAAGAACACAATTTTCAAATTTTATAGATTTTAAAATCAAATTTTATTTTTATTTATTTATGTTGAATTGATCAAATCTCTTTCGACAGAAAGCTTATAAATCATCTAGGGAATCATTTCGTACAAAGAAAACACACAAGAGCCCTAAAAATAATCAAACCGACCAAACTTAGAAAAATTCAATACCAAATCACAAATCGAAATACAACATATCTAAAAGCTTACCAACGATTGAAGAACACTTTAATGATGTGTAAGAAGCTTTCTAGAAGCCCAGATCGATGCTTGGATCACCGAAGTGAATTTTTTAAATTTTAAATTTGCCGAAGTTCTCTATATGGAAAAGAAGAATTGTAAAACAACGATGTTTTGTTTAACCGAAACATGGCGTTTTGGCGTTTCATCTACGTCTGGGCATTTTCGACTAACGGGGTTGACATCCCATTAGTTGATCTTTTGTGGCCCCGGGTGCACGCTCTCTTAGTTACAACCAGTTACGCGGATGATTTTAGCACATTGGATGAAGACCTAACGTTCATATGATGGACATGGCTCATGTTGTAGTTAATTTTTCTAGTTTCGGCCACACCAAATCTTCAGTGTTAATTTTTATAAAAAGGTTATTTAAAAATGAAATTTTAACCGTTTTTTTTCATTTTTTTCACCTTAAATTCCAAAACAATTATTTTTCAAAATATAATAAAATTTATGTTCATTATTTTAATTTTTGTGTATTTTGGCGTTTTTATTTAATTGTTTTAAATTATAAATTAATCATAATTTATGTTTAAAATCATAATTAAATATAATTTTAATCCCTTTTTGGGTTTAATTTGGGTAAAATAAATATAATATTTTAACATTAAATTATTTTTGGATTTTTAATTAATTTTTCTAATTAGGATTTAATTATCGTAATAATTAACCATAATTTTATCTTTAATCTATTTTTGGATTATTTTGAATTTAAAAAATCAATATTTTAATATTATTATAATTTAATAATATTATTTATAAATTAGGGTATGTCAAATATTTATGCTTACAACTAGCATTATGTTTTGCATTAAACATTAAATATCATTTTTTTTAAAAGTTATACAATTGTATAATATAATATTATTACAAACTACATTGTAATAATATTTAATAGTTTTGAAAAGATCTATTAATAATCTATTAGCAATACGTTTCACATTAACAATTCTAGATAATTAGCATTATGATGTGCATTAAAGTATATGAATTTATACATAAATCTTAATTTTTAAAATATAGATAGACATTCAATGCAAAATTATTTGCGGTTTATATTAAATTATGTCTCCTCGATTCTCGTTTCACCATAATCTCGGTCAACCACTTATGTGTTTTCCAATCTCACACGCCATCAAGATATCTTCCCAATTTATTTCTTTTCATCATTTCATCACTATATTTTGATTGATATTTTTGAATATTTGTCTTTTGATTATGCTTGTTATTTTTGGGTTCCTTGAACATGGTGGTTTTTATTTTTTTAATAATTTATTGTTGTGATTATTTATATTTTTTGTTTATATAATTTTTAAAATAATTGGGAAGGGGGTAAATGCGAAAGTTTTTCAAAAAACCTTCGGTTTTAACTCATTCCCAAAAAATCTTAAAATAATTCTAAGTATTGGGAAGGGGGTAATTGCGACAGTTTTTTAAAAAACCATCGGTTTTTACTTTTTCCCCATAAAAACTGAAAATAATTCTAAGTATTGGGAAGTGGGTAATAATTGCGATGGTTTTACCAAAACCCTCGGTTTTAACTTTTTCCCAAAAAACTGAAAATAATTCTAAGTGTTGGGAAATGGGTAATAGCGAAGGTTTTTCAAAAGCCCTCATTTTTTGACTTTTTCTCCATAAAAACTGAAAATAATTCCAAGTGTTGGGAAAAGGATAATTGCGATGGTTTTTCAAAAAATACTCGGTTTTGACTTATTCTCCATAAAAACTGAAAATAATTATAAGTGTTGAGAATGGGGTAATTGCGAAGGTTTTATCAAAAACCCTCGGTTTTGACTTTTCTCAAAAAAAAACTGAAATAATTCTATGTATTGGGAACGGGGTAATTGCAAAAATTTTACAAAAAAATCCTCGGTTTTGACTTTTTCCCCATAAAAACTGAAAATAATTCTAAGTGTTGGGAATGGTAATTGCTATGTTTTTCAAAAACTCTCAGTTTTGACTTTTTCCCTATAAAAACTAAAAATAATTCTAAATGTTGAGAAGAGTGTAATTGCGAAGGTTTTTCAAAAAACCCTCGGTTTTGATTTTTTCCCCATAAAAACTGAAAATAATTCTAAGTGTTGGGAAGGGAATAATTGCGATGGTTTTACCAAAAACCCTCGGTTTTGACGTTTCCCAAAAAAAACTGAAAATAATTCTAAGTGTTGGGAAATGGGTAATTGCAAAGGTTTTTTAAAAAACCCTCGGTTTTGACTTTTCCCCCATAAAAACTTAAAATAATTCTAAGTATTGGGAATGGGGTAATTGCGATGCTTTTACAAAAAAACCCTGGGTTTTAACTCTTTCAAAAAAATCTGAAAATAATTCTAAGTATTGGGAATGGGTAATTGTGAAAGTTTTTCAAAAAAACCCTCGGTTTTGATTTTTTCCCCAGAAAAACTAAAAATAATTCTAGGTGTTAAGAAGAGGGTAATTGTGAAGGTTTTTCAAAAAAACCCTCGGTTTTGACTTTTCCCCCATAAAAACTAAAAATAATTCTAAGTATAGGGAAGGGGGTAATTGTGAAGGTTTTTTAAAAAACCCACAGTTTTGAGTTTTTCAAAAAATATTAAAATAATTCAAAGTATTGGGAACGGGGTAATTGCGAAGGTTTTACAAAAAGCCCTCGATTTTGACTCTTTGCAAAAAATCTGAAAATAATTCTAAGTATTTGGAAGGTGGTAATTTCGAATTTTTTTAATAAACCCCCAGTTTTGACTTTTTCCCTATAAAAAGTGAAAATAATTCTAAGTGTTAGGGAGAGGATAATTGCGAAGGTTTTTCAAAAATACCCTCAATTTTGACTTTTTCCCCATAAAAAATGAAAATAATTCTATGTGTTGGGAAGCGGGTAATTGCGAAAAGTTTTCAAAAAACCTTCGGTTTTTACTCTTTCCAAAAAATCTTAAAATAATTCTAAGTATTTGGAAGGGGGTAATTGCGAAAGTTTTTTAAAAAACCCTCGGTTTTGACTTTTTCTCCATAAAAACTGAAAATAATTTTAAGTTTTGGGAAGGGGTAATAATTGCGATAGTTTTACCAAAAACCCTCGGTTTTGATTATTTCCAAAAAAACTAAAAATAATTCTAAGTAATGAGAAATGAGTAATTGCGAAGGTTTTTCAAAACACCCTCAGTTTTGACTTTTTCCCCATAAAAACTAAAAATAATTCTTAGTGTTTGGAAGGGGGTAACTGAGAATGTTTTTCAAAAAACCCTCGATTTTGACTTTCCGAAAAAACTGAAAATAATGTTAAGTGTAGGGGAATGGGTAATTGCGAAGGTTTTCAAAAAAACCCTCGGTTTTGACTTTTTTCCCCATAAAAACTGAAAATAATATAAGTATTGGGAATGGAGTAATTGCGATGCTTTTATAAAGAACCATCGGTTTTGACTCTTTCCAAAAAATCTGAAAATAATTCTAAGTATTGGAAATAGGTAATTGTGAAAGTTTTCAAAAAACCCTCGGTTTTGACTTTTTCCCCAAAAAAACTAAAAATAATTCTAAGTGTTGAGAGAGGGTAATTGCGAAGGTTTTCAAAAAAACCCTCGGTTTTGACTTTTTCCCCATAAAAACTAAAAATAATTATAAGGGTAGGGAAGGGGTAATTGCGAAGGTTTTTTAAAAAACCCTCAGTTTTGACTTTTTCCAAGAAATATGAAAATAATTCAAACTTGGGAACGGGGAATTGCGAAGGTTTTACAAAAAGCCCTCGATTTTGACTCTTTTCAAAAAATCTGAAAATAATTCTAAGTATTTGGAAGGGGTAATTTCGAAAGTTTTCACAAAACCCCCGTTTTTGACTTTTTCCCATAAAAACTGAAAATAATTCTAAGTGTTCGGGAGAGGCTAATTGCGAAGGTTTTCAAAAAAAGCTTCGGTTTTGACTTTTTCCTCATAAAAACTGAAAATAATTCTAAGTATTGGGAAGAGGGTAATTGCGAAAGTTTTTTAGAAAACCCTCGGTTTTGACTTTTTCCTCATAAAAACGAAAAATAATTTTAAGTTTTGGGAAAGGGTAATAATTGCAATGGTTTTACTAGAAACCCTCGGTTTTGACTATTCCCAAAAAAACTAAAAATAATTCTAAGTATTAGGAAATGAGTAATTGCGAAGGTTGTTCAAAAAACCCGCGGTTTTGACTCTTCTCAAAAAAACTGAAAATAATTATAAGTGTTTGGAACGGGTAATTGCGAAAGTTTTTTCAAAAAACCATCGGTTTTAACTTTTTCCCATAAAAACTAAAAATAATTCTTAGTGTTGGGAAGGGGTAACTGCGAAAGTTTTTCAAAAAACACTCGGTTTTGACTTTTCCCAAAAAAACTGAAAATAATTTTAAGTGTTGGGGAATGGGTAATTGCGAAGGTTTATCAAAAACCCTCGGTTTTGACTATTCTCAAAAAAAACTGAAAATAATTCTAAGTGTTGGAAAGGGGGTAATTTCGAATGTTTTTCAAAAAACCCTCAGTTTTGACTCTTTCCAAAAAATCTAAAAATAATTCTAAGTATTAGGAAGGGATAATTGCGAAAGTTTTTCAAAAAACCCTCGATTTAGACTTTTTCCCCATAAAAATTGAAAATAATTCTAAGTGTTGGGAAGTGGATAATTGCGAAAGTTTTTTAAAAAACACTCGGTTTTGACTTTTTCCCAAAAAAAACTGAAAATAATTCTAAGTGTTGGGAAAGGGATAATTGCGAAAGTTTTTCAAAAAACCCTCGATTTAGACTTTTTCCCCATAAAAATTGAAAATAATTCTAAGTGTTGGGAAGTGGATAATTGCGAAAGTTTTTTAAAAAACACTCGGTTTTGACTTTTTCCCAAAAAAAACTGAAAATAATTCTAAGTGTTGGGAAAGGGGTAATTGCGAAGGTTTATCAAAAACCCTCGGTTTTGACTCTTCTAAAAAAAAACTGAAAATAAGTCTAAGTGTTGGAAATGGGATAATTTCGAAAGTTTTTTTCAAAAAACCCTCAGTTTTAACTCTTTCCAAAAAATCTGAAAATAATTCTAAGTATTGGGAAGGGGGTAATTGCGAAAGTTTTCAAAAAACCCTCGGTTTTGACTTTTTCCCCATAAAAACTGAAAAATAATTCTAAGTGTTGGAAAGTGGTTAATTGCGAAAGTTTTTAAAAAATCCTCTGTTTTGACTATTTCCAAAAAATCTTAAAATAATTCTAAGTATTGGTAATGGGTAATTGCGAAAGTTTTTCAAAAAACCCTCGATTTTGACTCATTCCAAAAAATCTAAAACTAATTCTAAGTATTTGGAAATGGGTAATTGCGAAAGTTTTTAAAAAACCTTCGGTTTTCACTCTTCTCAAAAAAACTGAAAATAGTTCTAACTGTTCGAAAAGTGGTAATTGCGAAAGTTTTTTCAAAAAACCCTCGGTTTTTACTTTTTCTCCATAAAAACTAAAAATAATTATAAGTGTTGGGAATGAGGTAATTACGAAGGTTTTGACTTTTTCCTTATAAAAACTGAAAATAATTCTAAGTGTTTTGGAGAGGGTAATTGGAAAGGTTTATCAAAAAAACCTCGGTTTTGACTCTTTTCAAAAAATCTTAAAATAATTCTAATTATTGGGAAGGGGTTATTTGCGAAATTTTTTCAAAAAACCCCCAGTTTTGACTTTTTCCCCATAAAATCTGAAAATAATTCTAAGTTTTGGGGATAGGGTAATTGCGAAGGTTTATAAAAAAAACCATCGGATTTTACTTTTTCCCCATAAAAACTGAAAATAATTCTAAGTGTTGGAAAGTGGTTAATTGCGAAAGTTTTTCAAAAAATCCTCGGTTTTGACTCTTTCCAAAATATCCTCGGTTTTGACTCTTTCCAAAAAATCTTAAAATAATTCTAAGTATTGGTAAGGGGTAATTGCGAAAGTTTTTTGAAAAACCCTCGGTTTTGACTATTTCCAAAAAAATCTGAAAATAATTCTAAGTATTGGGAAGGGTAATTGCGATGGTTTTACAAAAACCCTCGGTTTTGACTCTTTCTAAAAAATTTAAAAATAATTCTAAGTATTAGGAAGGAAGTAATTGCGAAAGTTTTAAAAAACCCTCAGTTTTGACTTTTTCCCATAAAAACTGAAAATAATTCTAAGTATTGGGAAGATGTAATAATTGCGATAGTTTTACCAAAAATTCTCAGTTTTGACTCTGCTCAAAAAAACTTAAAATAATTCAAAGTATTGGGAACGGGGTAATTGCGAAGGTTTATAAAAAAATCCTCGGTTTTGACTTTTTCCCATAAAAACTAAAAATAATTTAAGTGTTGGGAAGAGGGTAATTGCGAAGGTTTTTTAATAAGTGTTGGGAAGAGGGTAATTGCGAAGGTTTTTTAATAAAACCCTCGGTTTTGACTTTTTTTCCATAAAAACTAAAAATAATTCTAAGTGTTAGGAAGGAAGTAATTGCAAAAGTTTTTCAAAAAACACACGGTTTTGACTTTTTCCCATAAAAACTTAAAATAATTCTAAGTATTGGAAAGGGGTAATTGCGAAAGTTTTTCAAAAAATCTTCGGTTTTGACTTTTCTCAAAAAAAAACTAAAAATAATTCTAAGTGTTTGGGAGAGGGTAATTGCGAAGGTTTTTCAAAAAACCCTCAGTTTTTGACTTTTTCCTCATAAAAACTGAAAATAATTCTAAGTGTTGGGAAGATGATAATTGCAATGGTTTTTTCAAAAAATACTCGGTTTTGATTTTATCCCCCAAAAACTGAAAATAATTCTAATTGTTGGGAAGGGGGTATTTGAGATGGTTTTATCAAAAACCCTCGATTTTGACTCTTCTCAAAAAAAACTAAAAATATATCTAAGTGTTGGAAAATGGGTAATTGCAAAGGTTTCTTAAAAAACCATCGGTTTTCACTCTTTTCAAAAAAACTGAAAATAATTTCGAAAAGTGGTAATTGCGAAAGTTTTTCAAAAAACCCTCGGTTTTTACTTATTCCCCATAAAAACTAAAAATAATTATAAATGTTGGGAACGGGGTAATTACGAAGGTTTTGACTTTTTCCCTATAAAAAGTGAAAATAATTCTAAATGTAGTGGAGAGGGTAATTGCGAAGGTTTATCAAAAAAACCTCGGTTTTAACTTTTTCCATATAAAAACTGAAAATAATTCTAAGTGTTGGAAAGTGGATAATTACGAAAGTTTTTCAAAAAACCCTCGGTTTTGACTCTTTTCAAAAAATATTAAAATAATTCTAATTATTGGGAAGGGGTTAATTGCGAAATTTTTCAAAAAACCCCCGGTTTTGACTTTTTCCACATAAAATCTGAAAATAATTCTATGTTTTGGGGAGAGGGTAATTGCGAAGGTTTATAAAAAAAACCATCGGATTTTACTTTTTCCCCATAAAAACTGAAAATAATTCTAAGTATTGGGAAGTGGTTAATTGCGAAAGTTTTTCAAAAAATCCTCGGTTTTGACTCTTTCCAAAATATCCTCGGTTTTGACTCTTTCCAAAAAATCTTAAAATAATTCTAAGTATTGGTAAGGGGTAATTGCGAAAGTTTTTCAAAAAACCCTCGGTTTTTACTCTTTCCAAAAAATCTTAAAATAATTCTATGTATTACGAAGGGTAATTGCGATGGTTTTACAAAAACCCTCGGTTTTGACTCTTTCTAAAAAATCTAAAAATAATTCTAAGTATTAGGAATGGAGTAATTGCAAAAGTTTTCAAAAAACCCTCAGTTTTGACTTTTTCCACATAAAAACTGAAAATAATTCTAAGTATTGGGAAGAGGTAATAATTGCGATAGTTTTACCAAAAATCCTCAGTTTTGACTCTTCTCAAAAAAATTGAAAATAATTCTAAGTATTGTGAATGGGGTAATTGCGAAGGTTTTATAAAAAAATCCTCGGTTTTAACTTTTTCCCCATAAAAACTAAAAATAATTCTAAGTGTTGGGAAGAGGGTAATTGCGAAGGTTTTTTAATACAACCATTCGATTTTGACTTTTTCCCCATAAAAACTGAAAATAATTCTAATTTTAGGAAAGGGGTAATTGCGAAAGTTTTTCAAAAAACTCTCAGTTTTGACTTTTTCCCCATTAAAACTGAAAATAATTCTTATTGTTGGGAAGTGAGTAATTACGGAAGTTTTTCAAAAAACTCTCAGTTTTAACTCTTTTCAAAAAATCTTAAAGTAATTCTAAGTATTGAGTAGGTGTAATTGAAAAAGGTTTTCAAAAAACCCTTGGTTTTGACTTTTTCCCCTTAAAACTGAAAATGATTCTAAGTGTTGTCAAATGGGTAATTGCGAAAGTTTTCAAAAAACACTCGGTTTCAACTTTTTCCCCATAAAAACTGAAAATAATTCTAAATGTTGGGAAGTGGGTAATTGCGAAGTTTTTTCCAAAAACCTCGGTTTTGAATTTTTCCAAAAAAACTAAAATAATTTTAAGCATTTGGAAGGGGTAATTGCGAATGTTTTTCAAAAAAACCTCAATTTTGACTTTTTTCCCATAAAAACTGAAAAATAATTCTAATTGTTGGAAGGGGGTGATTACGAAAGTTTTTCAAAAAACCACTCTTTCCAAAAAATCTTAAAATAATTCTAAATATTTGGAAGGGGTAATTGTGAAAGTTTTTAAAAAACCTTCGATTTTGACTTTTAACACATAAAAACTGAAAATAATTTTAAGTATTGGGAATGGGGAATTGCGAAAATTTTTCAAAAAACCCACTATTTTGATTTTTTTCTCCAAAAAAACTGAAAATAATTCAAAATGTTGGAAATGGGGTAATTGCGAAAGTGTTTCAAAAAACCCTCAATTTTGAATTTTTAAAAAAATCTTAAAATAATTCTAAATATTATGAAGGGGTAATTGCGAAGGTTTTTCAAAAAACCCTTGGTTTTGACTCTTCCAAAAAAACTGAAAATAATTCTAAGTGTTGGGAAATGGGTAATTGCGAAAGTTTTTCAAAAAAACCTTCGGTTTTAACTTTTTCCCCTTAAAAACTAAAAATAATTTTAAGTGTTGGGAAGAAGGTTATTACGAAGGTTTTCGAAAAAAAACCCTCGATTTTAACTTTTTCCTCATAAAAACTGAAAATAATTTTAAGTATTGGGAAATGGGTAATTGCGAAAGTTTTTCAAAAATCCCTCGGTTTTGACTTTTTCCCCATAAAAACTGAAAATAATTTTAAATGTTTGGAAGCTGGTAATTGCGAAGGTTTTTACAAAATCCCTGGTTTTGAATTTTACTAAAAAAACAGAATATAATTTAAAGTATTTGGAAGGGGTAATTGCGGAGGTTTTTCAAAAAAACCCTCGGTTTTTACTTTTACACCATATAAACTAAAAATAATTCTGGGAAATGGAAAATTGCGAAATTTTTTCAAAAAACTTCTATTTTGACTTTTTCCCCATAAAAACTGAAAATTATTCCAAGTGTTGGGAAATGGGTAATTACGAAAGTTTTTCAAAAAACCCTAGGTTTTGAGTTTTCCCCATAAAAACTGAAAATTATTCAAAGTGTTGGGAAGGGAGTAATTGCGAAAGTTTTTCAAAAAACCCTCGGTTTTGACTTTTCCACCATAAAATCTAAAAATAATTCCTAATATTGGGAAGGGGGTAATTGCGAAAGATTTTCAAAAAACCCTCGGTTTTGAATCATTCCAAAAAATCTTAAAATAATTCTAATTATTGGGAAGAGGTAATTGCGATAGTTTTTCAAAATACCCTCAGTTTTGTCTTTTTCCCATAAAAACTGAAAATAATTCTAAGTGTTGGAAAAGGGGTAATTGCGAAAGTGTTTCAAAAAAACCTCGGTTTTGATTTTTAAAATTTTTTAAAAATAATTCTAAGTATTGGGAAGGGGTAATTGCGAAGGTTTTTAAAAAAACCCTCGGTTTTGACTCTTCCAAAAAAATTGAAAATAATTCTAAGTGTTGGGAAATGGGTAATTTGCGAATGTTTTTTAAAAAACCCTCGGTTTTACTTTTCCCCCATAAAAACTAAAAATAGTTCTAAGTGTTAGGAGGGGGTAAGTTGCGAAAGTTTTTCGAAAAACCATCGGTTTTGACTTTTCTCAAAAAAATTGAAATAATTTTAAGTGTTGGGAAGAGAGTAATTGCGAAGTTTTTGAAAAAAACCCTGAGTTTTGACTTTTCCCCCACAAAAACTAAAAATAATTCTAAGTATTGGGAAATGAGTAATTGCGAAAGTTGTTTCAAAAAAACCCTCGGTTTTGACACTTCTCAAAAAAACTGAAAATAATTCTAAGTGTTGGGAAGGGATAATTGCGATAGTTTTTCAAAAAACTCTCGGTTTTGACTTTTCCACCATAAAAACTGAAAATAATTCTTAATATTGGGAAGGGGTAATTGCGAAAGATTTTCAAAAAACCCTCGGTTTTGAATCTTTCCAAAAAATCTTAAAATAATTCTATGTATTGGGAAGGGGTAATTGCGAATGATTTTCAAAAAACCCTTGGTTTTGACTTTTTCCCCATAAAAACTGAAAATAATTCAAAATATTTGGAAGGGGTAATTGCGATGGTTTAAAAAAAACCGTTGGTTTTTACTTTTTCCCCATAAAAACTAAAAATAAATTGCGAAAGTGTTTCAAAAAACCCTCAGTCTTGAATTTTTTAAAAAAATCTTAAAATAATTCTAAGTATTGGGAAGGGGTAATTGCGAAGGTTTTTCAAAAAACCCTCAGTTTTGAATTTTACAAAAAAACTGAAAATAATTCTAAGTGTTGGGAAGGGGGTAATTGCGGAAGTTTTTCAAAAAAAACCTCGGTTTTGACTTTTTCCTCTTAAAAATACTGAAAATAATTCTAAGTGTTGGGAATAGGGTAATTGCGAAGGTTTTTGAAAAACCTTTGGTTTTGACTTTTTCCCCATAAAAATTGAAAATAATTCTAAGTGTTGGGAAGGGGTAATAGCGAAAGTTTTTCAAAAAACCCTCGGTTTTGACTATTTCCCCTTAAAACTGAAAATAATTCTAAGTGTTGGGAATAAGTTAATTGCGAAGGTTTTTGAAAAAACCCTTGGTTTTGACTTTTTCCCCATAAAAACTGAAAATAATTCTAAGTGTTGGGAAATGGGAAATTGCGAAAAATTTCAAAAAACCCTCGGTTTTGACTATTTCCAAAAAATCTTAAAATAATTCTAAGTAAATGGAAAGGGTAATTGCGAAAGTTTTTCAAAAAAGCCTCGGTTTTGACTTTTTACCCATAAAAACTGAAAATAATTCTAAGTATTGGAAATTGCGAAAGTTTTTCAAAAAATCCACTATTTTGACTTTTTCTCCACAAAACTGAAAATAATTCTAAATGTTGGAAAAGGGTAATTGCGAAGTGTTTCAAAAAAACCTCGGTTTTGAATTTTTAAAAAAATCTTAAAATAATTATAAGTATTAGGAAGGAGTAATTGCGAAGGTTTTGACTCTTCCAAAAAAATTGAAAATAATTCTAAATGTTGGAAAATAGGTAATTGAGAAAGTTTTTCAAAAATCCCTCGGTTTTAACTTTTTCCCAATAAAAACTGAAAATAATTTTGAATGTTGGGAAGTCGGTAATTGCGAAGGTTTTTCCAAAATCCCTCGGTTTTGACTTTTTCCAAAAAAAACTAAATATAATTTTAGGTATTTGAAAGGGGTAATTTCGGAGGTTTTCAAAAAAACCCTCGGTTTTGACTTTTACACCATAAAAACTAAAAATAATTCTATGCGTTGGGAAATGGATAATTGCTAAAGTTTTTTCAAAAAACCCACTATTTTGACTTTTTCCCCATAAAAACTGAAAATAATTTCAAGTGTTGGGAAATGGATAATTGCTAAAGTTTTTTAAAAAACCCTTGGTTTTGACTTTTTCCCCATAAAAACTAAAAATAATTCTAAGTGTTGGGAAGAGGGTAATTGCGAAGGTTTTTTAAAAACACTCTCGGTTTTGACTTTTTCCCCATAAAAACTGAAAATTATTTTAAGTGTTGGGAAATGGGTAATTGCTAAAGTTTTTCAAAAAACCCTCGGTTTTGACTTTTCCACCATAAAAACTAAAAATAATTCTTAATATTGGGAAGGGGTCATTGCGAAAGATTTTCAAAAAACCCTCGGTTTTGAATCATTCCAAAAAATCTTAAAATAATTCTAAGTATTGGGAAGGGGTAATTGCGATAGTTTTTCAAAAATCCCTCGGTTTTGACTTTTTCCCCATAAAAACTAAAAATAATTCTAAGTGTTAGGAGGGAGTAAGTTGCGAAAGTTTTTCGAAAAACCCTCTGTTTTGTCTTTTCTCAAAAAAAATTGAAATAATTTTAAGTGTTGAGAAGAGAGTAATTGTGAAGTTTTTGAAAAAAACCCTGAGTTTTGACTTTTTCCCCATAAAAACTAAAAATAATTCTAAGTGTTGGGAAATGCGTAATTGCGAAAGTTTTTCATAAAACCATCGGTTTTGTCTTTTTTACCCATAAAAACTGAAAATAATTCTAAGTGTTGGGAAGGGGGTAATTGCGAATGTTTTTCAAAAAACCTTCGGTTATGACTTTTCCCCCATAAAAACTGAAAATAATTCTAAGTATTGGGAAGGTGGTAATTGCGATGGTTTTACAAAAAAAACTCTCGCTTTTAACTTTTTCCCTATACAAACTGAAAATAATTCTAAGTGTTGGGAAATGGGTAATTGCGAAAATTTTTCAAAAATATTAAAATAATTCTAAGTATTGGGAATGGGGTAATTGCGAATTTTTTTTAAAAAACCCTCGGTTTTAACTTTTTCCCCATAAAAACTGAAAATAATTTTAAGTTTTAGGAAGGGGTAATAATTGCGATGGTTTTACCAAAAACCCTCGGTTTTGACTATTCCCAAAAAAACTAAAAATAATTCTAAGTATTAGGAAATGAGTAATTGTGAAGGTTTTTTCAAAAAATCCTCGGTTTTGACTCTTCTCAAAAAAACAGAAAATAATTCTAAGTGTTGGGAAGGTGATAATTGTGAAAGTTTTTCAAAAAACCCTCGGTTTTGACTTTTCCACCATAAAAACTGAAAATAATTCTTAATATTGGGAAGGGGGTAATTGCGAAAGTGTTTCAAAAAATCCTTGGTTTTGAATTTTAAAAAAAATCTTAAAATAATTCTAAGTATTGGGAAGGGGTAATTGCGAAGGTTTTTCAATAAACCCTCAGTTTTGACTTTTCCAAAAAAACTGAAAATAATTCTAAGTGTTGGGAAGGGGGTAATTGCGGAGGTTTTCAAAAAAAACCCTCGGTTTTGACTTTTTCCCCTTAAAAAAACTGAAAATAATTCTAAGTGTTGGGAAATGGGTAATTGCGAAAGTTTTTCAAAAAAACCTTCGGTTTTAACTTTTTCCCCTTAAAAACTAAAAATAATTTTAAGTGTTGGGAAGAAGGTTATTACGAAGGTTTTCGAAAAAAAACCCTCGATTTTAACTTTTTCCTCATAAAAACTGAAAATAATTTTAAGTATTGGGAAATGGGTAATTGCGAAAGTTTTTCAAAAATCCCTCGGTTTTGACTTTTTCCCCATAAAAACTGAAAATAATTTTAAATGTTTGGAAGCTGGTAATTGCGAAGGTTTTTACAAAATCCCTGGTTTTGAATTTTACTAAAAAAACAGAATATAATTTAAAGTATTTGGAAGGGGTAATTGCGGAGGTTTTTCAAAAAAACCCTCGGTTTTTACTTTTACACCATATAAACTAAAAATAATTCTGGGAAATGGAAAATTGCGAAATTTTTTCAAAAAACTTCTATTTTGACTTTTTCCCCATAAAAACTGAAAATTATTCCAAGTGTTGGGAAATGGGTAATTACGAAAGTTTTTCAAAAAACCCTAGGTTTTGAGTTTTCCCCATAAAAACTGAAAATTATTCAAAGTGTTGGGAAGGGAGTAATTGCGAAAGTTTTTCAAAAAACCCTCGGTTTTGACTTTTCCACCATAAAATCTAAAAATAATTCCTAATATTGGGAAGGGGGTAATTGCGAAAGATTTTCAAAAAACCCTCGGTTTTGAATCATTCCAAAAAATCTTAAAATAATTCTAATTATTGGGAAGAGGTAATTGCGATAGTTTTTCAAAATACCCTCAGTTTTGTCTTTTTCCCATAAAAACTGAAAATAATTCTAAGTGTTGGAAAAGGGGTAATTGCGAAAGTGTTTCAAAAAAACCTCGGTTTTGATTTTTAAAATTTTTTAAAAATAATTCTAAGTATTGGGAAGGGGTAATTGCGAAGGTTTTTAAAAAAACCCTCGGTTTTGACTCTTCCAAAAAAATTGAAAATAATTCTAAGTGTTGGGAAATGGGTAATTTGCGAATGTTTTTTAAAAAACCCTCGGTTTTACTTTTCCCCCATAAAAACTAAAAATAGTTCTAAGTGTTAGGAGGGGGTAAGTTGCGAAAGTTTTTCGAAAAACCATCGGTTTTGACTTTTCTCAAAAAAATTGAAATAATTTTAAGTGTTGGGAAGAGAGTAATTGCGAAGTTTTTGAAAAAAACCCTGAGTTTTGACTTTTCCCCCACAAAAACTAAAAATAATTCTAAGTATTGGGAAATGAGTAATTGCGAAAGTTGTTTCAAAAAAACCCTCGGTTTTGACACTTCTCAAAAAAACTGAAAATAATTCTAAGTGTTGGGAAGGGATAATTGCGATAGTTTTTCAAAAAACTCTCGGTTTTGACTTTTCCACCATAAAAACTGAAAATAATTCTTAATATTGGGAAGGGGTAATTGCGAAAGATTTTCAAAAAACCCTCGGTTTTGAATCTTTCCAAAAAATCTTAAAATAATTCTATGTATTGGGAAGGGGTAATTGCGAATGATTTTCAAAAAACCCTTGGTTTTGACTTTTTCCCCATAAAAACTGAAAATAATTCAAAATATTTGGAAGGGGTAATTGCGATGGTTTAAAAAAAACCGTTGGTTTTTACTTTTTCCCCATAAAAACTAAAAATAAATTGCGAAAGTGTTTCAAAAAACCCTCAGTCTTGAATTTTTTAAAAAAATCTTAAAATAATTCTAAGTATTGGGAAGGGGTAATTGCGAAGGTTTTTCAAAAAACCCTCAGTTTTGAATTTTACAAAAAAACTGAAAATAATTCTAAGTGTTGGGAAGGGGGTAATTGCGGAAGTTTTTCAAAAAAAACCTCGGTTTTGACTTTTTCCTCTTAAAAATACTGAAAATAATTCTAAGTGTTGGGTAATGGGTAATTGCGAAAGTTTTTCAAAAATCCTCGATTTTGACTTTTTCCCCATAAAAATTGAAAATAATTCTAAGTGTTGGGAAGGGGTAATTGCGAAAGTTTTTCAAAAAACCCTCGGTTTTGACTATTTCCCCTTAAAACTGAAAATAATTCTAAGTGTTGGGAATAAGTTAATTGCGAAGGTTTTTGAAAAAACCCTTGGTTTTGACTTTTTCCCCATAAAAACTGAAAATAATTCTAAGTGTTGGGAAATGGGAAATTGCGAAAAATTTCAAAAAACCCTCGGTTTTGACTATTTCCAAAAAATCTTAAAATAATTCTAAGTAAATGGAAAGGGTAATTGCGAAAGTTTTTCAAAAAAGCCTCGGTTTTGACTTTTTACCCATAAAAACTGAAAATAATTCTAAGTATTGGAAATTGCGAAAGTTTTTCAAAAAATCCACTATTTTGACTTTTTCTCCACAAAACTGAAAATAATTCTAAATGTTGGAAAAGGGTAATTGCGAAGTGTTTCAAAAAAACCTCGGTTTTGAATTTTTAAAAAAATCTTAAAATAATTATAAGTATTAGGAAGGAGTAATTGCGAAGGTTTTGACTCTTCCAAAAAAATTGAAAATAATTCTAAATGTTGGAAAATAGGTAATTGAGAAAGTTTTTCAAAAATCCCTCGGTTTTAACTTTTTCCCAATAAAAACTGAAAATAATTTTGAATGTTGGGAAGTCGGTAATTGCGAAGGTTTTTCCAAAATCCCTCGGTTTTGACTTTTTCCAAAAAAAACTAAATATAATTTTAGGTATTTGAAAGGGGTAATTTCGGAGGTTTTCAAAAAAACCCTCGGTTTTGACTTTTACACCATAAAAACTAAAAATAATTCTATGCGTTGGGAAATGGATAATTGCGAAAGTTTTTTCAAAAAACCCACTATTTTGACTTTTTCCCCATAAAAACTGAAAATAATTTCAAGTGTTGGGAAATGGATAATTACTAAAGTTTTTTAAAAAAACCCTCGGTTTTGACTTTTTCCCCATAAAAACTAAAAATTATTCTAAGTGTTGGGAAGAGGGTAATTGCGAAGGTTTTTGAAAAAACTCTCGGTTTTGACTTTTTCCCCATAAAAACTGAAAATAATTCTAAGTGTTGGGAAATGGGTAATTGCTAAAGTTTTTCAAAAAACCCTCGGTTTTGACTTTTCCACCATAAAAACTAAAAATAATTCTTAATATTGGGAAGGGGTCATTGCGAAAGATTTTCAAAAAACCCTCGGTTTTGAATCATTCCAAAAAATCTTAAAATAATTCTAAGTATTGGGAAGGGGTAATTGCGATAGTTTTTCAAAAATCCCTCGGTTTTGACTTTTTCCCCATAAAAACTAAAAATAATTCTAAGTGTTAGGAGGGAGTAAGTTGCGAAAGTTTTTCGAAAAACCCTCTGTTTTGTCTTTTCTCAAAAAAAATTGAAATAATTTTAAGTGTTGAGAAGAGAGTAATTGTGAAGTTTTTGAAAAAAACCCTGAGTTTTGACTTTTTCCCCATAAAAACTAAAAATAATTCTAAGTGTTGGGAAATGCGTAATTGCGAAAGTTTTTCATAAAACCATCGGTTTTGTCTTTTTTACCCATAAAAACTGAAAATAATTCTAAGTGTTGGGAAGGGGGTAATTGCGAATGTTTTTCAAAAAACCTTCGGTTATGACTTTTCCCCCATAAAAACTGAAAATAATTCTAAGTATTGGGAAGGTGGTAATTGCGATGGTTTTACAAAAAAAACTCTCGCTTTTAACTTTTTCCCTATACAAACTGAAAATAATTCTAAGTGTTGGGAAATGGGTAATTGCGAAAATTTTTCAAAAATATTAAAATAATTCTAAGTATTGGGAATGGGGTAATTGCGAATTTTTTTTAAAAAACCCTCGGTTTTAACTTTTTCCCCATAAAAACTGAAAATAATTTTAAGTTTTAGGAAGGGGTAATAATTGCGATGGTTTTACCAAAAACCCTCGGTTTTGACTATTCCCAAAAAAACTAAAAATAATTCTAAGTATTAGGAAATGAGTAATTGTGAAGGTTTTTTCAAAAAATCCTCGGTTTTGACTCTTCTCAAAAAAACAGAAAATAATTCTAAGTGTTGGGAAGGTGATAATTGTGAAAGTTTTTCAAAAAACCCTCGGTTTTGACTTTTCCACCATAAAAACTGAAAATAATTCTTAATATTGGGAAGGGGGTAATTGCGAAAGTGTTTCAAAAAATCCTTGGTTTTGAATTTTAAAAAAAATCTTAAAATAATTCTAAGTATTGGGAAGGGGTAATTGCGAAGGTTTTTCAATAAACCCTCAGTTTTGACTTTTCCAAAAAAACTGAAAATAATTCTAAGTGTTGGGAAGGGGGTAATTGCGGAGGTTTTCAAAAAAAACCCTCGGTTTTGACTTTTTCCCCTTACAAAAACTGAAAATAATTCTAAGTGTTGGGAAATGGGTAATTGCGAAAGTTTTTCAAAAATCCATCGGTTTTGACTTTTTCCCTATAAAAACTGAAAATAATTTTGAATGTTGGGAAGTCGGTAATTGCAAAGGTTTTTCCAAAATCCCTCGGTTTTGACTTTTCCCAAAAAAAACTAAATATAATTTTAAGTATTTGAAAGGGGTAATTGCGGAGGTTTTCAAAAAAACCATCGGTTTTGACTTTTACACCATAAAAACTAAAAATAATTCTATGTATTTGGAGATGGATAATTGCGAAAAATTTTCAAAAAACCCTCTATTTTGACTTTTTCCCCATAAAAACTGAAAATAATTTCAAGTGTTGAGAATTGGATAATTGCGAAAGTTTTTCAAAAAACCCTCTATTTTGACCTTTTCTCCATAAAAACTAAAAATAATTCCAAGTGTTGGAAATGGTAATTACGAAAGTTTTTCAAAAACTCTCGGTTTTGACTTTTTCCCCATAAAAACTAAAAATTATTCTAAGTGTTGGGAAGAGGGTAATTGCGAAGGTTTTTGAAAAAACTCTCGGTTTTGATTTTTTCCCCATAAAAACTGAAAATAATTCCAATTGTTGGAAATGGTAATTACGAAAGTTTTTCAAAAACTCTCGGTTTTGACTTTTTCCCCATAAAAACTGAAAATTATTCTAAGTGTTGGGAAGGGGTAATTGTGAAAGTTTTTCAAAAAACCCTCGATTTTGACTTTTCAACCATAAAAACTGAAAATAATTCTTAATATATGGAAGGGGGTCATTGCGAAAGATTTTCAAAAAACCCTCGATTTTGAATCATTCCAAAAAATCTTAAAATAATTCTAAGTATTAGGAAGGGGTAATTGCGATAGTTTTTCAAAAAACATTCGGTTATGATTTTTTCCCCATAAAAACTGAAAATAATTCTAAGTATTGGGAAGGTGGTAATTGCGATGGTTTTACAAAAAAAACTCTCGCTTTTAACTTTTTCCCTATAAAAACTGAAAATAATTCTAAGTGTTGGGAAATGGGTAATTGCGAAAGTTTTTCAAAAATATTAAAATAATTCTAAGTATTGGGAATGGGGTAATTGCGAATTTTTTTTAAAAAACCCTCGGTTTTAACTTTTTCCCCATAAAAACTGAAAATAATTTTAAGTTTTAGGAAGGGGTAATAATTGCGATGGTTTTACCAAAAACCCTCGGTTTTGACTATTCCCAAAAAAACTAAAAATAATTCTAAGTATTGGAAAATGAGTAATTGTGAAGGTTTTTTCAAAAAATCCTCGGTTTTGACTCTTCTCAAAAAAAACAGAAAATAATTCTAAGTGTTGGGAATGTGATAATTGTGAAAGTTTTTCAAAAAACCCTCGGTTATGACTTTTCCACCATAAAAACTGAAAATAATTCTTAATATTGGGAAGGGGGTAATTGCGAAAGTGTTTCAAAAAACCCTCGGTTTTGAATTTTAAAAAAAATCTTAAAATAATTCTTAGTACTGGGAAGGGGTAATTGCGAAGGTTTTTCAAAAAACCCTCAGTTTTGACTTTTCCAAAAAAACTGAAAATAATTCTAAGTGTTGGGAAGGGGGTAATTGCGGAGGTTTTCAAAAAAAACCCTCGGTTTTGACTTTTTCCCCTTAAAAAAACTGAAAATAATTCTAAGTGTTGGGAAATGGGTAATTGCGAAAGTTTTTCAAAAATCCCACAGTTTTGACTTTTTCCCTATAAAAACTGAAAATAATTTTAAATATTTGGAAGTCTGTAATTGCGAAGGTTTTTCCAAAATCCCTCAGTTTTGAGTTTTCCCAAAAAAACTAAATATAATTTTAAGTATTTGAAAGGGGTAATTGCGGAGGTTTTCAAAAAAACCCTCAGTTTTGATTTTTCCCAAAAAAACTGAAAATAATTCTAAGTGTTGGGAAATGGGTAATTGCGAAGGTTTTTAAAAAACCATCGGTTTTCACTCTTCTCAAAAAAACTGAAAATAATTCTAAGTGTTGGGAAAAGGATAATTGCGAAAGTTTTTCAAAAAACCCTCTATTTTGACTTTTTCCCCATAAAAACTGAAAATAATTCCAAGTGTTGGGAAATGTATAATTGCGAAAGTTTTTCAAAAAACCCCCGATTTTGACTTTTTCCCTATAAAAACTAAAAATTATTTTAAGTCTTGGGAAGAGGGTAATTGCGAAGGTTTTTAAAAAAAACCCTCGGTTTTGACTTTTTCCCATAAAAACTGAAAATTATTCTAAGTGTTGGGAAGGGGTAATTGCGAAAGTTTTTCAAAAAAACCCTTGGTTTTGACTTTTCCACCATAAAAACTAAAAATAATTCTTAATATTGGGAAGGGGGTAATTGCGAAATATTTTCAAAAAAACCCTCGGTTTTGAATCTTTCCAAAAAATCTTAAAATAATTCTAAGTATTGGGAAAGGGTTAATTGCGAATGTTTTTTTCAAAAAAACCCTCGGTTTTGACATTTTCCCCATAAAAACTGAAAATAATTCTAAGTGTTGGGAAAGGGGTAATTGCAAAAGTTTTTCAAAAAACTCTCGGTTTTACTTTTCCCCCATAAAAAATAAAAATAATTCTAAGTGTTGGGAAGTGGTAATTGCGAAAGTTTTTCAAAAAAACCTCGGTTTTGACTTTTTCCCGATAAAAACTGAAAATAATTCTAAGTGTTGGGAAGGGGGTAATTGCGAAAGTTTTTCAAAAAAATCTAGATTTTGACTTTTTCACCATAAAAACTGAAAATAATTATAACTAATGGGAAGGGGGTAATTGTTGGGTTAAGATTTTTAATGTTTAAACTGGTTTTGATAATTTAGTTTAAATAATCAAAAAAAAGAGAAATTGTTGGGTTAAGATTTTTAATGTTTAAACTGGTTTTGATAATTTAGTTTAAATAATCAAAAAGAGAGAAATTGTTGGGTTAAGATTTTTAATGTTTAAACTGGTTTTGATAATTTAGTTTAAATAATTAAAAAGAGAGAAATTGTTGGGTTTAAGATTTTTAATTGATTTAAAATAACTTAACAATTTTGATTTGATAATTGATGAAATGGTTTTTGATAATAAATGAATAAAACTAAGTTCAATAATTGTTAGTTATATCAAATATATAAATATATATTTAGATATCAACATCTCAAGTTGTATAGTGGTAATCATGCCCACCTATCATATAGGTGACCTGAGTTCGAATCTCATCAAGTGCATAAATAATAATTAGAGTTTTGTTAATTTGTAGGCACAACTCAAAGTCAACGCTCGCGAGCAAAGTCAACGCACGTAGTTAGACGTGTGGTCTAAAAGGCACGTAGTTAGACGTGCAATCTAACTACATTAGACTTGGTGGTCTAATGGGATGTAAAGTTAGACTTGACAGTCTAACTCCTTCAGATTAGTCTGAAGTGATGTATAGTTAGACTTGGCAATCTAACTCCATTAGACTTGGTTTCTAATGTGATGTAAAGTTAGACTTGGCAGTCTAACTCCATTAGTCTTGGTGGTCTAATGGGATGTAAAGTTAGACTTGGCAGTCTAACTCCATTAGACTTGGTGTCTAATAAGATGTAAGGTTAGACTTGTTAGTCTAACTCCTTCAGATTAGTCTGAAGTGATATGTAAAGTTAGACTTGGTGTCGGGATGTAAAGTTAGACGTGTGTCGTCTAACTTATGAGAGTTAGACGTGCAGTCTAACTCCTTCAGATTAGTCTGAAAGGAAGCGTAGTTAGACGTGTCGTCTAACAGTTGAGAGTTAGACGTGTAGTCTAACTCCTCCAGTTTAGTCTGAAGGGAACCGTAACTAGACGTGTCGTCTAATCCCATTAGACCAAGTGGTCTATTGGATCCTGCTATTAGACGGGGGCTTCTAACTTCATTAGAGTTGTCAGTCTATATGAAAAATGTTTAATGCCTTATTTCAGCAGTTGCTTGAAATAAGCATCCTTCTACCCACAATCAACTAGCTGTCTGCTACTCTCTCTCATGTGCAGTCTGACATCCAGCTAACTGCATCCAATGAATGAATGCCACGTAAGTAAATATTCTTCCCACTACTTGTTTTGTGCAGGACAATTACCGAAGAATATTTGACGCACTATCGGTCAGTACAGCCACGTTCCAGAAGCACAATGCCTGCTGTACTTGTGTAGTATGGGAGGCCTTCCAATGGACGCTTGCCACGTGTCTAAAAGAAGGATTCGACCATTGAAGATTTTAAAGAATATATTGTTGCCTAAAGAAAACGGATGGCAAGAAGCAATCGCAAAAAATACAAGACAAAAGCTGAAGCGCTCTCTCTCATTGAATCAACAAATTTCCAGAAGCTTCATTTCTTGAATCAACTTACTCTCTCTCTAGATATTTTATTCTCAAGTGTATTTTATAAATCACTACGCGAAGTTGAGAGATAAGTTAATGGACTATTTGATAGTCATTAAAAGTGTGTTGTAAGTTGAAAAGAAGTTGTTCTGTTCAACAGAGTGTTAGCTAGCCAACAAACTGTATTTGATTCGAAAGTATAGTGAATCCTTCCGGAGGTTGGAAAATGGGGTGACGTAGGAGAGTTTGCTCCGAACATCCATTAACAAATTGATGTGTTATTTACATTATGTCATCTTCTCCTTTTTTTGTTCTTAGCTTCAAACCTGAGCAAACGTTTCCGCACTTGAATCGTTCAAGAGTTTGCAAGGGTTTGTGTAAAATAGAAAGTGATTTAAATCCTTAACAGGATTTCTATCAAATCATTTATCCGAAGCCGTCATCAATAGTTAGACCCCCGTCTCTATTGATTACGCTGATCCTATCAGTAATTGCGATGGTTTACAAAAAAACCATCGGTTTTGACTTTTTCCAAAAAATATTAAAATCATTCTAAGTATTGGGAAGGAGGTAATTGCGAAAGTTTTTCAAAAAACCCTCGGTTTTGACTTTTTCCCCATAAAAACTAAAAATAATTCTAAGTGTTGGGAATAAAGTAATTGCGAAGGTTTTTGGAAAAAACCCTCGATTTTGACTTTTTCCCCATAAAATCTGAAAATAATTCTAACTATTAGGAAATGGGTAATTGCGAAAGTTTTTCAAAAAACCCTCGGTTTTGACTTTTCCACCATAAAAACTGAAAATAATTCTAATTGTTGGGAATATGTTAATTGCGAAAGTTTTTCAAATAACCCTCGGTTTTGAATCTTTCAAAAAAATCTTAAAATAATTCTAAGTATTGGGAAGAGGTAAGTGCGAAAGTTTTTCAAAAAATCCTCAGTTTTGACTCTTCCAAAAAACTAAAAATAATTCTAAGTGTTAGGAAAAGGGTAATTGCGAAGGTCTTTCAAAAAAAAATCTCTGTTTTTTTACTTTTCCCCCATAAAACTGAAAATAATTCTAAGTGTTGGGAAAGGGTAATTGCAAAGGTTTTCAAATAACCCTCGATTTTGACTCTTTCTAAAAAATCTGAAAATAATTCTAAGTATTGGGAAAGGGTAATTGCGAAGGTTTTACAAAAAAAAACCCTCGGTTTTGACTTTTTCCCATAAAAACTGAAAATAATTCTAAGTTTTGGGAAGAGGGTAAATGCGAAGGTTTTTTAAAAAAACCCTTGGTTTTGACTCTTCCTAAAAAAACTGAAAATAATTCTAAGTGTTGGGAAATGGGTAATTGCGAAGGTTTTTCCAAAAACCCTCGCACTCGTAAAAAAATCTCAATGACGATAGTAGAATTCATCGGTATTGGGATATAAATCGTCGCTATAAATAATTTGCGACGGTGAGAAAGTAGTCGTCAGTCGTTGGCATTGACCTTGTCGTTATAGCTCAAAAACATATATACCTACCATTTTAGTACTGTCGCCATAAAACCCTCTATGCCGACCACTTTTACCGTCGCCATATTGTATTATATGACGACCACTCTTACTGTCGCCATAAGGGACTATATAACAACCACTCTTATTGTCTCCATATAGGACTCTATGACGACCACTCTTACGGTTGTCATAGAGGACTTTCTGACGACCAATCTTATCGTCGCTATAAGGGACTCTATGACGACAACTCTTACCGTCGTTATAAGGGACACTATGACGACCATTTTTACCGTTACTATAAGAGACTCTTTGACGACCACTCTTACCGCCGTCATTGAATGTTCTATGATGACAACTTTTACCGTCGCCATTGAATGCTAAATGACGATCACTATTTCCCTCACCATTGAGTAGCCTGTTTGTAGAGTGATTTATAAAATATTAAAACAATCTAAATAATAATTTTAAAATATAAACCAAACATAGAATATTATAAAATATTTAGTTTCAAGGTTTTAACAATTTCCTAACTTAATTGAACAATAATTAGGTCACAACTATTTCTTACTACAAAAAGAAAATCGAAATTACTTTTTAGGTTTAGAAAAATGACCAATTTCAAGCAACGTAAGTGAGAACTTCAGGAGAAAATCCATCCGCTCCACTTCACACTTAAAGCACACAAACTGAATTTGATTTGTCCACCTGAACCAAAATCAAAAGAGAATTATGCACAAATCTTACACAACTATTAAATGTTATTTGATTGATTCAGAACTACGAATATCAACTATAATATTTTTTTTAAATATATTAATACATAAATTATATCAAATTCTAATATATCAGTAAATCATTTATGATCATTCTATTTGTTAAATTTTGAACCATAAAGATCAACTATATAATATTTATTTTACAGTATACAATTATTTACACGCATCTATATTTTCAAAACAAAGACCGATATCTCTAATAAACTTTTTACACTCATAATATGAATCTGGAAGATTAGAAGTTTTAGGTAATATTTATTCCATCAACAATTTTAACATGTTAAAAGATGGTATTTGTTCATTGTTCAAAATTCTTGAGGTGAAGTAACATAAGTAATGTTTATGATATGGAAATTCTCGATCCTTGGTACAAAGGTTCTTTGGAATCATTTAACAATCTAAAAAAATCTTTAGCTTTCTCGTGTTGTTCTTCACTAGTATTACCACAGTTTGAATCGTCGACACAATTTAGATATAAATCATTTATAAACTCTTACAAATAATTATCACAATTATCAACTTCTACATCTGTCTTCATCATTATCATCATTAAAATCCATCATTTTCACGCTCTAATTCATCATTTCTAGATTGCTTTTCTCCATGACAATACCAAAATGTATAAATTTTTCATATTACATACACAATCAAGTGGATTTTATGTCTCAATCCAAGTAACTTCTATTTCCACATTAAACACACGAAAATGCAGTATTACTTGTTCTACCCGATGTCTCAGAAAAGTCCAAAAATGAATTTAACCCTTGAATATATATTTGACTATTGACGTGCAAGATTCATCCATATTTTATCGGGTGTATGCATTCTACAAATAAATCATAATATCATTTTCACGTAAGACTCTTTACAAAAATTTGAATTGTTTAAGACAATTCAAATCCAAGAGTTACATCTAACACAAAATTTTGCAAGTTTTGTCATGTGAGCCAACAATTGTCTACCATATGCATTCCTAAATTTATCAATTTAAAGACAAAATGATACAAGATATCTAAGATTTGATGAATTAATGATCAACACGCAAGAACTTTGAAAATTTTTCAACGACAAAAATGGTGATGAATACCTGAAATACTATTAAGATATTAGGAAATAGAAATAATTAAAACCAGCTCTGAATGACAAACCAATAATCTTATAATGTATAATAGACCGAGTAGGGAAAGAAAATAACCACTTGATCAACTAAGCTAAATAATAATAATAATAATAATAATAATAATAATAATAATAATAATAATAATAATAATAATAATAAGACAAGTAAAGATTAAAATAGGTTTAGGCATTATATCTCTTGTTTGATTTAAAACTGAATCATGGCTTCCAATGTTCAACCAAATACCATCGGGTTTCTATTTCAATTTTTAGAACACATTCAATTTTTCTTGAAATCTTAACAATAAAAGTTCAAATCAAATTAAACCTGATCCTAACCTATAGTCATCAACGCTTACGTCTTCATCAATTTCCGATTGGAAACTAATGTCAGATTTTCTCATTTATAAGCAAGTGTATAAAATCAATTCCAAGTCCATACACAATTATGAACCTCATTCATATTCAATTTCTGCTCCCCAATCTCAATTGGGAATTGCATCAACAATGATAATTAAAACATTGGATATCCACCAGAATCGCGAACTTATTATACTCAGATAGACAATGAATTAATTAACAATCAAATAATCGTTCTGATCGAACACGAAAAGTCTAATCGATGTTAGCAAGCAACACTCCAATTTATTATAAACCTATCATAATCAAATCATAATCGCCCTAGTTTATCGTTCAAAATATACATATATGAACAATTAGTTAGTACACTTTCTCAATCAGTTTCATAACTCCTTATAATTGCTACAATATGTTCTCAAAATGTTTCTCATATGTTAAAGGAAGACGTAATAGATTTTTGAAGATCATCGTCATTGAGCCAAGGCTTAAGGAAGACGATTAATTATTGTTTACTTTCGGTTAGAATCCAAGTTCAATACTAGAGGATCGAGTGAACAATTAGATATGATCAATTATTCTAGCAAACAATTAAAGAACAACAATAGTGATAACTAACGATCGATGAATTATGCAAACAAACCAGAAGTGAGAGAGTATCAATCAGGTAAGGCTACGAATTTGTATTACAATCAGTTTAGACTTACAATTGATTTGAAAAAGCTCTTAGGGACTCAAGAAAAATTCCTATGTAACTGGAATGTGAAGATAACGCTCGGTAGCAACTCTTTCTTCTCCGGTGAAGATGATCAAACAAGCACCAAAGAGTTGAGAAAAAAAACTATGATAAATAAGGTAATATAGGACAAGGAAATGAGGTCTGACTTCTGAGAATGACACGGAAATAGATATCATCATGTTAGAATTAGTTAAGAATGAAAGATATTATCCGGTGCTGGAATTAGTTAATCATGGAAGGAAGATAGTGTAAACTTTAAAATTATTTCATTAACAAGGATAACTTTTCATATTCAAATGCTTGGACAAATCAGCCTCCGTTCAAATAATTTAACCCCAAACCAAACTGTGATATGTCCTGTGAGATGATAGAAAAATAAACTATAATGATAAAACTGATCACTAATAGACTCAATCAAATTGAAGGTCATATCTATTGATTGATTTCACAGAAAGTTCTTCTGAAAACCAAAGAATAGTCAATAATGGAATGATATGCACAATGAGGGTAGCATATCTATATTTGAAGGATGCACAATGAGGGTAGCATATCTATATTTGAAGGATGGATGCACAATGGAGGGTAGATGAGCACATTTGTTATTTGGACTAATGGTTTGGAAAAAACACATGTCTCTCTCTTGTCAAAGAATTTTGCAAAACTCTAACATTGCTCACATTTATCAATAGATACATGCATACCATGGCCTCTAACAAACAACTCTTCAATATTAGGATGTCACCAACTAAAGGAGGCTTGTAAAATTGAAGTACATAAAACGGTTTTTGACCAGATAAAAAAGAGTTTGAGAATCTGTTAGAAGACCACTAGACCAACTCAACCAAGAACAAAGCACTGATTGAGAATGATCCTCTACAGCAATGTGATCACAAGCATAATAAACAGGAGGCCGTCAACACCGTTAATCACACTCTAGTCTAATGGTAACATCTCATCAACACGACATAAATTCCAGTCTCCTCATTAATCAATGTGGGATCACCAAGTAACAACATGTAAGTAACATAAAGCCTTGTTTAGGGATATGGTTAAATTAAATTATATTCTTAATCAATGGAATTATTACACAATTATTTATCCTTAAATAATTTATACAAGTATTTACCCAAACTAGATTATACTAAGTATAATTTAATAAAATGAATATAACCCTAAATTTACCCAACAAGGTTATACTAAATAGTTGAGTTGAGAGACTAAACAGTGATATGGAGGACACAAAAATAGAGAAATCTCATCAGGTGTTGAATTAGTTAGTCATGGATTGAAACTTGAAAGGGAAGGTAGGATAAGGTTTTTCATGACTACCTTTATAATATATCATGCATGTTCCATCATCCCTAAAGCAACACATGAAGAATGAATTCCATGTATACAAAGAATAGGTGGCTACTAAGACATTTATCCCAGAGAGATAGTTGTGTAATGCACACTAAAATTATGACCATCAAATAGTGCAAAGACAAAACCATAGCCTATTGCGTCAATCTAAGGCATGAAATCATGTCTTACATTACAATCTGAGAGAGCTGGTGATGGGAAGAGTGGAATTTCCTTCGGAGAATCTGAGTGACGTACCTTTTATCTGCCGATCATGGTCAGTCATCCGCTAATAGAACGTGACACTACCTTATTTGACCATTTGACGGAAATAAAGAAATCAAGAAGATGAAGATGAAGCGGTGCATTTCGAAGTAATCTCATTGTAGCAGAACTTGAAGTGAAATGAGTATGAAAGAGAAATGTGAGCGAGAGAAACAACTCGAATTCGCGGTTGACATTACAGAAACTCAGTTCTTCTTCGAGTTACTCACTTCGTCTTCCCTTTCTTATTCATTTAGTTTAAATTAAGAATATTAAAATAGCACTCAAAAGTTAGTATAATATACAAATAATCCTTCAAATTTATTAATACTGTTCTAAATTTGAGAAAAAAAATAAAAAATAATCAGACGCTTCTCTTATATGTATTAATTAATGATAAGTTACATTTTGTTAATTTTTTTTTTTAATTTTGCAAACAACCAAATATAAAAATAAATCTCATTTATATATATATATATATATATATATATTTAAAAATAAATCTAGCTTAAATATATATATATATTTTTAAGTAATAATAATTTAAGTAAAATATAATTTTCCCAATAATTTTTTTAAAGTAAAATATAATATAGTTTAAATTGTTAAAATAATTAACCAAGTTAAAAATTATGCATTAAACATATTAATAAACAATTTCAAATATTACGATAATTTAACAAATTGATATAGTAGTATTTTAATTTGATAATATCTAATATATTTAAATATACCACCTTTTATTTAAAAATAAGGAGGTATACCGATGGCTCAAAATGATCGGTATATTAGTTACAATACCGAAGACTTTTTAAGTGGTCGCTATTAAGCCTCAAATACTGAGGGTTTTTTAAATGGTCGATATTAAACATCAAATACCTACACATATCTCCCTGGTCGGCATTGTTATATTATATACCGACGACTTTTGGTTCCTGTCGGCCCTTTGTCGTCGTTGTTGAAGCTTTTTTTTACTAGTGTCAATTTTGACTCTTCTCAAAAAAACTAAAAATAATTCTAAATGTTGGGAATGGGATAATTGCGAAAGTTTTATAAAAAACCCTAGGTTTTGACTTTTTCCCCATAAAAATTAAAAATAATTCTAAGTGTTGGAGAAAAAGTAATTACGAAGATTTTTCAAAAAAACCTTCGGTTTTATATTTTTCTCCATAAAAAGTAAAAATAATTATAAGTGTTGTGAAATGGGTAATTACAAAAGTTTTTTAAAAAACCCTCGGTTTTGACTTTTCCCCCATAAAAATTGAAAATAATTCAAAGGGTTGGGAAATGGGTAATTGCGAAGGTTTTTCAAAAAACCCTTAATTTTGACTCTTCTAAAAAAACTGAAAATAATTCTAAGTGTTGGTAAGGGGGAAATTGCGAAAGTTTTTCAAAAAACCCTTAATTTTGACTCTTCTAAAAAAACTGAAAATAATTCTAAGTGTTGGTAAGGGGGAAATTGCGAAAGTTTATAAAAAACCATCGGTTTTGACTTTTTCCCATAAAAAATGAAAATAATTCTAGGTATTGGGAAATGTAATTGCGATGGTTTAAAAAAAAACCCACGCTTTTGACTTTTTTTAAAAAAATATGAAAATAATTATAAGTATTAGGAAGGGGATAACTGCGAAAGTTTTCAAAAAATCCTCGGTTTTGACTTTTTCCCCATAAAAACTGAAAATAATTCTAAGTATTGGGAAGAGGGTAATTGCGGAGGTTTTCAAAAAAACCATCGGTTTTGACTTTTTCTCCATAAAAAATGAAAATAATTCTAAGTGTTGGGAAATGGGTAATTGCAAAGGATTTTCAAAAAACCCTTAGTTTTGACTCTTCTAAAAAAAATGAAAATAATTCTAAGTATTGGGAATGGGGAAATTGCGAATGTTTTTCAAAAAATTATCCGTTTTTATTTTTCCCCATAAAAACTGAAAATAATTCTAAGTTTTGGGGAGAGGGTAAATGCAAAGGTTTTAAAAAAAACGCTCGGTTTTGACTCTTTCCCCATAAAAACATAAAATAATTCTAAGTGTTTGGAAATGGGTAATTGCGAATTTTTTTCAAATAACCTTATGTTTTGAGTTTTTCCTCATAAAAACTGAAAATAATTCTAAGTATTGGGAAGGTGGTAATTGCGAAAGTATTTCAAGAAACCATCGCTTTTGACTTTTTCCCCATAAAAACTGAAAATAATTCTAAGTGTTGGGAAAGGGGTAATTGCGATGGTTTTTTTCAAAAAACCCTCGGTCTTGACTTTTCCCAAAAAAATTGAAAATAATTCTAAGTGTTGGAAATGTGTAATTGCGAAGGTTTTTCAAAAAACCCTCGGTTTTGACTTTTTCCCCATAAAAACAGAAAATAATTCTAAGTGATGGGAAGAGGGTAATTGCGAAGGTTTCTCAAAAAACCCTCGGTTTTGATTTTTCCACATAAAAACTGGAAATAATTCTAAATTTTGGGGAGAGGGTAATTAAAAAGTTTTAAAAAAAATGCTCGGTTTTGACTTTTTCCCCATAAAAACTGAAAATAATTCTAAGTGTTGAGAAATGGCTAATTGCGAAAGTTTTTCAAAAAACCCTATGTTTTGAGTTTTTCCCATAAAAACTGAAAATAATTCTAAGTATTGGGAAGGGGTAATTGCGAAGGTTTTTTAAATAACCCTCGGTTTTGACTCTATCTAGAAAATCTGTTGGGTCAAATTATTTTGACTGAGTGTTGAAATAATTTAACCATTGAGATTTTGATTATGAAATGACTTATGAGTTTTGATGCAGGTGTATTGAAACAATATTTCATAAGACTTGGCTCTAATGAGGGTCATTAGACCGATTTTGGCATTAGATGTATAGAATTAGAAGTACAGTCTAACTCATCGGAGTTAGACGTGTAGTCTAATGAATGCATAGAATTAGACGTATAGTCTAACTCATCGGAGTTAGACGTGTAGTCTAATGAATGCATAGAATTAGACGTACAGTCTAACTCATCGGAGTTTGACGTGTAGTCTAATGAATGAATAGAATTAGACGTACAGTCTAACTCATTGGAGTTAGACGTGTAGTCTAATGTACATGGAGTTAGACGTAAATCTAATGTATTCCAAATTAGACGTACAGTCTAACTCAGCGGAGTTAGACGTGTAGTCTAATAGACTTGTAATTAGACGCATGGTTTAATATATATTCGGAATTAGACGCGTAGTCTAATGAATGGATGAAATTAGACGTACATCGGAGTTAGACGTGTAGTCTAATATATTTTGCAATTAGACAGATAGTCGAATATGTGCAGAATTAGACGTGCAGTCTAACTCAATGGAGTTAGACGTGCAGTCTAATAGAAAGTGAAAGTTAGACGTAAGTCTAACTCCTTCAGACAAGTCTGAGGTAGAACCGGAATTAGACGTGTGGTCTAACTCAGTGGAGTTAGACGTACAGTCTAATTGGTATTGATAATTAGACGTGTAGTCTAATTAGTGAAAATTAGACGTGAGTCTAACTCCTTTAGACATGTCTGAGGTAGAACCGGAATTAGACGTGTAGTCTAACTTAGTGGAGTTCGACGTATAGTCTAATGGTTATTTAAAAATTAGACGTGTAGTATAATTAGTGAAAGTTAGACGTGTGTCTAACTCCTTCAGACAAGTCTGAGGTAGAACCGGAATTAGACGTGCAGTCTAACTAAGTGGAGTTAGACGTGCAGTCTAATGCAACCAACCAAGGAATGCCACGTAATAGAATTTTCTTCACATTACTTGTTTTGCAGGTACATCCCTGATGGAATATTCGGCGCACTACCAGTGGTGTACGGCCACGATTCTTGTGCTCAGAACCTGCTGTGTACAATGGAGGCTTTCCAATGGAAGAGTGCCACGTATCATTCTAAAAGATTCGACCGTTGGCTCCTGCACAGTATTTAACAAATCTAAAAGACAACAGACAATTTGCCTTAACAAGAAGAACTGCTAACCTTACGAACTTGCCGATCTTGAGAGAATTCAAGCCTTTGAATATTCATACTGTGAATCTGCTTTCTGATTGTACTGTGTGTGAATAAAGAGAGAGCTAGAATCAAAACACCTTTAGCTGAGTGATATTCTTTATCTTGTAATTGAACAGAAAGTGTTCTGTTCAATAGTGAGCTAAGTGTGTGTAAACTGTATTTGATTCGAATCATATTATAGTGAATCCTTCCGGTGGTTGGAAGAAGGGGTGACGTAAGAGAGTTTCTCCGAACATCCATAAACAAACTGCTGTGTTCTTTCATTTCTGTCATCTTTTCATATTTCATCTTGTACTTCAAACCCAAATAAACAATTCCGCCTTGATCTGTTTCAAGTGTTACAAGTGTTTGCGTAGAATAGAAAGCGAATTAAATCCATAACAGAATTTCTTTCAAACCGTTTTTCATAAGCCTTCATCCTTAGCCAGATATTGGGAAGGATAATTCTAAAAATCTAAAAATAAAGCCGATCCTATCAAAATCTAAAAATAATTCTAAATATTGGGAAGGATAATTGCGAAAGTTTTATAAAAAAACCTTCGGTTGTGACTCTTTCCAAAAAATCTGAAAATAATTCTATTGGGAAGGGGTATTTGCGAAAGGTTTTCAAAAACCTCTAGTTTTTTTGACTTTTTCCCCATAAAAACTGAAAATAATTCTAAGTGTTGGGAAATGGCTAATTGCGAATGTTTTTCAAAAAACCCCTATGTTTTGAGTTTTTCCTCATAAAAACTGAAAATAATTCTAAGTGTTGGGAAAAAGGGTAATTGCCTAGGTTTTTCAAAGAACCCTCAGTTTTGACTTTTTCAAAAAATCTGAAAATAATTCTAAATATTGGGAAGGGTGAAAATAATTCTAAATATTGGGAAGGGGTAATTGTGAAAGTTTTACAAAAAAAACCTTCGGTTTTGACTTTTTCCAAAAAATCTGAAAATAATTCTAAGTGTTGGGAAAGGGTAATTGCGAAAGTTTTTTAAAAAACTTCCTATTTTAACTTTCCCCCCATAAAAACATAAATTAATTCTAAATGTTGTTGAGAGGGTAATTGCAAAGGTATTTAAAAAACCCTCGGTTTTGACTTTTCCCCAATAAAAACTGAAAATAATTTTAAGTGTTAAGGAGAGGGTAATTGCAAAGGTTTCTTAAAAAAACCATCGGTTTTGAATCTTTCCCCATAAAAACTAAAAATAATTTTAAGTGTTGGGAAATGGGTAATTACGAAAGTTTTTAAAAAAACCCTATGTTTTGCGTTTTCTCCATAAAAACTAAAAATAATTCTAAGTATTGGGAGGTGGTAATTGAGAATGTTTTTCAAAAAACCCTAGCTTTTGACTTTTTCCCCATAAAAACTGAAAATAATTATAAGTAATGGGAAGGGGTAATTGCGAAAGTTTTTCAAAAAACCCTTGGTTTTGACTCCTCCAAAAAAACTGAAAATAATTCTAAGTCTTGGGAAGGGGTAATTGAGAAGGTTTTTCAATAAAACCATCGGTTTTGACTTTTTTCCCATAAAAACTAAAAATAATTCTAAGTATTGGGAAATGGTTAATTGCGAAAGTTTTTCAAAGAACCCTCGGTTTTGACTTTTTCCCCATAAAAACTGAAAATAATTCTAAATATTGGGAATGGGTAATTGCGATGGTTTTACAAAAAACACTCAGTTTTGATTCTTTTCCAAAAAATCTGAAAATAATTCTAAGTATTGTGAAAGGGGTAATTGCGAAAGTTTTTCAAAAAACCCTCGGTTTTAACTTTTTCCCCATAAAAACTAAAAATAATTCTAAGTGTTGGGAAGGGGGTATTTGCGAAAGTTTTTCAAAAAACCCTCGGTTTGACTCTTTTAAAAAAATCTTATAATAATTCTAAGTAATGGGAAGGTGTAATTGCAAAGGTTTTTCAAAAAAACCCATGGTTTTGACTCCTCCAAAAAAATTGAAAATAATTCTAAGTGTTGGAAAGGGGGTAATTGAGAAGGTTTTTCAAAAAAACCCTCGGTTTTAACTTTTTCCCCATAAAAAATGAAAATAATTCTAAGTGTTGGAAAGAGGGTAATTGCGAAAGTTTTTAAAAAACCTTGGTTTTGACTTTTTCCTCATAAAAACGTAAAATAATTCTAAGTGTTGGGAAAAGTGTAATTGCCAAGGTTTTTCAAATAACCCTTGGTTTATACTTTTTCCCCATAAAAACTGAAAATAATTCTAAGTATTGGGAAGGGGGTAATTGCGAAGGTTTTCAAATAACCCTCGGTTTTGACTCTTTCCAAAAAATCTGAAAATAATTCTGAGTGTTGGGAAGGGGTAATTACGAAAGTTTTTCAAAAAACCTCCGGTTTTGACTTTTTCCCCATAAAAACTGAAAATAATTATAAATTTGTGGAGAGGGTAATTACAAAGTTATTTAAAAAAACCCCTCGGTTTTGACTTTTTCCCCATGAAAACTGAAAATAATTTTAAGTGTTTGGAAATTGGTAATTGCGACAGTTTTTTCAAAAAACCATATGTTTTGAGTTTTTCCCCATAAAAACTGAAATTTATTCTAAGTATTGGGAAGGTGGTAATTGCGAAAGTTTTTTTTAAAAAACCCTCGGTTTTGACCTTTTCCCTATAAAAACTAACAATAATTCTAAGTGTTTAGAAGAGTGTAATTGCTAAGGTTTTTCAAAGAACCCTTGGTTTTGACTTTTTCCCCATAAAAACTGAAAATAATTCTAAGTATTGGGAAGGGGTAATTGCGAAGGTTTATCAAATAACCCTCGATTTTGACTCTTTCCACAAAATTTAAAAATAATTCTAAATAATTGGAAGGGTTAATTGCGAAGGTTTTATAAAAAAACATTCGGTTTTGACTCTTTCCAAAAAATCTGAAAATAATTCTAAGTATTGGGAAGGGTAATTGCGAAAGTTTTTCAAAAAACCTCCGGTTTTGACTTTTTACCCATAAAAACTGAAAATAATTCTAAATGTTGTGGAGTGGGTAATTACAAAGGTATTTAAAAAAACCCTCGGTTTTGACTTTTCCCCCATGAAAAGTGAAAATAATTCTAAGTGTTGGAAAATGGGTAATTGCGAAAGTTTTTAAAAAACCCTCGGTTTTGATTTTTACCCATAAAAACTGAAAATAATTCTAAGTTTTAGGGAGAGGATAATTGCAAAGGTTTTTAAAAAAAACCTATCGTTTTTGTCTCTTTCCCCATAAAAAATAAAAAAAATATATGTTTTGGGAAATGGGTAATTGCGAAAGTTTTTTTTAAAAAAAAACCTTATTTTTGAGTTTTTCCCCAAAATAACTTAAAATAATTCTAAGTATTGGGAAGGGGTAATTGCGAAAGTTTTTGCAAAACCCTCGGTTTTGACTTTTTCTCCATTAAAACTAAAAATAATTCTAAGTGTTGGGAAGAGAGTAATTGCCAAGGATTTTTAAAGAACCCTCGGTTTTGACTTTTTCCCCATAAAAACTGAAAATAATTCTAAGTGTTGGGAAGGAGATAATTGCGAAGGTTTTCCCTCGGTTTTGACTTTTTCCCCATAAAAATTAAAAATAATTCTAAGTGTTGGGAAAGGGGAATTTGCCAAAGTTTTTCAAATAACCCTCGGTTTTGACTTTTTCCCTATAAAAACTGAAAATAATTCTAAGTATTGGGAAGGGGGTAATTGCGAAGGTTTTTCAAAAAACCCTCAGTTTTGACATTTTTCCCATAAAAACTGAAAATAATTCTAAATGTTGTGGAGAGGATAATTGCAAAGGTATTTAAAAAAACCCTCGGTTTTGACTTTTCCATCATAAAAACTGAAAATAATTCTAAGTATTGGGAAATGGATAATTGCGAAAGTTTTAAAAAACCCTCGGTATTGATTTTCCCCCATAAAAACTGAAAATAATTCTAAGTTTTAGGCAGAGGGTAATTGCAATGGTATTTAAAAAAAACCATCGGTTTTGACTCTTCACCATAAAAACTGAAAAAAAATCTAGGTGTTGGGAAATGGGTCATTGCGAAAGTTTTTTTTTAAAAACCCTATGTTTTCAGTTTTTTCCCCATAATAACTTAAAATAATTCTAAGTATTGGTAAGAGGGTAATTGCGAAAGTTTTTGAAAAACCCTCGTTTTGACTTGTTCCCTATTAAAACTAAAAATAATTCTAAGTGTTGGTAAGAGGGTAATTGCCAAGGATTTTCAAATAACCCTCGGTTTTGACTTTTTCCCCATAAAAACTGAAAATAATTCTAAGTGTTGGGAAGGGGGTAATTGCGGAGGTTTTTTCCAAAAACCCTCGGTTTTAACTTTTCCAAAAAAAACTGAAAATAATTCTAAGTGTTGGAAATGGGTAATTGAGATGGTTTTTCAAAAAACCCTCGGTTTTGACATTTTCCCCATAAAAACTAAAAATAATTCAAAATGTTGGAATGAGGTAATTGTGAAAGTTTTTCTAAAAATCATCGGTTTTAACTTTTTCCCCATAAAAACTGAAAATAATTCTAAGTATTGGGAGGGATAATTGCGATGGTTTTACAAAAAACACTCACTTTTGATTCTTTTCCAAAAAATCTGAAAATAATTCAAAGTATTTTGAAGGGGGTAATTGCGAAAGTTTTTCAAAAAACCCTCGGTTTTGACTTTTTCCCCATAAAAACTAAAAATAATTCTAATTGTTGGGAATGGGGTATTTGCCAAGGTTTTTCAAATAACCCTCGGTTTTGACTTTTACCCCATAAAAACTGAAAATAATTCTAAGTATTGGGAATGGGGTAATTGCGAAGGTTTTTCAAATAACCCTCGGTTTTAACTCTTTCCAAAAAATCTGAAAATAATTCTGAGTATTAGGAAGGGGTAATTGCGAAAGGTTTCAAAAAACCTGTGGTTTTGACTTTCCCCCTAAAAAACTGAAAAAAAAATTCTAAATGTTGTGGAGAGGGTAATTGCAAAGTTATTTAAAAAAACCTCGGTTTTGACTTTTTCCCCATAAGAACTGAAAATAATTCTAAGTATTGAGAAGGTGGTAATCGCGAAAGTTTTTCAAAAAACCCTCGGTTTTGATTTTTTCCCCATAAAAACTGAAAAAATTCTAAGTGTAAGAAAGAGGGTAATTGCAATGGTTTTTCAAAGAACTCTCGGTTTTAACTTTTTCCCAATAAAAACTAAAAATAATTCTAAGTATTAGGAAGGGGGTAATTGCGAAGATTTATCAAATAACCCTCGGTTTTGACTCTTTCGAGAAAATCTGAAAATAATTCTAAATATTGGGAAGGGGTAATTGCGAAGGTTTTACTAAAAACATTCGGTTTTGACTCTTTCCAAAAAATCTGAAAATAATTCTAAGTATTGGAAAGGGATAAAATTGTGAAAGTTTTTCAAAAAACCTCCGGTTTTTACTTTTTCACAATAAAAACTGAAAATAATTCTAAATCTTGTGGAGAGGGTAATTGCAAAGGTATTTAAAAAACCCTCGGTTTTGTCTTTTCCCCCATAAAAACTGAAAAAAATTCTATGTGTCGAGAAATGGGTAATTGCGAAAGTTTTTTTTTAAAAACACTATGTTTTGAGTTTTTCCCCATTAAAACTAAAAATAATTCTAAGTGTTGGGAAGAGTGTAATTGTCAAGGATTTTCAAAGAACACTCGGTTTTGACTTTTTCCCCATAAAAACTGAACATAATTCTAAGTGTGGGGGAGAGGGTAATTGCCAAGGTTTTTCAAAGAATCCTCGGTTTTGACTTTTCCCCCATAAAAACTGAAAATAATTCTAAGTATTGGGAAGGGTGTAATTTCAAAGGTTTATCAAATAACCCTCGGTTTTGACTCTTTCCAGAAAATCTTAAAATAATTCTAAATATTGGGAAGGGGTAATTGCGAAGGTTTTACAAAAAACATTCGGTTTTGACTCTTTCCAAAAAATCTGAAAATAATTCTAAGTATTGGGAAGGGGTAATTGCGAAAGTTTTTCAAAAAACATCCGGTTTTGACTTTTTCCCCATAAAACTGAAAATAATTCTAAATGTTGTGGAGAGGGTAATTGCAAAGATATTTAAAGAAACCCTCGGTTTTGACTTTTCCCCCATAAAAACTGAAAATAATTTAAGTGTTGGGAAATGGGTAATTGCGAAAGTTTTTAAAAAACCATCAGTTTTGATTTTTGCTCATAAAAACTGAAAATAATTCTAAGTTTTAGGAAGGGGGTAATTGCGAAGGTTTATCAAATAACCCTCGGTTTTGAATCTCTCTAGAAAATCTGAAAATAATTCTAAATATTTGGAAGAGGTAATTGCGAAAGTTTTTAAAAACCTCGGTTTTAATTTTTCCCCATAAAAACTGAAAATAATTCTAAGTTTTAGGGAGAGGGTAGTTGCAAAGGTTTTATAAAAAAACCATCGGTTTTGACTCTTTCCCCATAAAAACTGAAAATAATTCTAAGTGTTGGGAAATGTGTATTTGCGAAAGTTTTTTAAAAAAAACCCTATGTTGTGAGTTTTTCCCCATAATAACTTAAAATAAGTCTAAGTATTGGGAGTGGGGTAATTGCAAAAGTTTTTGAAAAACCCTCGCCTTTGACTTTTCCCCATTAAAACTAAAAATAATTCTAAGTGTTGGGAAAGGGTAATTGCGATGGTTTACAAAAAACACTCGGTTTTGATTCTTTTATAAAAAATCTGAAAATAATTCTAAGTATTGTGAAGGGTGTAATTGCAAAAGTTTTTCAAAAAACCCTCAGTTTTGACTTTTTCCCCATAAAAACTAAAAATAATTCTAATTGTTGGGAAAGAGGTATTTGCGAAAGTTTTTCAAAAACCCTCGGTTTTGACTCTTTCCAAAAAATCTTAAAATAAGTCTAAATAATGGTAAGGGGTAATAGCGAGGATTATTCAAAAAACCCTTGGTTTTGACTCTTCCAAAGAAACAGAAAATAATTCTAAGTGTTGGAAAGGGGGTAATTGAGAAGGTTTTTCAAAAAAACCCTCGGTTTTGACTTTTTCCCAATAAAAACTGAAAATAATTCTAAATGTTGGGAATGGGGTAATTGCGAACATTTTCCCAAAACCCTCGGTTTTGACTTTTCCCAAAGAAACTGAAAATTATTCAAAGTGTTGGAAGGGGTAATTGCGAAAGTTTTTCAAAAAACCATCGGTTTTAACTTTTTCCCCATAAAAACTAAAAATAATTCTAAGTGTTGGAAAATGGGTAATTGCGAAAGTTTTTTTAAAAAACCCTATGTTTTGAGTTTTTCCCCATAATAACTTAAAATAATTCTAAGTATTGGGAATTGGGTAATTGCAAAAGTTTTTGAAAAACCCTCGGCTTTGACTTTTCCTCATTAAAACTAAAACTAATTCTAAGTGTTTTGAAGAGGGTAATTGCCAAGGATTTTCAAAGAACCCTCGGTTTTGACTTTTTCCCCATAAAAACTGAAAATAATTTTAAGTGTTGGGAAAGGGATATTTGCGAAAGTTTTTCAAAAAACCCTCGGTTTTGACTCTTTCCAAAAAATCTTAAAATAATTCTAAGTAACGAGAAGGGATAATTGCGAGGATTATTCAAACATCGATTTTGACTTTTTCCCCATAAAAACTAAAAATAATTCTAAGTGTTGGGAAATGGTTAATTGCAAAAGTTTTTCAAAAAACCCTCGGTTTTGACTTTTTCCCCATAAAAACTAAAAATAATTCTAAGTGTTGGGAAATGGATAATTACGAAAGTTTTTCAAAGAACCCTCGGTTTTGACTTTTTCCCCATAAAAACTGAAAATAATTCTAAGTATTGGGAAGAAAGTAATTGCGATAGTTTTACAAACAACCATCGGTTTTGAATCTTTCCAAAAATCTGAAAATAATTCTAAGTTTTAGGAATGTAGTAATTGCGAAAGTTTTTCAAAAAACCCTCGGTTTTAAATTTTTCCCATAAAACTGAAAATAATTCTAAGTGTTAAGAAGAGGGTAATTGCAAAAGTTTTTCAAAAAACCCTCGGTTTTGAATCATTCCAAAAAATCTTAAAATAATTTTTATATTCGGAAGGGGTAATTGTGAAGGTTTTTCAAAAAACCCTCAGTTTTGACTCTTCCAAAAAAACTGAAAATAATTCTAAGTGTTAGGAAATGGATAATTGAAAATGTTTTTCAAAGAACCCTCGATTTTTGACTTTTTCTTCATAAAAACTAAAAATAATTCTAAGTATTGAGAAATGGGTAATTGCGAAGGTTTTTTAAAAAATCCTCGGTTTTGACATTTTCCCCATAAAAACTAAAAATAATTCAAAATGTTAGAATGAGGTAATTGCGTAAGTTTTTCAAAAAAATCATCGGTTTTAACTTTTCCCCCATAAAAACTGGAAATAATTCTAAGTATTGGGAATGGGTAATTGCGATGGTTTTACAAAAAACACTCGGTTTTGATTCTTTTCCAAAAAAACTGTAATTCTAAGTTTTATGAAGGGGTAATTGCGAAAGTTTTTCAAAAAAACCCTTGGTTTTGACTTTTTCCCCATAAAAACTGAAAATAATTATAAGTATTGGGAAGGGGGTAATTGCGAAAGTTTTTTCAAAAAACCCTCGGTTTTGACTTTTTCCCCATAAACACTGAAAATAATTCTAAGTATTGGGAAGGTGGTAATTGCGATAGTTTTATAAAAAACCCATCGGTTTTGAATCTTTCCAAAATCTGAAAATAATTCTAAGTTTTAGGAATGTAGTAATTGCGAAAGTGTTTCAAAAAATCCTCGGTTTTAAATTTTTCCCCATAAAAATTGAAAATAATTCTAAGTGTTAAGAATAAGGTAATTGCAAAATTTTTTCAAAAAACCATCGGTTTTGAATCTTTCCAAAAAATCTTAAAATTTTTGTAAGTATTCGGAAGGGGTAATTGTGAAGGTTTTCCAAAAACTCTCGGTTTTGACTCTTCCAAAAAAACTGAAAATAATTCTAAGTGTTAGGAAATGGGTAATTGAAAAAGTTTTTCAAAGAAACCTCGGTTTTGACTTTTTCCCCATAAAAACTGAAAATAATTATAAGTATTGGGAAATGGGTAATTGAGAAGGTTTTTAAAAAACCCTCGGTTTTGACATTTTTCCCATAAAAACTAAAAATAATTCAAAATATTAGAATAAGGTAATTGCGAAAGTTTTTCAAAAAACCCTCGGTTTTAACTTTTTCCCCATAAAAACTAAAAGTAATTCTAAGTGTTGGGAAGGGGGTATTTGCGATAGTTTTTAAAAAAACCCTAATTTTTGACTCTTTCCAAAAAATTTTAAAATAATTCTAAGTAATGGGAAGGAGTAATTGCGAAGGTTTTTCAAAAAAAACCCTTAGTTTTGACTCCTCAAAAAAAACTGAAAATAATTCTAAGTGTTAGAAGGGTAATTTAGAAGGTTTTTTAAAAAAACACTCGTTTTTGACTTTTTCTCCATAAAAACTAAAAATAATTCTAAGTGTTGGGAAATGGGTAATTGCGAAAGTTTTTTCAAAGAACCCTCGGTTTTGACTTTTTCCCCATAAAAACTGAAAATAATTCAAAATGTTAGAATGAGGTAATTGCGAAAGTTTTTCAAAAACCCTCGGTTTTGACTTTTTCCTAATAAAAACTAAAAATAATTCTAAGTGTTGGGAAATGGGTGATTGCGAAAGTTTTCAAAGAACCCTAGGTTTTGACTTTTCCCCCATGAAAACATAAAATAATTCTAAATCTTGGGAAGGGGTAATTGCGAAGGTTTTTCCAAAAACCCTCGGTTTTGACTTTTCTCAAAGAAACTGAAAATTATTCAAATTGTTGGAAGGGGGTAATTGCGAAAGTTTTTCAAAAAACCTTAGGTTTTGACTTTTTCCCCATAAAAACTGAAAATAATTCTAAGTGTTGGGAAGGGGTAATTGCGAAGGTTTTTCCAAAAACCCTCGGTTTTGACTTTTCCCAAAAAAACTAAAAATAATTCTAAGTGTTGGGAAATGTGTAATTGCTATGGTTTTTCAAAAAACCATCGGTTTTGACATTTTCCTCATAAAAACTAAAAATATTTCAAAATGTTGGAATGAGGTATTTGCGAAAGTTTTTAAAAAAATCATCAGTTTTAAATTTTCCCCCATAAAAACTGAAAAAAATTCTAAGTGTTGGGAAATGAGTAATTGCGAAAGTTTTTTTTAAAAACACTATGTTTTGAGTTTTTCCCCATTAAAACTAAAAATAATTCTAAGTGTTGGGAAGAGGATAATTGTCAAGGATTTTCAAAGAACACTCGGTTTTGACTTTTTCCCCATAAAAACTGAAAATAATTCTAAGTGTTGGGAATGGGGTAATTGCGAAGGTTTTCCCAAAAACCCTCGGTTTTGACTTTTACTAAAAAAACTGAAAATAATTCTAAGTGTTGGGAAATGGGTAATTGCGAAATTTTTTAAAAAAACATCGGTTTTAACTTTTTCCCCATACAAACTGGAAATAATTCTAAGTATTGGGAAGGGGTAATTGCGATGGTTTTACAAAAAACACTCGGTTTTGATTCTATTTCAAAAAATCTTAAAATAATTCAAAGTATTGTGAAGGGGTAATTGCGAAAGTTTTTCAAAAACCCTCGGTTTTGACTCTTTCTACAAAATCTGAAAATAATTCTAAATATCAGGAAGGGTAAGTGCGAAGGTTTTACAAAAAAACATTCGGTTTTAGCTCTTTCCAAAAAATCTGAAAATAATTCTGAGTATTGGGAAGGGGTAATTGCGAAAGTTTTTCAAAAAACCTCCGGTTTTGACTTTTCCCCCATAAAAACTGAAAATAATTCTAAATATTGTGGAGAGGGTAATTTCAAAATTATTTTAAAAAAACCCTCGGTTTTGACTTTTTTCACATAAAAACTGAAAATAATTCTATGTATTAGGAAGGTGGTAATTGCGAAAGTTTTTCAAAAAAACCCTTGGTTTTGACTTTTTCCCCATAAAAACTGAAAATAATTCTAAGTGTGGGGAAGAGGGTAATTGCCAAGGTTTTTCAAAGAACCCTCGGTTTTGACTTTTTCCCCATAAAAACTGAAAATAATTCTAAGTATTGGGAAGGGGGTAATTTCAAAGGTTTATCAAATAACCCTCGGTTTTGACTCTTTCCAGAAAATCTGAAAATAATTCTAAATATTGGGAAAGGGTAATTGCGAAGGTTTTACAAAAAATATTCGGTTTTAACTTTTTCCAAAAAATCTGAAAATAATTCTAAGTATTGGGAAGGGGTAATTGCGAAAGTTTTTCAAAAAACATCTGGTTTTGACTTTTTCCCCATAAAACTGAAAATAATTCTAAGTGTTGAGAAATGGGTAATTGCGAAAATTTTTAAAAAACCATTGGTTTTGATTTTTCCCCATAAAAACTGAAAATAATTCTAAGTTTTAGGGAGAGGGTAATTGCAAAGGTTTTTTTTAAAAAAACATCGGTTTTGACTCTTTTTCAATAAAAACTGAAAATAATTCTAAGTGTTGGGAAATGGGTAATTGCGATGGTTTTTCAAAAAACCATCGGTTTTGACATTTTCCCCATAAAAACTAAAAATAATTCAAAATGTTGGAATGAGGTAATTGCGAAAGTTTTTCAAAAAATCATTGCTTTTAATTTTTTCTCCATAAAAACTGGAAATAATTCTAAGTATTGGGAAGGGGTAATTATGATGGTTTTACAAAAAACACTCGGTTTTGATTCTTTTTCAAAAAATCTGAAAATAATTCGAACTATTGTGAAGGGGGTAATTGCAAAAGTTTTTCAAAAAACCCTCAGTTTTGACTATTTTACCATAAAAACTAAAAATAATTCTAAGTGTTGGGAAGGGGTATTTGCCAAGGTTTTTCAAATAAACCTCGGTTTTGACTTTTTCCCCATAAAAACTGAAAATAATTCTAAGTATTGGGAAGGGGGTAATTGCGTTTTTCCCCTTAAAAAACTGAAAATAATTCTAAATATTGTGGAAAGGATAATTGCAAAGTTATTTAAAAAAAAACCTCAGTTTTGACTTTTTCCCCATAAAAATTGAAAATAATTCTAAGTGTTGGAAATTGGTAATTGCGAAAGTTTTTCAAAAAACCCTATGTTTTAAGTTTTTCTCCATAAAAACTGAAAATAATTCGAAGTATTGGGAATGTGGTAATTGCGAAAGTTTTTCAAAAAACCCTCGGTTTTTATTTTTTCCCCATAAAAACTGAAAATAATTCTAAGTGTTGGGAAGAGGGTTTTTGGATAAACCTTCGCAATTACCACTTCCCAATACTTAGAATTATTTTCAGATTTTTTGTAAAAGTGTCAAAACCGAGGGGTTTTTAAAAACCTTCGCAATTACCCCCTTCGCAACACTTATAATTATTTTTAATTTTTAAGGGAAAATAGTAAAAACGAGGGTTTTTTGAAAAATCTTCGCAATTACCATTTCCCAACACTTAAAATTATTTTTAGTTTTTATGAAGAAAAAGTCAAAACCAAGGGTTTTTTAACAAACCATCACAATTACCCCTTTTCCAACACATATAATTATTTTCAGTTTTTTTGGAATAGTCAATACCGAGGGTTTTTTGAAAAACTTTCGCAATTACCCATTTCCCAACACTTCGAATTATTTTCAGTTTTTTTAGAAGAGTCAAAACCGAGGGTTTTTTGAAAAACTTTCGTAATTACCCTTTCCCAATACTTAGAATTATTTTAAGATTATTTGGAAATAGTCAAAACCGAGGGTTTTTGAAAAACTTTCGCAATTATCATTTCCCAACACTTTGAATTAATTTTAGTTTTTATGGGGGAAAAATCAAAACCGAGGGTTTTTTGAAAAACTTTCGCAATTACCCATTTCCCAATACTTAAAATTATTTTCAGATTTTTGGAAAAGATTCAAAATCAAAAGTTTTTTGTAAAACTTTCGCAATTAGCCCCTTCCCAATAGTTAGAATTATTTTCAGATTATTTAGAAAGAGTAAAACCGAGGATTTTTTTTTGTAAAACCTTCGCAATTACCCCCTTCCCATTACTTAGAATTATTTCAAATTTGTTGGAAAAAGTCAAAACCGAGGTATTTTTGAAAAACCTTCACAATTACCCTTTCCCAACACTTAGAATTATTTTTAGTTTTTACGAAGAAAATGCCAAACAAGAGTTTTTTGAAAAAAATTTCGCAATTACCCTTCTCAAAACTTAGAATTGTTTTCCGTTTTTTTGAGAAGAATTAAAACCGAGAGTTTTTTTACAAACCTTCACAATTACCCCCTTTCCAACATTTAGAATTATTTTCAATTTTTATGGGAAAATAGTCAAAACCAATGGTTTTTTTTATTTAGAATTACCCGTTTCCCAATATTTAGAATTATTTTTATTTTTTTTAGGAAAAATCAAAACCGAGGGTTTTTATAAAAAACTTCGCAATTACCCATTTCCCAACACTTAGAATTATTATCAGTTTTTTTTGGGAAAACTCAAAACCAAGAGTTTTTGGAAAACCTTCGCAATTACCCCTTCCCAATATTTAAAATTATTTTCAGATTTTTTGGAAAGAGTCAAAATCGAAGGTTTTTTTTTAAACGTTCGGAATTACCCCTTCCCAATACTTAGAATTATTTTCAGATTATTTGGAAAGAGTCAAAACCGAGGGTTTTTTGAAAAATATTCACAATTACCTCCTTACTAACACTTAGAAATATTTTCAGTTTTTATGGGGGAAAAGTCAAAACCGAGGGTTTTTTAAAAAACCTTCGCAATTACCCTCTCCCCAACACTTGGAATTATTTTCAGTTTTTATGGGGAAAAAAGTCAAAACCGTGGGTTTTTTGAAAACCTTCCTAATTACCCAATTCCTAACACTTAGAATTATTTTTAGTTTTTATGGGAAAAAAGTCAAAACCGAGGGTTTTTTTGAAAAACCTTCGCAATGACCCCCTCCCCAACACTTAGAACTATTTCAGTTTATTTGGGTAAAAAGTCAAAACCGGGGTCGTTTGAAAAACTGTAATAATTACTCTATTCCCAATACTTAGAATTATGTTTTTTGTAAATCCTTCGCAATTACCCCTTCTCAATACTTCGAATTATTTTCAGATTTTTTGGAAAGAGTCAAAATCGAGGGATTTTTTGAATAACTTTCGCTATTACCCAATTCCCAACACTAAGAATTATTTTCAGATTTTTTGGAAAGAGTCAAAACCGAGGGTTTTTTGAAAAACCTTTGCAATTACCCCCTTCCCAACACTTCGAATTATTTTCAGATTTTTTGAGAAAAGTCAAAACCGAAGGTTTTTTGAAAAACTTCGCAATTACCCATTTCCCAACAATTAGAATTATTTTTAGTTTTTTTTGGGAAAAGTCAAAACCGATGGTTTTTTGAAAAACTTCGCAATTACTCTTTCCCAATACTTATAATTATTTTAAGATTGTTTGGAAAGAGTCAAAACCGAGGGTTTTTTGAAAAACTTTCGCAATTACTTCCTTCCCAACACTTAGAATTATTTTCAGTTTTTATGGTGAAAAAGTCAAAACCGAGGGTTTTTTTGAAAAATCTTTGCAATTACCCTCTTCCCAACACTTAGAATTATTTTCAGTTTTTATGAGGAATAAAGTTAAAACCGAGGGTTTTTTTTAAAACTTTCGCAATTACCCCATTCCCAACACTTAGAATTATTTTCAGTTTTTATGGGGAAAAAAGTTAAACCGAGGGTTTTTTTAAAAACTTTCGCAATCACCCCATTCCCAACACTTAGTATCATTTTCAATTTTTTTTTGGAAAAATCAAAACCGAGGGTTTTAGAAAAACCTTCGTAATTACCCTTTTCCCAGCACTTGAAATTATTTTCAGTTTTTATGTAGAAATAGTCAAAACCTAGGGTTTTTAGAAAAACTTTCGCTATTACCCCCTTCCCAATATTTAGAATTATTTTAAGAATATTTAGAAAGACTCAAAATTGAGAGTTTTTTGAAAAACTTTCCCAATTACCTCATTTCCAACACTTATAATTATTTTCAGTTTTTATGAGAAAAAATTCAAAACCGAGGGTTTTTGGAAAACTTTCGCAATTACTAATTTCCCAACACTTAGAATTATTTTCAGTTTTTTTGGAATAGTCAAAACTGAGGGTTTTTTTGAAAAACCTTCGCAATTACCCTTTCCTAATACTTAGAATTATTTTAAGATTATTTGGAAAAAGTTAAAACCGAGGGTTTTTTTGAAAAACCTTCGCATTTACCCTCTTCCAACCACTTAGAACTATTTTCAGTTTTTATGGGGAAAAAGGTTAAACCGAGGGTTTTTTTGAAAAACTTTCACAATTACTCCATTCCCAACACTTAGAATTATTTTTAGTTTTTTTGAGAAGAGTCAAAATCGATGGTTTTATGAAAAACCTTCGCAATTACCCATTTCCCAACACTTAGAATCATTTTCAGTTCTTTTGGGAAAAATAAAAACCGAGGGTTTTAGAAAAACTTTTGCAATTAGAAATGATCAAAAGGGCTGTATTTGCCAGAGAATTAGGAGTTCCTATTGTAATGCATGACTACTTAACAGGGGGATTCACTGCAAATACTAGCTTGGCTCATTATTGCCGAGATAATGGCTTACTTCTTCACATCCACCGTGCAATGCATGCAGTTATTGATAGACAGAAGAATCATGGTATACACTTTCGTGTACTTGCTAAAGCGTTACGTATGTCTGGGGGAGATCACATTCACTCTGGTACTGTAGTAGGTAAACTGGAAGGGGAAAGAGACATCACTTTGGGCTTTGTTGATTTACTGCGTGATGATTTTATTGAAAAAGATAGAAGCCGCGGTATTTATTTCACTCAAGATTGGGTCTCTTCCCAACACTTAGAATTATTTCAGTTTTTATGGGGAAAAAGTCAAAACCGAGAGTTTTTTTGAAAAACTTTTGCGATTACCTATTTCTCAACACTTAGAATTAATTTTAGTTTTTATAAGGAAAAAGTAAAAACCGAGGGTTTTTTTGAAAAAGCTTCGCAATTACCCATTTCACAACACTTAGAATTATTTTCAGTTTTTATAGGGAAAAAGTAAAAACCGAGGGTTTTTTTGAAAAAGCTTCGCAATTACCCTCTTTACAACACTTAGAATTATTTTCAGTTTTTAGATTTTTTAAGAAGATTTAAAACTGAGGGTTTTCGAAAAACCTTCGCAATTACCTATTTCTCAACACTTAAAATTATTTTCAGGTTTTTTGGAAGAGTCAAAACCGAGGGTTTTTGGAAAAACCTTCGCAATTACCCCTTACCAATACTGATAATTATTTTCAGATTATTTGGAAATAGTCAAAACCGAATGTTTTTTGCAAAACGTTCGCAATTACCCCCTTCCAAATACTTAGAATTATTTTCAGATTATTTGGAAACCGAGGTTTTTTTTAATAAACTTTCGCAATTACTTCCTTTCCAACACTTAGAAATATTTTCAGTTTTTATGGGGAAAAAGTCAAAACCGAGGGTTTTTTAAAAAACTTTCGCTATTACCCATTCCTAACACTTTGAATTATTTTTAGTTTTTATGGGAAAAAAAGTTAAAACTGAGGGTTTTTTAGAAAAACCTTCGCAATTACCCTCTCTCCAACACTTAGAATTCGTAAAACGTTCGCAATTACCCCCTTCCAAATACTTAGAATTATTTTCAGTTTTTATAGGAAAAAAGTCAAAATCGGGGGTTTTTTGAAAAACTGTCGCAATTACCCTTCCCAATACTTAGAATTATTTTCAGATTTTTTGGAAAAAGTTAAAACCGAAGGTTTTTTTATAAAATCTTCGCAATTACCCACTTCCCAATACTTTGAATTATTTTCAGATTTGTTGGAAAGAGTCAAAACCGAGGGTTTTTTGAAAAATCTTTGCAATTACCCATTTCCTAACACTTGGAATTATTTATAGTTTTTATGGGGAAAAAAGTCAAAACCGAGAGTTTTTTTGAAAAACATTCGCTATTACCCCCTTCCCAACACTTAGAATTATTTTTAGTTTTTTTGAAAAGAGACAAAACCGAGGGTTTTTGAAAAACCATCGCAATTACCCATTTCCCATCACTTAGAATTATTTTAAGATTATTTGGAAAGAGTCAAAACCGAGGGTTTTTTGGAAAACTATCCGAATTACCTCCTTCCAAACACTTATAATAATTTTCAGTTTTTATGAGAAAAAATTAAAAACTAGGGTTTTTTGAAAAACTTACGCAATGACCGAGGGTTTTTTGAAAAAGCTTCCCAATTACCCTCTTCCCAACACTTAAAATTATTTTCAGTTTTTATGGGGAAAAAGTCAAAACCGAGGGTTTTTTGAAAATCCTTCGCAATTACCCATTTCCCAAAACTTAGAATTATTTTCAGTTTTTTTGGAAGAGTCAAAACCAAGGGTTTTTGGAAAAACCTTCGCAATTACCCCCTTACCAATATTTAAAATTATTTTCAGATTTTTTGGAAAGAGGCAAAACCGAAGGTTTTTTGTAAAACGTTCGCAATTACCCCTTCCAAATACTTAGAAATATTTTTAGAATATTTGGAAAGAGTCAAAACCGAGGGTTTTTTTAATAAACTTTCGCAATTACTCCCTTCCCAACACTTAGAAATATTTTCAGTTTTTATGGGGAAAAAGTCAAAACCGAAGGTTTTTTGAAAAACTTTCGCTATTACCCATTTCCTAACACTTTGAATTATTTTTTGTTTTTATGTGGAAAAAGTCAAAACTGAGGGTTTTTTTGAAAAACCTTCGCAATTACTTTCTCTCTAACACTTTGAATTATTTTAAGTTTTTATGGGAAAAAAGTCAAAACCGGGGGATTTTTGAAAAACTATCGCATTTACCCCTTCCCAATACTTAGAATTATTTTTAAATTTTTTGGAAAAAATAAAAACCGAAGGTTTTTTTGTAAAACCTTCGCAATTACCCACTTCCCAATACATAGAATTATTTCAGATTTGTTGGAAAAAATCAAAACCGAGGGTTTTTTGAAAAATTTCGCAATTACCATTTCTAACACTTAGAATTATTTTTAATTTTTATGAAGAACAAGTCAAAACTGAGGGTTTTTTGAAAAACTTTCGCAATTACCCCATTCTCAATACTTAGAATTGTTTTCAGATTTTTTGAGAAGAGTTAAAACCGAGGGTTTTTTTGACAAATCTTCACAATTACCCCCTTCCCAACACATAGAATTATTTTTAATTTTTATGGGAAAATAGTTAAAAACGAGGGTTTTTTGAAAAACTTTCGCAATTACCCCCTTCCCAACACTTATAATTATTTTCAGATTTTTTGAGAAGAGTCAAAACCGAGGGTTTTTATAAAAACCTTCGAAATTACCCATTTCCCAACACTTAGAATTATTTTCAGTTTTTTTGGGAAAACTCAAAACTCAGGGTTTTTGGAAAAACCTTCGCAATTACCCCTTCCTAATGCTTAAAATTATTTTTAGAATTTTTGAAAAGAGTCAAAACCGAGAGTGATAGGATCGGCTTTATCGATAGAGACGAGGGTCTAGCTATTGATGAAGGCTTATGAAAAATGGTTTGAAAGAAATCTTGTTAGGAATTTAATTCGCTTTCTATTTTACGCAAACCCTTGTAAACACTTGAAACAGAATCAAGGTTACTTAGGTTTGAAGTTCAAGATGAGAAATGTGAAGATGACAAAAATGAAAAGACACAGTAGTTTGTTTATGGATGTTCGGAGCAAATCTCCTACTTCAACCCTTCTTCCAACTACTGGAAGGATTCACTATAATATGATTCGAATCAAATACAGTTTGCACACACTTAGCTCACTATTGAATAGAACACACTCTGTTCAATTTACAAGATGAAGAATATCAATCAGCTAACGGTGTTTTTGATTCTAGCGCTCTCTTGATTCACACACAGTACAATCAGGAAAGCAGCTCACAGCTTGAATATTCAAAGAATTTATTTCTCAGTAGTTCTTCTCAGATAGTATTTCTTAGTTGATCGAATGGCAGTTTGTCTGTTGTCCTTGAGATTTGATAAATACTGGGTAGAGACTAACAGTCGAATCTTTAGAATGATACGTGGCACTCTTCCATTGGAAAGCCTCCATAGTACGCAGCAGGTTCTAAGCACAGGGATCGTGGCCGTACTCCAACTGGTAGTGCGCCGAATATTCCATCAGAGATGTACCTGCAAAACAAGTAATGTGAGGCAAATTCTCTTACGTGGCATTCGTTGGTTGGTTGCATATAACTATCGTACTAATCTTCACTAGAAAGTGGAGCAGGAGTAGAGTACAGTTATAGCACGTGGGTAGGCGGGTGCTAGTTTCAAGCATACTGGTTAAGCATAGCATTAGACGTATTTCAGTTAGACAACCTCGTCTAATGAAAACAAACATCCCCGTTTTAGAGCAGAATCCATTAGACCACCTGGTCTAATGGGATTAGACTTACGTCTAATTACAATCACTTTAGACTAATCTGAAGGAGTTAGACTACACGTCTAACTTTTACCAATTAGACTTCAAGACTAATCTTTCACAAACCATTAGACTGCACGTCTAATTCCGGTTCTACTTCAGATTTGTCTGAAGGAGTTAGATTACACGTCTAACTTTCACAATACATTAGACTGCACGTCTAACTCCACGAGTTAGACTGCATGTCTAATTACAAGTTCCATTAGACTACACGTCTAACTCCACGAGTTAGACTGCACGTCTAATTACGAGTTCCATTAGACTACACGTCTAACTCTACGAGTTATACTGCACGTCTAATTACGGGTTCCATTAGACTACATATCTAACTCCACGAGTTAGACTGCACGTCTAATTACTGGTTCCATTAGACTGCACGTCTAATTACGGTTCTACTTCAGACTTGTCTGAAGGAGTTAGACTACATGTCTAACTTTCTCTTTCCATTAGGCTGCACGTCTAACTCCGCTGAGTTAGACTGTACGTCTAATTCCAAATATATTAGAGTGCATGTCTAACTCCGCTGAGTTAGACTGCACGTCTAATTCCGAATTTATTAGACTGTACGTCTAACTCCACGAGTTAGACTACACGTCTAATTCCGAATTTATTAGACTGCACGTCTATCTCCACGAGTTAGACTACATGTCTAATTACAGAGTCTATTAGACTGCACGTCTAACTCCGCTGAGTTAGACTGCACGTCTAACTCCGTTGAGTTAGACTGCACGTCTAACTCCACTGAGTTAGACTGCATGTCTAATTCCTCTAATAGACTACACGTCTAACATCGCTTAGTTAGACTACACGTCTAACTTCGCTAGTTAGACTGCACGTCTAACTCTGTGTATCTAATGCCAAATCGGTCTAATGAGCCTCATTAGAACCAAGTCTAATCAAATTGTTCTTTAATACACTTACATCAAAAACAATTAGACGTATAAATTATTTCATCATCAAAATCTCAATAGTCAAACTATTTCAACACTAAGTCAAAATAATTTGACCCAACAGTTTCCCCCTTTTTGATGATGAAATTGAAAACCTGCATATATATATAAAAAAATATGCATTCATCATATAAATAAACTTATGTTTACTTACAGCAAACTTCTCAAACTTCCAAAACCAATATTCAGAACATAATCAAAGAAACATTGTTTGAGAAACTTAAAAGAGTAGGAGAAAATAAATTATTGTTCTTCCCTTTTTACTCGAGGATTGGTTGGGCTCATGTCTTGACCGCTTAACATATTTTGAAAAGGAGGAAGAATGCGACCACCACGACCGCTTCCACTTGATCTCCCACCATGATCACCCCCAATGGCACGACTTCTTTGATCAAAACCAGATTGCCTACCACGACCACCACCAGTGCTTCGGCCTCCACGATCACCACCGCTTCGACCTCCGTCTCTTTTGGTTGGCCTTGGATTTTCATCGTTGCTCGACGCTCGTCTAGATCTAGTGTCGGTTGACACACCGTTACTTCTTCTACTTGACTCACCTTGGGTGATACGAGGTTTAGCTTTTTCAGCATCAACTTTCGCATTCTCTTTTGCTTGAAATTTTCTCGCAATAGAGTCAGCATACTCCAGTCGTTCTCTATCTGTTTTTCTTAAGCATCCTAGAATTTCTACCATCTGGTTTTTCACCAAACTGAGTTCCTCAATAGTTTCTCGATGACGATCATCATTGATGTGCCTTTCAAGGTCCATCATTTCAGATTGGCGATTGTAGAGCTTCTTTTCAAATTTGGAGAAGTTTGAATTTGAGATGTGAGTTTCATACGTGTTCTTTTTCAGAGTATTGTCCAATTCATTCAAAACTTTGACAAAAGCAGTAAATTCCTTTCTCTCTTCTTTCTAGGTATTTAGAGCCTTTATCATGTTTAATCTCATAAAAACCACGTTCTTTTGAAGAGAAGAGAGCACAGAAGTCATAGACTTTAAAAGCTTGATACCGTCAGCAGAGGATACTTCATTAGATGAATTCTCTTGAGATTCTGCTGCCATACTCTGAATAGGTTCAAAATGGGTATGAATCTGCATGGATTGCTCCGGTTGATCCTTCTAGGACACATTACTAGATTTATTGAGCTCTTCTTCTACCAATTCCCTTTCAGCTCTCTGAAATCATTCATACAGATCTCCCTTGTAGCGAAGAGGATTGTTGACATTTTCATGAACACTTCCCGCAATGATCTCAGGGAATGGAAGGGGCCTAACATAACTAGCATTTTGATTTTGTTCCTCCTCAAATGAGGAACTTTCTTCTTCAGCATCTTTATCTTTGGACGGTTCCCCCTCAGATCTGATAAATTCTGGCTGAGTTACTTCAGCCTCCTTCTCTTTGGCTTCCACTATTCTTACAACAGGGGATATCACAACTTCTTCGTCATTAGGAGCTTGAGCAGACTTCTCAATAATATCTTCTTCAATAACTTCTTCTTCATGAGTTGGAAGAGCTTGTTCAGACTCTTGAACAATCACCTCTTCTTCTTTTAAGAGAGGGTTCTCTTAAACGGGTTGATCCAAAAGACGTATTTCTTTAGCAGAAAGATTCCCAAATTCAATCAGAAGAGCAGCATATAGCTCATCTGTATCATCATTATCATCAGGGATATCCATTGGTTCATCATCAACAAAAGGATTTGCTCTAGAGTAGTTAGCGCCATGAACGTATTGGGTAACAACCGAGACGTAATTATCCATAATGTCGTTTAATCATTTCAAAACTTTCGCTTCCACTTCAGAGCCTTTCTCAACGGGGTTAAAGTTTTCCTTTCTAGCTTCAAGAATGGGGAATACCGCTCTTCCTCTTAAACACGCTTTAACAAGATCATTTCTCTTCAGAGCTTCAGGCACATCTGAAGTTTTGGCCCACTTGAGAGCCTTCTTTTCATTGGCTACACACTTCTTCCATTCACAAATTATTTCAGAATTTGTTAATGCTTCGTTATACTTGATAAACAGTCTTTCCAGGATCCAAGATTCAAATATTTCCATCTTTTCAGCCGCAATGGCTTTGACTTGATCTAACAAGAGGTCAACAATTCTTGTTGCCTCCGAAACATCTTCATTAACAGTAGTTGCAATATTCTTACCTTTTATAGCAACCTCGACAGGTTTTGGAGCAGGTCTAGGTTCACTAAATACAATTCCACACGATAGCCTTGTGGAACGCATCAACTCGTACGCAGATTGGGGTTTCTTGCACAATATAGCAGGGAGCTCTACACGAGTGACCTTCCCAGTTACTAAGGAATCCTTAGAAATGGGATTTAACGAGGGAGTTTCTCTGATAGAAAAAGAGGACCCCTTTTCAGCAGAATTACCAGCAGCAAGGGTAAGGACAACACCTTGTTCTAGTTGAGCAGTCTCTGTAACACCTACGGCTACTTGATTAGGTTGATTAACGGGAGACTCAGTCCTGTTAACATTTTCAATATTCGGACCAGCTGACTCAATAGTGGGGCCCTTCAGCAGATTCCTTTTCAGGAGTAAAAACAGATTCAACTTGTTCCATCGCAGGAACATCAAACTTAGGCACATCGGCCAATGGTCTAGAAGAAGTTACCTTCATTGATTTAGACGCACGGGGGGCCTTAGACTTCTTTTCTTTCAAGACACAAGATCTCGAGGGCTTTCTCAGGATGGTCACCGGAGAAGACAAAGAGGACAGGGGAGTAGAAGCAAGTACACTTGGACCTTACCTGATCCTTGAATCGACTGATTCAGAATCCTTCTTTGTGGAGCTTTTCAGACTGGAGGAACTAGCCTCTGATTCATTGATGGTCTTTGATCTCTTCGCCCCCGTTGACATAATAGAAGCAGACGGCTGTCTAGATCGATTAGCAGGCCTACCACATGTCTGTTGACTAGATGCACCTGAGGCGGATTCTATAATGTTCTTCATTCTCATTAGGGTGCTGGCGACTGTAAAGGCAGAAAATACCCTGGGAGAATTGATTTGCTTAGGTTCAACCATCGGAACCCCCAAATGTTCCAACAATCGACTTAGTTGAGTCGCGAACGTTATGCTTTCCTTATTCGCCTAGTTGATAGAAAAGCTAAAGTTCTGAAAAAGAGTTGAAGGCCAGTTTATCTGGATTCCCTTTGAGATGGAGCACATATAGTCAAAACGATCTTGACTATAGAGATTAAATAACCAGCCTTCCCTTGGAGTGCTTTTGCTATCAAATTGTTTAACAAAATAAAGTGAGGTTTGAGGACCTTCTTACTTCCATTTACATGAATCGCCGAGCCATCGGCAGAAAAAGCCTTCTTCATCTCTTGCATTATATCTGATGAGAGAAGCATGTCGAACGAATGCCCCTCCATCGGAAGTTCAAAGAACTCCACATATACAGTCTCGTCGAAAGATATTTCCACGCCGTTAATGGTTGCTACGATATAGTCCCCTACCATCGTTGTAGATTTGAAGAACTCGCGAACTTCTTTTTCGTAGAATATGAATGGACTACCAAGATACTTTCTTAAACTAGAATACTCTAGGGTTCTGAACATATCCATCACTTACGGCTGATCGAAGGTGTAGACCGATGGAAAATCCACCTGGAATGTACAATGACACAGCGTGATTCTCTTGTTCACCATTTTTAGAAGAATATGAACAAACACAAGATTAAGAGAGATTTAGAGAGAAAGATGCAAAGAAAACTAGGGTTCTTAAGAATCTTGAGAGATGAAAATCTTTCAAACTCATGTAAGGATGTCCTTATATAGATAGAAAAGATATATAGAATAACCGTCACTTTTCTTAGGGGTATGGCCCAACAATTAATGTTAGACGTCCTTTCCAAAGAGTCATCATTAAAAATGAGGGTATATCAGTCATTCTCTCTAAACTTGAAAGACACGTGTCTTCATGTTGTTAAGAGATGACTGTTTAATATTTGAGCGGGAAAAACGGATAACTCTTCATGTGGGACAGCTGTCCTTGATCAGTCTAATCGGCACATAGTTAGATGTTTTTCTTACTGCACACATCCATGTAACTAAACGTCTATTAGACGGATGGGTCCATTAGACGCATACGTCTAATTCCATATTGTAAAGAATACGTCTAATGTCTATTAGACGTGTACGTCTAATTACGCATGAACACCACATGTTAGACGTGTGTTTGGTTAGACGTGAGCATCCTCTTGCTCATGACGTAGAAACGTCTAACGTCCATTAGACGTGTACGTCTAACCGCGTAGGTTTTAAACCTCAACATATAGAATTAGATGTATAGATTGTGAGCAAAAATAAGTCTAAGTACATACCGTTTCTTTTAGACACCCTTGTCTAATAGATCGATTAAGGTCATTCGTCTAGAGAGTATCTTTACTTTCAAAATAATTTTCCCTCTCATTTTGTATAGGGACAGAAAAGCATAAGAAACAGTTTTTGTGGTCCAAAGACCAAAAATATTTTTAACAAATAAAAACATTTAATCTACTAGAATGACAAAGGCCATTGTTGATCTTCTAGGCTGTATACTCAAAAGAGTATTCTTCCTGCTTCCTTTATGCAATGCTCCTGCATCACATACAAAAGAAACTATTTACATATTTTAGTACCCATATTTAATTGGGTCCTCGATCAATTAGTCCCTTAGGAATCTATATTTGAGTTATTCTGATGGATTTTCCATTTTGTATTGTGATTAATGCATAAGATTTTGACTTAGCAGATGTCTTCCTGCTAGCCACTGATCCCTTAGCTCTAGAAGAAGACTTTCGTTTAAAATTCCTTGACTTTGAGTTAGGTTTTAGATTGATAGACTTGTTGGTTACTTCTAACTTATTCTTAAGCCAGCTAACAATCGGCGGAACATAAATTATTTCATTTTTGAAAGTTACTTCTTCATGAATATGATCAAATTCAATGTCAGTAATACTCCCTTTGACAAAACTTATTGGCTTAAGCTTGTCAGTTGCAGAGTTTGACTTTTTGCAGGACAGGTTAGAGTCATTGCTATCAAATCCCAATCCGGATCTAGATCCAGTAGGTTTTAACTTGCTGATTTGATATTTGACAGCTTCTCCGGACCTTGTCCATGCACAGACAACATAATTTAACCTCTTGTTTTCAGATGAAAGGGTTTGAATTTGTTTTTTGAGCATCTCATTCTCAGATGAGATCTCTTCAACCTTCTTTTCGAAAACGTTTGACTCTTCAGTTTGAAATAGAATCGGTTTGTTTACATCTAGTGAAGATTTAGTTTCATTTAGGGATTCTGCTAGCTTTCTGTATTCGATGACCATGTCATTTAGTGCAGCTACCAGTTGTTCCCTTGAAAATCTTTCGGAAGAGAAGTCAAATACCTCAGTCTCCTGAGTCCTTTCTTCATCTTCTCTTGCCATGAAGCATGCCACCTCTTCTTCATCACTTTCACTAGATGAGAAGTAGGAATCATGGTTGTTTCGCTTGTTCTTCCCGTCACCTGCCATAAGAGCCTTCGGCTCTTTTCCATCATCCTTGGCATCTTCACGTTTCGGTTTCCGGCATTTCGATGCATAATGACCTTTAATACCACAGTTAAAACACATAACATTAGTTTTAGATTTCTTATTTTCATTAGAATTAGAAGAGTTTGAGTTAGAATTGCTCTACTTCATGAAGTCGCCAAACTTCTTCACAAAGAGAGATATGGCGTCGCTGCTCAACTGCTGAGCCGCCAACTTCACATCCGGAGCGGTTGGTGGCTCTTCAGCAGTCACCAGCGCCTTGGCAATGATAATGGATGTGGATTGATCTTCTTCCATCCTACAGTTCAGCTCGAACTCATAGGCCTTGAGATCAGCGAAGAGATCAAAGAGAGAGATCTTATTAAGATCTTTGGATTCTCCCATTGCCATCGTCTTTATGTCCCATTCCCTTGGAAGATCACGCATGACCTTGATAGCAAGCTCCCGGTAGCTATATGTCTTGCCTATGATGGATAGGGAGGAGACAATCTTGCTGAATCTGGTGTCGAAGTCGTTCATTGTTTCACCAGGACGCATCTTGAAACTATCAAACTACTGAGTGGCAACCATAATCTTGTTTTCCTTGGTTTGCTCGTTGCCCTCACACAGTTGGGTGAGTCTGTCCAGGCCTCTTTGGCAGTATCGCATTCAATAATGTAGTTGAACATGCTATCATCGAGAGATCTATACAGAACATCAAGAGCCTTGTTGTTGAGGTTGTTCTGCCTCTTTTCTTTGTCGGTCCATTCAGCTTCCTCCTTATCGATCTTGATAGGTCCTTCTGTGACGACACTCCACATGTCGTCATGAAGAGAATAAAGATGAGCACGAACTCTTTTCTTCCATACAATATAGTTTTCTCAAGAGAAGGTTGGAATGACTGTAGCACTGGCATCTTTGGTTGTGGTCGATATTTTTAAGGAAAAGCTTGAGAATAGAAACAGGGTTCTAGTACCAATTGATATGATCGACTTTATCGATAGAGACGGGGGTCTGGCTATTGATGAAGGCTGATGAAAAACGGTTTTAAAGAAATCTTGTTAGGGATTTAATTCACTTTCTATTCTACGCAAACCCTTGTAAACACTTGAAACAAAATCAAGGCAGAATTGTTTAGTTAGGTTTGAAGCTCAAGATAAGAAATGTGAAGATGACAGAAATGAAAAGACACAGTAGTTTGTTTATGGTTGTTCGGAGCAAACTCTCCTACGTCACCCCTTCTTCCAACCACCGGAAGGATTCACTATAATATGATTCGAATCAAATACAGTTTGCACACACTTAGCTCACTATTGAACAGAACACACTTTGATCAATTTACAAGATGAAGAATATCACTCAGCTAACGTTGTTTTTGATTCTAGCTCTCTCTTGATTCACACATAGTACAATCAGGAAAACAGCTCACAACTTGAATATTCAAAGGATTTATTTCTCAGTAGTTCTTCTCAGATAGTATTTCTTAGTTGATCGAATGGCAGTTCGTCCGTTGCCCTTGAGACTATCTATTTCTTAATTGATCGAATGGCAGTTCGTCCGGTCGAATCTTTAGAATGATACGTGGCACTCTTCCATTGGAAAGCCTCCATAGTACGCAGCAAGTTCTGAGCACAGGGATCGTGGCCGTACTCTAACTAGAAGTGCGCCGAATATTCCATCAGAGATGTACCTGCAAAATAAGTAATGTGAGGGAAATTCTCTTACGTGGCAATCGTTGGTTGGTTGCATATATCTATCGTACTAATCTTCACTAGAAAGTGGAGCAGGAGTAGAGTACAACTATAGCACGTGGGTAGGCGGGTGCTAGCTTCAAGCATATTGGTTAAGCATAGCATTAGACGTATTTCAGTTAAACAACCTCGTCTAATGAAATCAAACATCCCCCTCTAAGAGCAAAATCCATTAGACCACCTGGTCTAATGGGATTAGACTTACGTCTAATTACAATCACTTTAGACTAATCTGAAGGAGTTAGACTACACGTCTAACTTTCACCAATTAGACTTCACGTCTAATCTTTCACAAACCATTAGACTGCACGTCTAACTCCACGAGTTAGACTGCACGTCTAATTCCGGTTCTACTTCAGACTTGTTTGAAGAAGTTAAACTGCATGTCTAACTCCACGAGTTAGACAGCACGTCTAATTACGAGTTCCATTAGACTGCACGTCTAACTCCACGAGTTAGACTACACTACACGTCTAATTACGAGTTCCATTAGACTGCACGTCTAACTCCACGAGTTAGACTGCATGTCTAATTACGGGTTTCATTAAACTACATGTCTAACTCCACGAGTTAGACTGCACGTCTAATTACTGGTTCCATTAGACTGCACGTCTAACTCCACGAGTTAGACTGCACGTCTAATTACGGTTCTGCTTTAGACTTGTCTGAAGGAGTTAGACTACACGTCTAACTTTCTCTTTACATTAGGCTGCACGTCTAACTCCGCTAAGTTAGACTGCACGTCTAATTCCAATATATTAGACTGCACGTCTAACTCCGCTGAGTTAGATTGCACGTCTAATTCCGAATTCCTTAGACTGTACATCTAACTCCACGAGTTAGACTGCACATCTAATTCTAAATTCATTAAACTGCACGTCTAACTCCACGAGTTAGACTGCACAGCTAATTACAGAGTCTATTAGACTGCACGTCTAACTCCGTTAAGTTAGACTGCACGTCTAATTCCTCTAGTTAGACTACACGTCTAACACCGCTTAGTTAGACTACATGTCTAGCTTCGCTAGTTAGACTACACGTCTAACTCTTTGTATCTAATGCCAAATCGGTCTAATGAGCCTCATTAGAACCAAGTCTAATCAAATTGTTTTTTAATACACCTGCATCAAAAACAATTAGACGCATAAATTATTTCATCATCAAAATCCCAATAGTCAAACTATTTCAACACTAAGTCAAAATAATTTGACCCAACAGAAAGTTTGTTTGTAAAACGTTCGTAATAACCCCCTTCCCAATACTTAGAATTATTTTCAGATTATTTGGAAAGAGTCAAAACCGAGAGTTTTTTGAAAAACATTCACAATTACCCCCTTTCCAACACTTAGAATTATTTTCAGTTTTTATGGGGAAAAAGTCAAAACCGAGGGTTTTTTGAAAAACTTTCGCTATTACCCATTTCCTAACACTTTAAATTATTTTTAGTTTTTATGGGGAAAAAGTTAAAATCGAGGGTTTTTTTGAAAAACCTTCGCAATTACCCTCTCCCCAACACTTAGAATTATTTTCAGTTTTTATAGGAAAAAAGTCAAAACCGGGGGTTTTTTGAAAAACTGTCACAATTACCCCTTCCCAATATTTAGAATTATTTTCAGATTTTTTGGAAAGAGTCAAAATCGAAGGTTTTTGTAAAACCTTCGCAATTACCCCTTTCCCAATACTTACAATCATTTTCAGATTTGTTTAAAAGAGTCAAAACCGAGGGTTTTTTGAAAAACTTTCGCAATTACCCCTTCCCAACACTTAGAATTATTTTTAGTTTTTATGAAGATAAAGTCAAAACCGAGGGTTTTATGAAAAAATTTCGCAATTACCCTCTTCTCAATACTTAGAATTGTTTTTAGTTTTTTTGAGAAGAGTTAAAACCGATGGTTTTTTGACAAACCTTCACAATTACCCCCTTCCCAACACTTAGAATTATTTTCAATTTTTATGGGAAAATAGTCAAAAATGAGGGTTTTTTGAAAAACTTCGCAATTACCCCATTCCTAACACTTAGAATTATTTTCAGTTTTTATGGGGAAAAAGTCAAAACCGAAGGTTTTTTGAAAAACTTTCGCAATTACCCCTTCCCAACACTTAAAAATTATTTTCATTTTTTTTGAGAAGAGACAAAACCGAGGGTTTTTGAAAAACCTTCGCAATTACCCCTTTCCCAAAACTTAAAATTATTTTCAGATTTTTTGAGAAGAGTCAAAACCGAGAGTTTTTATAAAAACCTTCGCAATTACCCATTTCCCAACACTTAGAATTATTTTCAATTTTTTTGGGAAAATTCAAAACCGAGTGTTTTTGGAAAAACCTTTGCAATTACCCCTTTCCAATACTTAAAATTATTTTCAGATTTTTTTGGAAAGAGTCATAACCGAAAGATTTTAGAAAACGTTCGCAATTACCCCATTCCCAATACTTAGAATTATTTTCAGATTATTTGGAAAGAGTCAAAACCGAGGGTTTTTTTGAAAAACATTCGTAATTACCCCCTTCCCAACACTTGGAATTATTTTCAGTTTTTATAGGGAAAAAAGTAAAAACCGAGAGTTTTTTGAAAACCATCGCAATTACCCCCCTTCCTAACACTTAGAATTATTTTCAGTTTTTATGTGGAAAAGTCAAAACCGAGGGTTTTTTTGAAAAACTTTTTCAATTACTCCCTTCCCAACACTTAGAATTATTTTCAATTTTTTTGGGAAAAGTTTAAACCGAGGGTTTTTAGAAAAAACCTTCGCAATTACCCTCTTCCAACACTTAGAATTATTTTCAGTTTTTATGGGGAAAAAGTCAAAACTGAGGGTTTTTTGAAAAACTTTCGCAATTACCCATTTCCCAACACTTAGAATTATTTTTAGTTTTTATGGGGAAACAGTCAAAACCGAGGGTTTTTAGAAAAATTTCGCAATTACCCCTTTCCCAATACTTAGAATTATTTTTAGATTTTTTTGTAAAGAGTCAAAACCGAGGGTTTTTTAAAAACCTTCGCAATTACCCCCTTCCCAACACTTAAAATTATTTTTAATTTTTATGGAAAAATAGTCAAAACGAGGGTTTTTGAAAAACTTTCGCACTTACCCCCTTCCCAACACCTATAATTATTTTCAGATTTTTTGAGAAGAGTCAAAACTGAGGGTTTTTTGAAAAACCTTCGCAATTACCCATTTCTCAACACTTAGAATTATTTTCAGTTTTTTTGGAAGAGTCAAAACCGAGGATTTTTTGAAAAACTTTCTCAATTACCCTTTCCCAATACTTAAAATTATTTTAAGATTGTTTGGAAATAGTCAAAACCGAGGGTTTTTTCAAAAACTTTCGCAATTACCTCCTTCATATCACTTATATTTATTTTCAGTTTTTATTGGGAAAAATTCAAAACCGATTGGTTTTTAAAAAACTTTCGGAATTACCATTTCCCAACACTTTGAATTATTTTTAGTTTTTATGTGGAAATAGTCAATACCGAGGGTTTTTTTGAAAAACCTTCGCAATTACCCTCTCCCCATCACTTAGAATTATTTTCAGTTTTTATGGGAAAAAGTCAAAACCGGGTGTTTTTTGAAAAACCGTCGCAATTATCCCATTTCCAATACTTAGAATTATTTTCAGTTTTTTGGAAAGAGTTAAAATTGAGGGTTTTTTTTTGTAAAACCTTCGCAATTACCCCCTTCCCAATACTTTGAATTATTTTCAGATTTTTTGAAAAGAGTCAAAACCGAGGGTTTTTTTGAAAGACCTTCGTAATTACCCCCTTCCCAACACTTAGAATTATTTTTAATTTTTATGAACAAAAAGTTAAAATCGAGAGTTTTTTGAAAAACTTTCGCAATTACCCCTTCCCAACACTTAGAATTATTTTCACTTTTTTTGAGAAGAGTTAAAACCAAGGGTTTTTTGAAAAACCTCCGCAATTACCCATTTCCGAAAACTTAGAATTATTTTTAGTTTTTTTTGGGAATAGTCAAAATTGAGGGTTTTTAGAAAAACCTTCGCAATTACCCATTTCTCAACACTTAGAATTATTTTCAATTTTTATCGGGAAAAAGTCAAAACCGAGGGTTTTTTTGAAAAACCTTCGCAATTACCCCCTTCCCAACACTTAGAATTATTTTTTAGTTTTTATGGGGAAAAAAGTAAAAACCGAGGGTTTTTTGAAAATATTTCGCAATTACCCCATTCCCAACACTTAGAATTATTTTCGCAATTACCCACTTCCCAATATTTAGAATTTTAAAGATTATATGGAAAGAGTTAAAACCGAGGGTTTTTTTGAAAAACTTTCGCTATTACCCCCTTCCCAATATTTAGAATTATTTTAAGATTATTTGGAAAGAGTCAAAACCGAGGGTTTTTTGAAAAAGTTTTGCAATTACCCCTTCTCAACATATAGAATTATTTCAGTTTTTATGTGGAGAAAGTCAATAGCGATGTTTTTTTGAAAAAACTTTTGCAATTTCCCCCTTCCCATATTGATCTTATCCCTAAAATACGAAAATAATTCAAGGTTATGGAATATGTCAATAGAGAGAGATTTATATAAATATTTCAGTATTGACCTCATGTGAAAAACACGAAAATAATTCAAGGTTATGGAATATGTCAATAGAGAGAGATTTATATAAATATTTTGGTATTGACCTCATCCGAAAAACTCAAAAATAATTATAAATTATGGAATAGGTAAATAGGGAGAGATTTATATAAATATCTCGGTATTGACATCATCCAAAAAATACGAAAATAATTCTTAGTTTTCGATGAGATCAATAGGGAGAGATTTATATAAATCTTTAGGTATTAACCTCAACCCAAAAACACGAAAAAAATATAAGTGTATAAAGAGGTTAATAGGTAGAGATTTATATAAATATTTCAGTATTAACCTCATCCCCAAAACACGAAAATAATTTTAAGTGTTGAAAGAGGTCAAAAGAGAGAGATTTATATAAATCTTTCGTTGTTGACCTCATCCCAAAAACACGATAATAATTCTAAGTTATGGATGAAATCAATAACAAGAGATTTATATAAATATTTTCCTATTACCCTCATCATAAAAAACACGAAAATAATTTTTAGTGTTTGATGAGGTATATAGAGAGAAATTTATAAAAATCTCTCGTTATTGATCTCATCCGAAAAACATGAAAATAATTCAAAGTTATGGAATAGGTGAATATGGATATATTTATATAAATCTTTCGATATTGACCTTATCCCCAAAACACGAAAATAATTCTACGATTTGGGTGAGATTAATAGGTAGAGATTTATATTAATATCTCCATATTGACCTCATCCCTGAAACACGAAAATAAATCTAAGTGTTAGATGAGGTCAATAGAGAGATTTATATTAATATTTCAGTATTGACCTCATCTGAAAAACACGAAAATAATTCAAGATTATGGAATAGGTCAATAGAGAGAGATTTATATAAACCTTTTGGTATTGAACTCATCCGAAAAACTAAAAAAATTCAAAGTTATGAATAGGTCAATAGGGAGAGATTTATATAAATATTTCAGTATTAATCTCATCCCTAAAACACGAAAATAATTTTAAGTGTTGAAAGAGGTCAATAAGTAGAGATTTATATAAATCTCTCGGTATTGACCTTATCTGAAGAACACAAAAATAATTCTAAGTGTTGTAATTGGTCAATAGGGAGAGATTTATATAAATTTCTCGTTATTTGACTTCATTCGAAAAATACGAAAATAATTCTAAGTGTTTGAATAGGTCAATAGAGAGAAATTTATATAAATCTTTCGGTATTGAAATCATCCCCAAAACACGAAAATAATTCTACGTGTTGGATGAGATGAATAGGGAGAGATTTATATAAATTTGTCTATATTGACCTCATCCAAAAAAACACGAAAATAATTCTTAGTGTTGGATGAGGTCAATAGAGAGAGATTTATATAAATCTCTTGGTATTGAACTCATTTAAAAAAATGAAAATAATTTTAAGTGTTGGAATATGTCAATATGTAGAGATTTATATAACTCTCTCGGTATTGACCTCATCCAAAAATCACGAAAATAATTCTAAGTGTTGGAAGAGGTCAATAGGGACATATTTATATAAATCTCCTGGTATTACCTCATATAAACAACACGAAAATAATTTGAAGTGTTGGAATAGGTCAATATGGAGAGATTTATCTAAATCTTTCGATATTAAACTCATCACAAAAACACAAAAATAATTCTACATGTTGGATGAGGTCAATAAAGATAGATTTATATAAATCTCTCCATATTGACCTCATTCCCGAAACACGAAAATAATTATATGAGTTAGAAGAGATCAATAGGGAGAGATTTATATTAATCTCTCCATATTGACCTCATTCCCAAAATACGAAAATAATTCTATGTTTTGGATGAGGTCAATGGCAAGAGATATATATAAATCTCTCCCTATTGACCTCATCCCAAAAATACAAAAATAATTCTAAGTGTTGGATGAGGTCAATAGAGAGAGATTTATATAAATCTTTCGATATTGACCTCATCCACGAAACACAATAATAATTCTACGAGTTGGATTAGATCAATAGGGAGAGATTTATATTAATATCTCCATATTGACCTTATCCCTAAAACAAGAAAATAATTTTAAGTGTTGAAAGAGGTCAATAGGGAGAGATTTATATAAATCTCTCGGTATTGACCTCATCCAAAAAATACAAAAATAATTCTTAGTTTTGGATGATATCAATAGGGAGAGATTTATATAAATCTTTTCGTATTAACCTCGACCCAAAAACACGAAAAAAATTATAAGTGTATAAAGAGGTTAATAGGTAGAGATTTATATAAATATTTCAGTATTAACCTCATCCCCAAAACACGAAAATAATTTTAAGTGTTGAAAGAGGTCAATAGGGAGAGATTTATATAAATCTTTCGGTATAGACCTCATCCCAAAAACACGATAATAATTCTAAGTTATGGATGAAATCAATAACAAGATATTTATATAAATATCTTCCTATTAACCCCAACCAGAAAAAATACGAAAATAATTTTTAGTGTTTTGATGAGGTATATAGAGAGATATTTATAAAAATCTCTCGTTATTGACCTAATCCGAAAAACACGACAATAATTCTAAGTTATGGAATAGGTGAATATGGATAGATTTATATAAATCTTTCGATATTTACCTCATCCCCGAAACACGAAAATAATTATATGAGTTAGATGAGATCAATAGGGAGAGATTTATATTAATATCTCCTTATTGACCTCATCTCTAAAACAAGAAAATAATTCTAAGTCTTGGATGAGGTCAATAGAGAGATTTATATTAATATTTCAGTATTGACCTCATCTCAAAAACACGAAAATAATTCAAGGTTATAGAATAGGTCAATAGAGAGAGATTTAAATAAATCTTTTGGTATTGACCTCATCCGAAAAACTCAAAAATAATTCTAAGTTATGGAATAGGTCAATAGGGAGAGATTTATATAAATATTTCAGTATTAACCTCATCTTCAAAACACGGAAATAATTTTAAGTGTTTAAAGTGGTCATTAGGAGAGATTTATATAAATCTCTCGGTATTGACCTTATCTGAAAAACACGAAAATAATTCTAAGTGTTGTAATTGGTCAATAGGGAGAGATTTATATAAATTTCTCGTTATTTGACTTCATTCGAAAAATACGAAAATAATTCTAAGTGTTTGAATAGGTCAATAGAGAGAAATTTATATAAATCTTTCGGTTTTGAAATCATCCCCAAAACACGAAAATAATTCTACGTGTTGAATGAGATCAATAGGGAGAAATTTATATAAATCTGTCTATATTGACCTCATCCAAAAAAACATGAAAATAATTCTTAGTGTTAGATGAGGTCAATAGAGAGATTTATATAAATCTCACGGTATTGAACTAATCTAAAAAAATACGAAAATAATTCTTAGTGTTGGATGAGGTCAATATAGAGAGATTTATATAAATCTCTCGGTATTGAACTCATCTAAAAAAATGAAAATAATTCTAAGTGTTGGAATATGTCAATATGTAGAGATTTATATAACTCTCTCGGTATTGATCTCATTCAAAAAACACGAAAATAGTTCTAAGTGTTGGAAGAGGTCAATAGGGACATATTTATATAAATCTCTTGGTATTTACCTCATCTAAACAACACGAAAATAATTCTAAGTGTTGAAATAGGTCAATATGGTGAGATTTATCTAAATCTTTCGATATTAAACTCATCACAAAACACAAAAATAATTCTACATGTTGGATGAGGTCTATAGGGATAGATTTATATAAATCTTTCGATATTGGTCTCATCCCCAAAACACAAAAATAATTTTATGAGTTAGATGAGATTAATATGGGGAGATTTATATTAATCTCTCCATATTGACCTCATCCCCAAAACATGAAAATAATTTTAAGTGTTGGATGAGGTCAATGGCAAGAGATATATATAACTCTCTCCCTATTGACCTCATTCCAAAAATACAAAAATAATTCTAAGTATTGGATGAGGTCAATAGAGAGAGATTTATATAAATATTTCAGTATTGACCTTATCCGAAAAACACGAAAATAATTCAAGGTTATGGAATAGGTCAATAAGGAGAGATTTATATAAATATTTAAATATTAAACTCATCCCCAAAACACGAAAATAATTATAAGTGTTAAAAGAGGTCAATAGGGAGAGATTTATATAAATCTCTCGGTATTGACCTCATCCAAAAAATACGAAAATAATTTTTAGTTTTGGATGAGATCAATAGGGAGAGATTTATATAAATCTTTCGTTATTAACCTAAACCCAAAAATACGAAAAAAATTATAAGTGTATAAAGAGGTTAATAGGTAGAGATTTATATAAATATTTCAGTATTAACCTCATCCTCAAAACACGAAAATAAGTTTAAGTGTTGAAAGAGGTCAATAGGGTGAGCTTTATATAAATCTTTCGTTATTGACCTCATCACAAAAACACGATAATAATTCTAAGTTATGAATGAAATCAATAACAAGAGATTTATATAAATATCTTTCTATTAACCTCTTCCAAAAAAAACACGAAAATTTTTTTAGTATTTGAGGAGGTATATAGAGAGATATTTATAAATATCTCTCGTTATTGACCTAATCCGAAAAACATGAAAATAGATCAAAGTTATGGAATATGTGAATATGGATATATTTATATAAATCTTTCGATATTTACCTCATCTCCGATACACGAAAATAATTCTACGAGTTAGATGAGATCAATAGGGAGAGATTTATATTAATATCTCCATATTGACCTCATCCCTAAAACAAGAAAAAAATACTAAGTGTTGGATGAGGTCAATAGAGAGATTTATATTAATATTTCAGTATTGACTTCATCTGAAAAATACGAAAATAATTCAAGGTTATGGAATAGGTCAATAGAGAGAGATTTATACACAAAAATAATTCTAAATGTTGTAATAGGTAAATAGGGAGAGATTTATATAAATTTCTCGTTATTTGAATTCATCCGATAAATACTTATATAATTCTAAGTGTTGAAAGAGGTCAATAGGGAGAGATTTATATAAATTTCTCGTTATTTGACGTCATCTAAAAAACGAAAATAATTCTAAGTGTTTAAATAGGTCAATTGGGAGATATTTATATAAATTTTTCGATATTTAACTCATCCCCAAAACACGAAAATAATTCTACGTGTTGGATGAGGTCAATAGGGAGTGATTTATATAAATCGTTCAATATTGACCTCATCCTTGAAATACGAAAATAATTCTACGAGTTGGATGAGATCAATAGAGAGAGATTTATATTAATATATCCATATTGACCTTATCAAAAAAACACGAAAATAATTCTAAGTGTTGGATGAGGTCAATAGAGAGAGATTTATATAAATAATTCAGTATTGACCTCATCTGAAAAACACGAAAATATTTTAAGTTTATGGAATAAGTCAATAGAGAGAGATTTATATAAATCTTTCGGTATTAACCCTATCCCCAAAACACGAAAATAGTTTTAACTGTTGAAAAAGGGATAAATTTATATAAATCTCTCTGTATTGTCCTCATCTGAAATATACGAAAATAATTCTAAGTCACCGGTGAAAAAAGGGTCTTTACCGAGAGTATAAACTCTCGGTAATGTCTTTGTATTTGTTGGTGTATATATAATACCGAGAGTTTGGATAACTCTCGACATTCGTCGGTATTTTCATTTTCGGTAAATCTAATTGGGTGTTTACCGAGAAATTTCATAAATCTCTCGGTTTAGATAGTAGAGAAAAAAAACGAGAATTATTTAAAAACTTTCAGCTTTTCTATACACGAAAATCCAAGAGTTATTTGAATAACTATCGGTTTTTCCTTACAAGAAAACCCGAGAGTTATTTGAAAAACTCTCGAATTTTCCCTCGCAAGAAAAACAGAGAGTTATTTGAAAAACACTCGGTTTTTACCTTGCAAGAAAAATCGAGAGTATTTCAAATAACTCTTGGGTTTTCTTGTAAGGAGAAAACTGAGAGTTTTTCAAATAACTTTCGGGTTTCTTTATAAGGGAAAAACCGAGAGTTTTCCAAATAACTCTCGGTATTGCCTCTATAAATGTCTCAAATATGGTGATCATTTTGTGCGTAACCAAAACCTGTTCAGTCAAACCAATACATATACAATAATATTTATAAAACCAAAAGATCATTATAATTCCAAAATTCTAAACCAAACCCAATCATCCAAACAACCTGTCATTAGTTGAACCAAAACATTTACATTGTTCAAAAATTATAATGTACTAACTAGCTGGGGGGAGGGGGTTGTCATTAAGAATTCAATTTGTTGTTCATATTTCTCCATTCTTTGCGTTATTTGCATCCTCTCCTCTTCCATTTGACTCTCCCTTTGCGATCTTTTTCTATCCCTCTTTTCTATTTCATTAATCATTTCCGCTCTTTTTATATTCCTCATTTGAATTTCCTCCATTGTCAACGCCATGTGTCTCACATCTGCCTTTAGCTATTCATTCTCCTCTAACAACCTGATAGAAAAATTAAGTAGATTAACTTTGGAACCGGCCAGACAAACTAAACAGAAATTAAACTTCATGTGCAGGTACTGAACAAACCGGAACCGGAAATCGTGCATCAATAACCAGCTGCTATTACATCAAAGAAACCGGCCTCAAGTGATCAAGACAAATGATCACAGGAACCGGCTTCACTTTCTCAAGCAACCGGTTAGCAAAGAACAGAAGAATACATTTCAACCGGATCATAATGCACAAAGACACAGAAACCGGAAAGTACAGATCAAAAGTCAGAAGATTCAAATCTCAAGAGTGACGTACTGTGACGGAGGAAACGTGTCTCGAAAAGATAAAAGAAGATCGGATCCGATCAGAAGCATGGGAGGAAAGCAATGATGCCCTGGTGATCCAATGCTGACGACCGGAAGCGGATGTTCAACACGTGTATCAATCTGAAAACCGGTTATGTCATCATCTGCTCAGAGTCACCTGCATGAATGCCAGGTGTTGAGGAAGTTGAAGCGTGCAAGAAATCCTCCTGCAGATAGGCGTGCTAATGATCAACCAATCCGCAAGAGAGAGAAGAAAGTAGCCGTTAGCTACTTTCAGCTATAAAAGGAAGATCAAACGTCCTCATTTAATGCAGCAGTGAATACGAGAAATTGAGTAGTTGAAATTGTGAAAGTCATAAAGCATTCAATTCTAGAGAGATAAAGTTCTATATTCTAAAGTCGGTTTGCCTAAAACCGGAAATCCTTGTGTGTGATTATTGTGTTGTGTTGTATTACATCAAAGTGTGAGTTTGGTGTAACCGGCGAGTAGCGAAGTTGGGCTCGACCGGAAGTGTAAATTGTAACTCTAAAGAGTTAGTGGAGATCCTTCTCATAACCTGAGAAGAAGGGGTGACGTAGGAGGGTTTGCTCCGAACATCCATAAACAAATTTCCGTGTCTTGTGTTCTTTCATTTCGCTTTCATTTCCCGCTATCTTACCGTAAACCGCAAACCAACCATACTTCCAAAACCGGTCACTCACTCTCGTTAAATATCCTCCTTCTTAAACATCATCTAAAAGTCGCAAACGTTGCTTCAACCTGAAACAGACACTTCCGCCCTTGAACACCGGTTCAAGAGTCTGTGACAGGTTGTGCAGTGCTGAGAAAGGTTTTAGTCTCTAACCGGACTATCACCAAGGTGTGTGTGTTGTTTTAAGCGGCCTCCCTTATTTAAAACCGGAAAACACCCCCGGTCCTCCAAGGGCGTCCCCGATCCTAACAAGTGGTATCAGAGCGAGGTTCTTAGCACTCAAGCAACCAAAATGGTGGGAAGCATGACTCACAGCGACAAGCCGCCAATGCTAAACAGCGAAGCATTTAGCAGTTGGAAGAAGCAGATGTATCTACATCTGATAACGCTAGATGATGAGATGAGCCGAGTCCTGAAAGAAGGACCGATCAAGATAAACAAGGAGGAAAGCCAGTGGACGAGTGAAGATCGGAGAAGAAGCAACCTGGACAACCATTGCATGAGGCACATCTATAAAGCCATAGATAACAACACTTTGAATAAAATATCAGAGTGCGAAAATGCAAAGGAAGCCTGGGAAACGATCATCCAGATTCACGAGGGAAACGAAAGAACCAAGGAAAATAAAATCTTGGTGGCTACGCAGAAGTATGAGAACATAAGGATGAAACCGGGAGAAAACATGAAAGAATTTAGCAACCGGTTCACCAGCGTAGTAAGCGAGCTTCAGACACTCGGAAAGAAGTATGACAACCGAGAAGTGATCATTAAAGCTCTAAGATCCTTGCCAAGCACGTGGGACATCAAGACCATGGTGATGAGGGAGTCAAGCACCCTTGGGCAGATGAAGCTGCACGATGTGTTTGAGGACCTGAAAGCCTACGAGTTCGAGATCAATTCTCGGATCGAAGATGAAACATCAACATCTACCGCAACAAGAGCTTTGGTTACATCGGTGGAACCGGCGGCTCCAGTATCAACCGCACCGGCTCCAGTCAAAAATACCGATCAAATAACCGACGATGTGATGGCGATGCTAGCCCAGAAATTCGGAAAATTCATGAAGAAGAGCCAGCCACCATCTAATAATGATTTTAATTATAACTATGTAGATAAATCAAACAAAAGATGTTATAACTGTGATGGTTTTGGACATTTCAGGTCAGAATGTAGAAAACCAAGAAGAGATGATAGAAAACCGGAAGGAAACTATCAAGGGAATAATTATCAAGGCAACCGGTATCAGGGAAACAATTATCAAGGAAACAATTATCGGGGAAACAACAATAACCAACGAAACGACTACCGAAGAAATGATGATCAACGTGCTGATGAAGGAAAGGAGATCCAAAAAGCTCTCATTGCATCCGATGGTGGAAGCGAATGGGCATATTCCGACGATGAAAATAGTGAAGAAAGAGTAACATGCTTCATGGCAAACGACGAAGAGGTATTTGATTTCTCGTCTGATGAATTTACTAAAGAAGATCTAGTTTCTGCACTCAACCAAATGGTTGCTGAGTTCAGAAATATATCTGCATACATGCCAACATCTGTGGAACCTAAAACCGAACAAATAAATGATAATAACGATAAAATATATGAAAACAAAACACATGAACCGGATGAACTATTCTCGGATGATGAGGAGACAGTTCAACCGGAAACGGAAACTGATGAACGAGCAATGTATGTTACGGCTGCGTGGGAGAGATCACGTCAAGCAGTAAAACAAATGTGCAATTATAAAAGACATCCGAAATGTAGATATGGTATCGGCTATGATCCAAGTAAACAAAACGAAACGAAACAAACTAACGGGATGAAACTAACGAAAAACAATCTTCCGTTTATAAAATTTGTCAAGAGCTCACAAACAGAAAATGACCTAAAACCGGAAGAAACGCTTAAGTATGTAGGTCCCAACGAAACTGAAAAATGGCTTCATCCTGAGAGAAAGAAAGCCAACCGGAAACCGAATAAAAATAATAAAAATCGATATCGAAGAAGTCCATCACCACATAAGGCATTCTTGAGCAACGGTCAAGAAGTTAAGCCAAACACTATCAAAACTGCAACCGGGAAAGTGATCCGACTAATCCAAGTCTGGATCCCAAAGGGACTAATCAACCATGGACCCAACTAAATGTGGGTACCAAAAAGTTGTAAATAATCGTTTGATGCAGGTTAGGAGGAGCAATCGGTTGAAGAATTCTGAATGGTACTTGGACAGCGGATGCTCAAGGCACATGACCGGAAACAAGGAGCTACTGACCGACATCAAGTACGAAACAGGAGCATTCATCACATTTGGGGATAACTCAAAAGGTAAAACCGTGGGCAAGGGTAAGATTGTCCATGGTGAACTATCCATAAATAATGTGTTATTGGTAGAAAAGCTAAGTTTTAATTTATTAAGCATAAGTCAGATGTGTGATGTGGGATTTAAGGTTGAATTTCATAAAAACTCATGCTTAGTCAAGAATCAAAATGATGAAACCTTGTTAACCGGTAACCGGATAGGAAATATTTATAAAGTAAACTAGAAAACTGATTTCGAAAAACCTGTGTGTATGATAGCCGGAAATGATCCAAATTGGCTTTGGCATAAACGGTTAAACCACTTGAACTTCAAAACGATTAACTTTATTTGTTCCAAGGAACTAGTTCATGGCTTTCCAAATGTTAAATTTTCAAAAGATAAAGTATGTGCTGCATGTCAAATGGGAAAACAAGTGAAATCATCTTTTAAAAGTAAAGGAAATTATCAATCTGAAAGATGTTTGGAACTGCTGCATATGGACTTGTTCGGCCCGGTTAGAGTAACGAGCTTAGGAGGCATGCATTATACTATGGTAGTTATTGACGATTATTCTAAATTTACTTGGGTTACTTTTCTAGCTTCTAAAAATCAAGCTGCTTCAAACTTGATTAAACTGATTTTGAGAATACAAAATGAAAAATCCATTCGAGTAAACAAAATTAGAAGTGATAGGGGAACTGAGTTTATCAATAGCAATTTAACTACTTTTCTTGATGATTCCGGTATTAGGCACGAGTTGTCTAGTGCCAGAACTCCTCAACAAAACGGCCTGGCTGAGAGAAGAAACCGAACTCTCAAGGAAGCCGCAAGGTCAATGATAGCCGATTCGGGTATAGCTCAAAAGTTTTGGGCTGAAGCTATCAACACTGCTTGTTATACACAAAATCGATCTCTTGTGACTAAACGGTTTTCAAAAACTCCTTTTGAAATCTATTTTGATAAAATTCCAAATGTACGGTATTTTCGAATTTTCGGTAGTAAATGCTTTGTTCATAATAACGGCAAGAAGTACTTGACCGCTTTTGATGCTAAATCCGATGAGGGAATAATGTTGGGATATTCAGCTGTGAGTAAAGCGTACCGAGTATATAATACTAGGACTTTAACAGTTGAAGAAACCGCACACGTTGTTTTCGATGAATCGGTTGAGCGAAACACTGCATTACCCTTCGACCTTCACAACAGAATGGAAAATTTCAATATCTATTCTGATGATGAAGACGAGGTTCCGGTTTTTAGACGCTTTGTCAAGGACCAAGCGGTTGATGTTGAAATTCAACCTGATCAAGCTGCTTTACCGCAGAAAGTTGACGCTTCAGTCTCTACTGAAGAAATCGGTCGGTCTGACTCTGTTCAACCTACCGATCTGTTTAACCTTGATCAGCCAGCCGAAAGCTTGGTAGACACGTCTCGGATTAACCTCAGAAGGAACAAAAATCATCCTCTTGAACTAGTAATAGGCAACATCTCCTCACCCGTCCGAACTAGGCAACAAAATTTGGATCACTATGGAAACTCTGCTTTCATATCACAAATTGAGCCGAAAAAGGTGGATGAAGCACTGTCAGATCCAGATTGGATCTTGGCAATGCAAGAGGAATTAAACGAGTTTGAGAGAAATAAAGTCTGGTACCTAGTTCCTAGACCGAAAAATAAACCGGTTATAGGCACACGATGGGTATTCAGAAATAAACTCGATGAAAACGGTTTAGTTACGAGGAACAAAGCCCGGTTAGTAGCTCAAGGCTATAAACAGGAAGAAGGCATTGATTTTGAAGAATCATTCGCACCTGTAGCTAGGCTTGAGGCCATTAGAATATTTTTAGCATATGCAGCTTTCAAAAAGTTTAAAGTTTATCAAATGGATGTAAAAAGCGCTTTTCTAAATGGTAAAGTAAATGAAGAGGTGTATGTTAATCAACCTCCAGGTTTCAAAAATTCAGAACATGAAAATCACGTTTACCGGCTGAATAAGGCCCTTTACGGTTTGAAACAAGCTCCAAGAGCTTGGTACGATACTTTGACTCAATTTCTGTTTGATCACAAATTTACAATCGGTTCAGTGGACAAAACTCTCTTTAAATTTGAAAGAAAGGAGCAAATTTTACTTGTTCAAATTTATGTTGATGATATCATATTCGGATCAACCGATCCAAAGCTATGTGACAAATTTTCGAAAATGATGACAGATAGATTTCAAATGAGTATGATGGGGGAAATGAGTTTCTTTCTAGGACTTCAGGTTAAGCAGTTGGAAGCCGGAATCTTTATCAGTCAACCGAAGTATACAGCCGAACTGCTGAAGAGATTTGGGATGGACACATGTGCCGAAGCGGCTACGCCTATGAGTCCTTCCGTAAAGCTGGATAAAGATGATGATGGTCAAACCGTCGACATCACCGCATATCGAGGAATGATCGGATCGCTGTTGTATCTCACAGCTAACCGACCTGATATTCTGTTTGCGGTTGGAGTATGCGGGAGGTTCCAGGCAAATCCAAAGCAATCTCATTATACGGCGGCTAAGAGAATCTTGAAATATCTGAAGGGAACTCAGGAAGTGGGACTCTGGTATCCAAAAGACTCGAGCTTCAATCTAATAAGTTATTCAGATGCCGATTACGCGGGATGCAAAATCGACAGAAAGAGTACAAGTGGAACCTGTCAGTTCCTGGGTGACCGGTTAGTTACCTGGAGCAGCAAGAAACAAACGTCCGTTGCAACGTCAACCGCAGAGGCGGAGTACTTAGCGGCTGGAAGCTGCTGTGCACAACTCCTCTGGATTCAACAGCAACTCAGGGATTTCGGAATAGAGGCAAAGGAATCTCCAATCTTTTGTGACAACACCAGCGCCATAGCGATCACATACAATCCAGTGTTGCACTCAAGAACGAAGCATATCGACATTCGACATCATTTCATCCGGGAGCATGTTCAGGAGAAACACATCCGGCTGGAATATGTGTCGACCGAGCAACAAGTAGCGGACATCTTCACGAAACCGCTACAGGAAGCTAAGTTTTCACATTTTCGAAATATTCTGGGTCTTACTAATTTAAACCAATTGATATAATCATGATGCATGAAAAATCGGAATACGTGTTCAGGGAGAAGCCAAAGCTTCTCCAGTTACCTTTTAATAGGCCATTAATAAAATCAAACATACTAACCGGGAGGAAGTCTCCGGTTATATCCGACTACTTCAAAATTTCAAATCAAATGTATGTTTACTTAACGGTTGAAATGACCGGGTTGAAGTGGATAGAACAAGTCCAAAGTTGAACAACTGTTGACATTAAATCAACCTTTCTTCATAAAACGGAAATATCCTACTAAAACCGGTTATGGAAAACCGCTAAGTAAGTATGCACTCTGATCTGATAAAATGAATTTTTCCGGTTAACTTGAGACGAACAACCGAGTTTTCGTGTATGCTTTGATAAATGAAGCCTGTTATTAATTAAAAAAAAGTCTACCTCATTCAAGATGACGACATGTGTCCATCATCAAGAGAGGGAAACTTACATCTTGTCAATAGATATTTTTCATCATTGCTATCTTAGTAATTATTAGATTTACCTTGGAAATAACCATTAGTTACTTCAACAAGTTAAGTCTATTTAATAGGCAATGACATCATCAGGCATGCTTAACCTCATTTAATACCAAGCCGAATCCACGGGCTATATAAACCATGCTTAATCTTTGTCAAAACATCACAAGTTCACTATTCACAAGAATCACTCTTGAGATAAAACCACCCTTTCTCTCTCACAAACAAACATGAACTCCAACCCTTTAGCCAAGAAGATCTTACTGGCAGATTTTGAATCAATCTACCAGTATGAGGATCATGAGGTCAAGGAGATGTTCCTAGCCATTGAAAGAAGTGGGCTAAGGAGTTTTCTTGAGAACAGATTTATCATCGACTACCTTGTGGTCGAAGAACTGTTCGAAACCGTGAAAGAAGTGCACCGAGAGATACTCGTTGCACAGGTTTACGGGCAAAAATTCCTCTTCAGCGAGACGGATTTCGCTGTCTACTGCGGTTTACCCAATGAAGGGGTAACCGATCTAACCTATTCTCCGGTGACAATGGAAGAAATGTGTCTCCGGTTTTCTGGATCTGACATCCCGGTTAAGCCCTGGGGTGCTAATAGTCAACTTTCTCACAAGTACCAGATTCTTTGCGAGATTCTGGGAAAATCTGTTTTATGCAGAGAGAAAAGATACTACTACACTCAGAGGGTCTTCGAGATGATGATCGCCATAACGGTTGGGACACCGGTCAACTGGTCCTGGATCATCTTCAGCAACCTGAAGAGGATGATTCTCTCCAATAAAACCGGATACGCTCCTCAGCTGAGCGGTTTCTGCGCAAGCCTAGAGATTCACACCGGAGCCTTCGTCACTCTGCATCCAAGGCACGTGCTCACCAAGGAACGAGTACAGGAAATGATCGACCGGTGGGAAGCAATCAAGGCCAGAAAAATTCAAGCAGCTGAGGCCTCAACCGCTCAAACAGCTGAATCGTCAAACGTCTAAATCTATTTTCTTTCCTTCTCCTTACAAAACCGGTATTCTGTTGTACCACCGGTTTCTGTACTTTAATTAATGAAATAGATTTCTCTTTCTTCCAAATCAAAATCTACAACATTCAATGCGCCGTATCAAAGCAAATCATTCCTTTCTTGGAAACATAAATTCTCAGTATCAAAAGCATGCCTGAATTGATTTGACAATACATGCCTTTATTCCCTTGGAAAATCACAAAATTATTAATACCTAAGCATAAACGGCTACATTTTTAAATCCTTGCATTAAATGCTATCATTCATTCCAGGTTATAAAAAGGGGTTCAATCTTTATCTTTCAAACCACGCCTTCAAGCATCCCTCTCTCTAAGAATTCAAAAGCTCAAGAACTCTCCTAAGCCTTCTTCATTGTTCATCACCATGTCTGCTGAATTAAGAAACACTTTTATTATCGATTTTGAGGATATCAAGGAAAGTATTTACTATGAAGGCATTTTTCAGCATGTCATAGACTCTGGTTTGAAAGGTTTCCTTAAGGGTTCGGACACCATTCTCGAAGAGGAGGTGTGCGAATTCTTTAACAACGGTCACGTTCTGGATGATGGTAGCATTCGCACCATCATCAACGGCCAATTCCTCCAGTTCACTGAGGAGGAATTCGCCACCTTCTTCCACCTTCCTACCGAAGGTTTTTCTGACTTTCCTACGCCATTCCTGCCGGCTAAGGAAGACTTCTTCCAGATCTTATCCTCCTCCAACATTCCGATTAAGGACTGTGGGAAGAAAGAGGATATTGCTCCTCACTACCAAGTCCTGCACGACTTGGTTCACAGGTCTATCATAGGCCGAATGCCCAACCAGAACTACTGCCGGGAAGCATTCGACATTATGATAGCAATCATTCGCAAATCCGACATCAACTGGGCTTCCTATCTCTTCAATAAGCTAAAGCAGCTTATGACCGGAAAGAGAGGAAGGATCAGTTATGCTCCTCAAATTACCCGGTTTTTGATGTCCAAACGCCGCAATCTCGGAACCGGTGTTCCGGTTGGACCATCCAACACCCTCACCATGATCATGATGCACAGGTGGATATCAAGGATTGAGGAACGATCACCTGAAAACACCTTTGAAAATTGGTATGTGAGGATGGTGGAAGGAGACTGGTTCACCTAAGATTAAATCCCTCTGTCTCCCTACTTCTACTTTCCGGTTTCTGGTCATTTTGTTGTACGACCAGAACCGCTCCTATGTATTTCTCTATTCCTGCATTAATGAAATATTAAAGTTTTCGGTTTCTCGTCCTCATTCCGGTCTTTTAAACTTACATAAAAAACTCAAAAGTTAACTTAACACTCTCCGGTTAAACAAATCATTCATAGAAACCGGAACTTCAGACAAAAATGAAAATTTTAAAACCGCCCATGGTTTTACCTCTCAAAGCTTTTCCGCCCATCGATTTTTTACCGCCCATCGGTTCTCACTTTTACCGCCTAAAGTTACGGCAGTAACTTTTGGAGGGAAAATTGGCGCCAAAAACACCAAAATGACGGTTCATCTTCAAAACTGCCTGGAACCGCTATCTATATAAACTCAAGACAGTTCATTTAACACATGCGCTTTCTCTCTCTAAAAATTTCCAGAACTTCAAAGACTCTCTCTCTCCGATCATCATCAAACTTCATCTCCTTCTCTCAAAAAAATCAATGGATCTAGGAAAAGCCCCCTTTCAATGGATGTTGCAGGTTGATTTTGAAGACATCGACCAGCACGCTGAAGACAAGAACAAAGCTGTTCTTCAACTCCTTCGAGATTCTGGGTTGGAGAAGTTCCTCTCTGGTCCGTTCATCCTCTACCCGGCGGCGGTGACGGAGTTCTTGGCGACGGCGACACTGTTGAAAAGAAAAATATCGGCTACCGTCAACGGGAAGGCGGTTCTTATAACTGAAGAAATCTTTGCGGAGGCTCTCGGTCTGCCTAACACCGGCTCAGATCTAAAATTCGACTTAACCGACGCAGAATCAAATGCTGCCCGGTTGGTTGTATCCCTTTCAGGTCAGGACCTGGTGCTCCACAACAGCCGGAAAATCAAGTTGAAATCGGAATACAAATGGCTGGTAACCATCATCTCCAAATCGCTCCAAGGAAAAGGAGGTAACTTCGATAATCTCACAAAGTTTAAACTCAGAATGTTGTTAGCCATCGTCCGCAACGATAAGGTGGACTGGGGTTATGTGTTATACGAAGAGTTCTGTCAAATGGTAATCAAGAAAGAAGGCCGGGTGCAAGCTTATGCTATGCAAATCGTGAAGATTCTTGAGTTCCTTAATGTGGAACTAGGTGAAGGCGTACCGCTTCCTATATCCAACATCTTTGACTCTGAGTCAGTGGCAGAGAAACCGGAGAAGACAATCAAGCCAAAAATTTCAAAATCAAAGTCATCCAAGGGAGCCAGCTCATCGGTTCCGGTTGAAGAAGAAAAACGACAAAAGAAACCGTCCAGAAAAGCGGTTGAGGCAGAAGCTCAACCAGAACCGAAAAGAAGGAAGAAGGTATCAGCGAAGAAGAGCTCAAAGAAACCGGCGGACTCCGAGAGAACGCTCTCCTCGGACAATCCACCAGAAAGAACCGCAGATGTCTTCCAGCCAATTCCCATCAACACCGTTGTCCCAACTCCTATTCCATCTGATTCTCCAAAGCAAACCGAATCTTCGGGGAGCGAGGAGAACAAGTCAAATTCAATGGAGGAAGCAGAGAGAAATGTTGATTCTGCAACCTCCAAATCACCAAGCAAGCAAGCCGATGAAGTATTAGCCGAAGTGGGTTTGAACACTTCAGAAGCCATCCAGAATGTGGTCCAAGAGATCACAAAAGAAACCGAAGAAGACGACGTCTCTAGTCGTCGGAAGCCAGAAAATCAGGTTGAAATACCTGATCAAACAGAAATCCAACCGGTCGATGAGACGACCAAGTCAACAGAAACAGCACCTCCGGCTCAGGAGGAAAACATTGAAGAAAGAGAACCTTCCGGTTCCACAGGAGACAAGGCAGCTCCAGAAGGTCCTACTCAGGCAGATAAAGGCAAGGGCATTTTGATTGAAGAACAAACTGAAACCGGAACGGGCACATTGCAGATCGACCCTCAGACTGAAGCCACAACCGGAGAAGAATACCCATATACTTTAGAGCAAGAAAATGAGTTGTTCGATGAATTCATCCAAGATATGAACAAAGGTGCAAGTGAGGCACTAGCTCCATATATGCGGTGGGTAAAGCTACGGACAGAGACCAAATTATCTGACATGCTTCCAGGTTTCAGTGGAAACAAGCAATGGGACGCTCTCGTCCAGCTAGAAGAGAGGGCACTCGAGTTGGCTAACACCCAATTGATCCAACCGGCGTTTTCCAAAGCTCCGGTACTTCTCGAAAACGTGCGGCTACAGGCAGTTGAGAATGCCTTTCAAGAAATCAAAGGAAAGGAGCTGGAACAGATTGAAATGAAGATGGCGGAGCGATTTATTGGAGTACGAGAACGGCTTGTGCGAAGCTTCGAACGCCTTGATAAGAAATGGTGGGATACCTGCAAACGCCAATTCAACAATCCCGAGCAATATCAAAGTAGGCCTTTCTTTCTAAATGGGGAAACACCTGGCACTTCTGAAAACCGAGAACAAGAAGCCTCTCAACCGGCTAAGGCTCTGGACATCGAGCAGATCAAACAAGCAGTGGTAGACACAGCTGATTCTTGCCTTGGGAACTTTAAAGCGGTAACCGAAGAAAGAATCTCAGCGGCTGAAGATAAAATGGTAAACTCTCTACAAGCTATGATGGATACAACTATGCAATCAACAGTTCAAACTATGATAACCGAGTCTGTCAAGGCTGCAACCGCTCCACTTTTGGACATGCTGCAAGCCATGGCAATCCAGATCGGTGAACTGTCAAAAGTTCAAGTCGGCTCAACCCAAACCCAAATCGAGAAGGACGCTGAAACCGCTCGGAAGATGCAAGAAGAAGAGATTGAAAGAGAACGGGCACAGAAGGAACTTGAAGATAAGGATCATGAGCTTGCCCAACAATGTAATGAAGAGGAGCGGGCAAACGCTCAGGAACCGGTACAGGGTCATTCATCTCATTCCATGAGTACCCGGAACAAAAAGAAACGAAGCGCTGTTAAAGACGTGATAAGAAGGGCAGAATTGAAGACAGCCGAACCGGTTGGACTGAATGCGGAACCGCTGGATGAAGAAGAAGAAGAAGACTCGGAGGAACTCAACAGACGGAAAAGAAGGTCAACCGGAGAATCCACCGCAACCCCAAGCTGCAGACCCCTGACTGTTCCACCTCGTCCACCGCCAAAGCCAATTTGCGCCAACTTCAATCTCAGGAAAAAGGTCCCCGGCCATTCAAGTGTATGGGCCGGGTTGGTAATCGATGCTGACAGACGTGCTAGAGAGCACAGAGCAAGAATAGAAGAAGCAAGGAAACGTCTGGACAAAGAACTGGAAAAGGAGCAAGACAAGGGGGGATCATCCAAGCCTTAAACTCTATTTCCATAATTACTTTAAACAATTATGTCTTTGATGTGTTTCAGAACTTGGTCACTCTTGCTATCTTTTGTGCTTTTCAAAACATATTGTCTACGTTTTTCAAAACATACAAGTTCATCTATCTCTCATATTTTTCAAAACATACACTTATCAAAAAATCAAACAAGTTTCTCTCAAACAAAATCTTAAAACCGGCCATACATTACAAGTTTTGAATATTTATTCTAAATAATCAAAAAGGGAGAAATTGATAGAAAAATTAAGTAAGTTAATTTTCTTAAAACCGGCCACACATTACAATTTTTGAATATTTATTCTAAATAATCAAAAAGGGAGAAATTGATAGAAAAATTAAGTAGATTAACTTTGGAACCGGCCAGACAAACTAAACAGAAATTAAACTTCATGTGCAGGTACTGAACAAACCGGAACCGGAAATCGTGCATCAATAACCAGCTGCTATTACATCAAAGAAACCGGCCTCAAGTGATCAAGACAAATGATCACAGGAACCGGCTTCACTTTCTCAAGCAACCGGTTAGCAAAGAACAGAAGAATACATTTCAACCGGATCATAATGCACAAAGACACAGAAACCGGAAAGTACAGATCAAAAGTCAGAAGATTCAAATCTCAAGAGTGACGTACTGTGACGGAGGAAACGTGTCTCGAAAAGATAAAAGAAGATCGGATCCGATCAGAAGCATGGGAGGAAAGCAATGATGCCCTGGTGATCCAATGCTGACGACCGGAAGCGGATGTTCAACACGTGTATCAATCTGAAAACCGGTTATGTCATCATCTGCTCAGAGTCACCTGCATGAATGCCAGGTGTTGAGGAAGTTGAAGCGTGCAAGAAATCCTCCTGCAGATAGGCGTGCTAATGATCAACCAATCCGCAAGAGAGAGAAGAAAGTAGCCGTTAGCTACTTTCAGCTATAAAAGGAAGATCAAACGTCCTCATTTAATGCAGCAGTGAATACGAGAAATTGAGTAGTTGAAATTGTGAAAGTCATAAAGCATTCAATTCTAGAGAGATAAAGTTCTATATTCTAAAGTCGGTTTGCCTAAAACCGGAAATCCTTGTGTGTGATTATTGTGTTGTGTTGTATTACATCAAAGTGTGAGTTTGGTGTAACCGGCGAGTAGCGAAGTTGGGCTCGACCGGAAGTGTAAATTGTAACTCTAAAGAGTTAGTGGAGATCCTTCTCATAACCTGAGAAGAAGGGGTGACGTAGGAGGGTTTGCTCCGAACATCCATAAACAAATTTCCGTGTCTTGTGTTCTTTCATTTCGCTTTCATTTCCCGCTATCTTACCGTAAACCGCAAACCAACCATACTTCCAAAACCGGTCACTCACTCTCGTTAAATATCCTCCTTCTTAAACATCATCTAAAAGTCGCAAACGTTGCTTCAACCTGAAACAGACACTTCCGCCCTTGAACACCGGTTCAAGAGTCTGTGACAGGTTGTGCAGTGCTGAGAAAGGTTTTAGTCTCTAACCGGACTATCACCAAGGTGTGTGTGTTGTTATGTCATCATCTGCTCAGAGTCACCTGCATGAATGCCAGGTGTTGAGGAAGTTGAAGCGTGCAAGAAATCCTCCTGCAGATAGGCGTGCTAATGATCAACCAATCCGCAAGAGAGAGAAGAAAGTAGCCGTTAGCTACTTTCAGCTATAAAAGGAAGATCAAACGTCCTCATTTAATGCAGCAGTGAATACGAGAAATTGAGTAGTTGAAATTGTGAAAGTCATAAAGCATTCAATTCTAGAGAGATAAAGTTCTATATTCTAAAGTCGGTTTGCCTAAAACCGGAAATCCTTGTGTGTGATTATTGTGTTGTGTTGTATTACATCAAAGTGTGAGTTTGGTGTAACCGGCGAGTAGCGAAGTTGGGCTCGACCGGAAGTGTAAATTGTAACTCTAAAGAGTTAGTGGAGATCCTTCTCATAACCTGAGAAGAAGGGGTGACGTAGGAGGGTTTGCTCCGAACATCCATAAACAAATTTCCGTGTCTTGTGTTCTTTCATTTCGCTTTCATTTCCCGCTATCTTACCGTAAACCGCAAACCAACCATACTTCCAAAACCGGTCACTCACTCTCGTTAAATATCCTCCTTCTTAAACATCATCTAAAAGTCGCAAACGTTGCTTCAACCTGAAACAGACACTTCCGCCCTTGAACACCGGTTCAAGAGTCTGTGACAGGTTGTGCAGTGCTGAGAAAGGTTTTAGTCTCTAACCGGACTATCACCAAGGTGTGTGTGTTGTTTTAAGCGGCCTCCCTTATTTAAAACCGGAAAACACCCCCGGTCCTCCAAGGGCGTCCCCGATCCTAACACAACCGATTAGTGGATCGTTGAGAATTGTTGTCACTCAGACGATCCTCTTGTGTGGGTCGGACGCCAGATCCCATACCGATCACTATCCCATGCATTTGGCGTCTGGACACTTTCTTCATCAAGTCGAAGTCAAAGATATCTAGTTCATTGCTTCTTACTTTCTCCATCTCTTCCTGCACATTTGAAATTAAATTTAGTTATACAAATAAGCTATATATAATTTTATTAAAGTCAATTAACTTACAATCTTCTCTTGCGCTCGTTCGTTTGGGATCGGGTTGGGGTTTACTTTTGTAGATTTTGGGGTGCAGGTCCTCTTGAAAACTTCAACGATAAATGGGGTGCGTCTTATTTCACCCGCCTGTTGAAATAAATGATTTATGAAATTAGTAAAATCAATAATAATCAATCCATTCACAAACTTAAATCAAACTAAATCTAACATAAATAATAATCTAACCTAAAACTAACATCAATAATAATCAATTCATTCACAAATTTAAATCAAATCTAAATCTAACATCAATAATATTCAAATCTAAAACGAACATCAATAATAATCAATTTATTCACAAACTTAAATCACACATAAATCTAACGTCAGTAATAATCAGACCTAAAACTAACATTAATATTAATCAATTCATTCACAAACTTAAATCAAACCTAAATCTAACAAAATCTAACATAAATCAAACATAAAACTAACATCATTCAAACCTAAATCTAACATAAATCATAAATCTAACAAAATCTAACCTAAATCTGACAAAATCTAACATAAATCAAACATAAAACTAACATCAATCAAACTTAAATCTAACAAAATCTAACTTAAATCAAACATAAAACTAATATCATTCAAACCTAAATCTAAAATAAATCAAACTTAAATCCAAGAAATTGTAAAACCTAAAACTAACCAACATCAAATCTAAATCTAACCATATAATGTAAACATAATTAAACTAACTTAGAAGTTGAACAGAAAAGGCACGACGACAAGCAGATCGACGACGAGCTAGAGATGCGGCGGCAGATAGATCGACAACGAGCTACAAGCGACGGAAGGATCAATCGGCAATATGGACGTGGTTGGCGTTAGGCGTTGGCGGAATTTGGCGTGGGCAGCGTTTGTCCTTAACAGCGTGGATCGTCTTTCGGGTGAGCGCGATTGTCGATCGGGAGAAGGGTAGAGGGAAGAATTGGACGATAGTGATCTAGAAAGGGAAAGGTGTTTTTTTATTTAAAAGGAGTTTTACCAAGAGTTTTAGGTATAACTCTAGGTTTTGACTCTTTCATATTTTCGAGAGTTTTAGGTATAACGCTCGGTTTTGACTCTTTCATATTTCCGAGAGTTTTAGGTATAACTCTCGGTTTTGATTTTTAATATTTCTGAGAGTTTTATGTATAACTCTCGGTTTTGGTTATTTTTTCCCAGAGATATGAGTAAATCTCTCGGTTTTGATGGATTCTACATAAATTTTAATAAAAGAAAAACCGTGAGAATTGTGTATATCTTTCGGTTTTGACCTTAGATTTTATAACTTAAAACATCAAAAACACACATTTATCTATTTAAAACACAACATAATAATTATCATTAAACACATCATTTTTATAATCAAACTCTACATATATTCTTATTATAATCAAACACAATCATATATAATTATAAAATTAATCACAATCCATACACTTCCAAAATAACACACACTTTATTAACTTAGTTATGAGTTTAGACAAACTAATTAAACACCAAGTAAATTAAAATAAATGAAGAAGTCAAATACCGAGAGATATACCTATAACTCTCGGTATTACCATTCAAAACCGAAAGATATTTGAATATCTTTCGGTATTTCACTTCTTCATTTTTTAATTTAATTAGTGTTTAACTTTCTAATTATCTTGAACAACATTAATTTAACACATTTCATATATTCTTACACAATCTCCGCACATCTAATAATCAAACTCTACACACATTCTTAATATAATCAAACACAAAATATACACTTCTTTATATAATCATACATAATCATATATATTTATATAATTAATCACAATTCATACTCTTCAAAAACAACACACACTTTATTAGTTTAGTTAGAAGTTTAAACAAGTTAATTAGAAAGTGAAACACCAATTAAATTAACAAATGGAGAAGTGAAATACCGAAAGTTTTCTAAATATCTTTCGGTTTTGAGATGTCAAAAACGAAAGATACTTAGAAATCTTCAACAATTACCCCATTCCCAACACTAAGAATTATTTTCAGTTTTTTTGGAAGAGTCAAAACCAAGGGTTTTTTTGAAAAACCATTCCAATTACCCCTTCCCAACACTTAGAATTATTTTCAATTTTTTTGGAAGAGTCAAAACTGAGGGTTTTTTGAAAACCTTTGCAATTTCCCTTTCCCAATACTAAGAATTATTTTAAGATTTTTTGGACAGAATAAAACCGAGGGTTTTTTGAAAAACTTTCGTAATTACCCAATTCCTAAAACTTAGAATTATTTTCAGTTTTTATGGGTAAAAAGTCAAAATCGAGGGTTTTTTTGAAAAACCTTTGTAGTTACCCTCTTCCCAACACTTAAACCTATTTTTAGTTTTTATGGGTAAAAGTCAAAACCGATGGTTTTTAGAAAAACATTCGCAATTACCCCTTTCTCAATACTTAGAATTATCTTAAGATTATTTGGAAAGAGTCAAAACCGAGAGTTTTTTTAAAAACTTTCGCAATTACCCTCTTCCCAACACTTAGAATTATTTTCAGTTTTTATGAGAAAAAGTCAAAACCGAGGGTTTTTTGAAAAACTTTTGCAATTACCCATTTCCCAACACTTAGAATTATTTTTAGTTTTTATGGGAAAAAAGTCAAAACCGAGGGGTTTTTTTGGAAAACCTTCGCAATTACCCCATTCCCAACATTTATAATTATTTTCAGTTATTTTGGAAGAGTAAAAACCGAGAGTTTTTGAAAAACCTTCGCAATTACCCCCTCCCAATACAAAGAATTATTAAGATTTTTGGAAATAGTCAAAACTGATGGTTTTTTGAAAAAACTTTCGTAATTACATATTTCTCAACACCTAAAATTATTTTCAGTGTTTTGGAAGAGTCAATACTGAGGATTTTTTGAAAAAATTTCGCAATTACCACCTCTCAATACTTAGAATTATTTTAAGATTTTTTAGAAAGAGTCAAAACTGAGGGTTTTTTGAAAAACTTTCACAATTACCCCCTTCCCAACACTTAGAATTATTTTAAGTTTTTTTGAGAAGATTCAAAACCGAGAGTTTTTTGAAAAAACTTTCGCAATTACCCATTTTCCATCACTTTGAATTATTTTTAGTTTTTATGGGGAAAAAAGTATAAACCGAGGGTTTTTTGAAAAACTTTCGCAATCACACATTTTCCTAACACTTATAATTATTGTAAGTTTTTATGGGAAAATGTCAAAACTGAGGGTTTTTATAAAACCTTGGCAATTACCCTTTTCCCAACACTTAGAATTATTTTCAGTTTTTATGGAGAAAAAGTCAAAACCGAGGCTTTTTGTAAAACATTCGCAATTACCCTTCCCAATACTTAGAATTATTTTCAGTATTTATGGGGAAAAAGTCAAAATCGAGGGTTCTTTGAAAAACTTTCGTAATTATCCATTTCCCAACACTTAGAATTATTTTCAGTTTTTTTTGGAAAAAGTCAAAACCGAGGGTTTTTTTGAAAAACCTTCGCAATTACACTCTCTCCAAAACATAGAATTGTTTTTCAGTTTTTGAGGGGAAAAAATCAAAACCGAGGGTTTTTTGAAAAACATTCGCAATTACCCCTTCCCAACACTTAGAATTATTTTAAGTTTTTATGGGGGAAAAGTCAAAATGGAGGGTTCTTTGAAAAACTTTCGTAATTATCCATTTCCCAACACTTAGAATTATTTTCAGTTTTTATGGAAAAAGTCAAAACCGAGGGTTTTTTTGAAAAACCTTCGCAATTACACTCTCTCCAAAACTTAGAATTTTTTCAGTTTTTGAGGGGAAAAAATCAAAACCGAGGGTTTTTTGAAAAACATTCGCCATTACCCCCTTCCCAAACACTTAGAATTATTTTAAGTTTTTTTGAGAAGATACAAAACCGAGAGATTTTTGAAAAAACTTTCGCAATTACCCATTTCCCAACACTTCGAATTATTTTCAGTATTTATGGAAAGAGTCAAAATCGAGGGTTTTTTGAAAAACTTTCACAATTAACCCTTTTCCAACACTTAGAATTATTTTCAGTTTTTTTGGAAAGAGTCTAAATCGAGGGTTTTTTGAAAAATCATCGCAATTACCCCTTCCCAATAATTAGAATTATTTTCAGTTTTTATGCGGAAAAAGTATAAACCGAAGGTTTTTGGAAAAAAACTTTTGCAATTACCCATTTCCCATCACTTTGAATTATTTTTAATTTTTATGGGGAAAAAAGTATAAACCGAGGGTTTTTTGAAAACTTTCGCAATCACACATTTTCCTAACACTTATAATTATTGTAAGTTTTTATGGGAAAATGTCAAAATTGAGGGTTTTTATAAAACCTTGGCAATTACCCTTTTCCCAACACTTAGAATTATTTTCAGTTTTTATGGAGAAAAAGTCAAAACCGAGGGCTTTTTGTAAAACATTCGCAATTACCCTTCCCAATACTTAGAATTATTTTCAGTATTTATGGGGAAAAAGTCAAAGTCGAGGGTTCTTTGAAAAACTTTCGTAATTATCTATTTCCCAACACTTAGAATTATTTTCAGTTTTTTTGGAAAAAGTCAAAACCGAGGGTTTTTTTGAAAAACCTTCGCAATTACACTCTCTCCAAAACATAGAATTTTTTTTCAGTTTTTGAGGGGAAAACATCAAAACCGAGGGTTTTTTGAAAAACATTCGCAATTACCCCCTTCCCAACACTTAGAATTATTTTAAGTTTTTATGGGGAAAAAGTCAAAATCGAGGGTTCTTTGAAAAACTTTCGTAATTATCCATTTCCCAACACTTAGAATTATTTTCAGTTTTATTGGAAAAAGTCAAAACCGAGGGTTTTTTTGAAAAACCTTCGCAATTACACTCTCTCCAAAACATAGAATTTTTTTCAGTTTTTGAGGGGAAAAAATCAAAACCGAGGGTTTTTTGAAAAACATTCGCAATTACCCGCTTCCCAACACTTAGAATTATTTTAAGTTTTTTTGAGAAGATCCAAAACCGAGAGATTTTTGAAAAAACTTTCGCAATTACCCATTTCCCAACACTTAGAATTATTTTAAGTTTTTATGGGGAAAAAGTCAAAATCGAGGGTTCTTTTAAAAACTTTCGTAATTATCCATTTCCCAACACTTAGAATTATTTTCAGTTTTTTTGGAAAAAGTCAAAACCGAGGGTTTTTTTGAAAAACCTTCGCAATTACACTCTCTCCAAAACTTAGAATTTTTTTCAGTTTTTGAGTGGAAAAAATCAAAACCGAGGGTTTTTTTAAAAACATTCGCAATTACACGCTTCCCAACACTTAGAATTATTTTAAGTTTTTTTGAGAAGATCCAAAACCGAGAGATTTTTGAAAAAACTTTCGCAATTACCCATTTCCCAACACTTCGAATTATTTTCAGTATTTATGGAAAGAGTCAAAATCGAGGGTTTTTTGAAAAACTTTCACAAATACCCCTTTTCCAACACTTAGAATTATTTTCAGTTTTTTTGGAAAGAGGAAAAACCGAGGGTTTTTTGAAAAATCATCGCAATTACACTTTCTCCAAAACTTAGAATTTTTTTCAATTTTTGAGGGGAAAAAATCAAAACCGAGGGTTTTTTGAAAAACATTCGTAATTACCTGCTTCCCAACACTTAGAATTATTTTATGTTTTTTTTAGAAGATCCAAAACCGAGAGATTTTTGAAAAAACTTTCGCAATTACCCATTTCCCAACACTTCGAATTATTTTCAGTATTTATGGAAAGAGTCAAAATCGAGGGTTTTTTGAAAAACTTTCACAATTACCCCTTTTCCAACACTTATAATTATTTTCAGTTTTTTTGGAAAGAGTAAAAACCGAGGGTTTTTTGAAAAATCATCGCAATTACCCCCTTCCAATAATTAGAATTATTTTCAGTTTTTATGCGGAAAAAGTATAAATCGAAGGTTTTTTGAAAAACTTTCGCAATTACCCATTTCCCAATACTTTGAATTATTTTTAGTTTTTATGGAGAAAAAAGTATAAACCGATGGTTTTTTGAAAAACTTTCGCAATCACACATTTCCCAACACTTAAAATTATTTTAAGTTTTTATGGGTAATAGTCAAAACCGAGGGTTTTTTTTAAAAAACCTTGGCAATTACCCTCTTCCCAACACTTAGAATTATTTTCAGTTTTTATGGAGAAAAAGTCAAAATCGAGGACTTTTTGTAAAACATTCGCAATTACCCTTCCCAATACTTAGAATTATTTTCAGTATTTATGGAGAAAAAGTCAAAATCGAGGGTTCTTTGAAAAACTTTCGTAATTATCCATTTCCCAACACTTAGAATTATTTTCAGTTCTTATATGGAAAAAGTCAAAATCGATGGTTTTTTGAAAAACCTTAGCAACTACCCCTTCCTAACACTCATAATTATTTTCAGTTTTTTTGAAGAGTCAAAACTGAGAGTTTTTGAAAAACCTTCGCGATTACCCTTCCCATTACATACAATTATTTTAAGATTTTTTGGAAAGAGTCAAAACCGAGAGTGTTTTGAAAAACTTTCGCAATTTTCCCCTTCCCAACACTTAGAATTATTTTCAATTTTTATGTGGGAAGAAGTCAAAACCGAGTGTTTTTTGAAAAAAATTTCGCAATTACCCATTTCCCAACACTTATAATTATTTTCAGTTTTTATGGGGAAGAAGTCAAAACCAAAGGATTTTATAAAACCATCGCAATTACCCCTTCCCAATACTTAGAATTATTTTCAGTTTTTATGGGGAAAAATTAAAATCTAGGGTTTTTTGAAAATCTTTCGCAATTACCCATTTCCCAACACTTAGAATTATTTTTTGTTTTTTTGGAAAAAGTCAAAACTGAGGGTTTTTTGAAAAACTTTCGTAATTATTCATTTCCCAATACTTCGAATTATTTTAAGTTTTTTTGAGAAGAGCCAAAACCGAGGGTATTTTGAAAAACCTTCGCAATTACCCATTTCCCAACACTTATAATTATTTTCAGTTTTTTTGGAAATAGTAAAAAACGAGGGCTTTTTGAAAAACATTCACAATTACCCTTTCCCATTATTTAGAATTATTTTTAGTATTTATGGAGAAAAAGTCAAAATCGAGGGTTCTTTGAAAAACTTTCGTAATTATCCATTTCCCAACACTTAGAATTATTTACAGTTTTTATATGGAAAAAGTCAAAATCGATGGTTTTTTGAAAAACCTTAGCAACTCCCTCTTCCCAACACTCAGAATTATTTTCAGATTTTTTAGAAGAGTCAAAACAGAGGGTTTTTTTTTAAAAACCTTCGCATTTACCCTTCCCATTACTTATAATTATTTTACGATTTTTTGGAAAGAGTCAAAACCGAGAGTTTTTTGAAAAACTTTCGCAATTTCCCCATTTCCAACACTTAGAATTATTTTCAATTTTTATGTGAGAAGAAGTCAAAACCGAGTGTTTTTTGAAAAAATTGTCGCAATTACTTATTTCCCAACATTTATAATTATTTTCAGTTTTTATGGGGAAGAAATCAAAACCAATGGATTTTGTAAAACCATCGCAATTATCCTTCTCAATACTTAGAATTATTTTCAGTTTTTATGGGGGAAAAGTCAAAATCGATGGTTTTTTGAAAAACTTTCGCAATTACCCTTCTCAACACTTAGAATTATTTTTAGTTTTTTGAGAATAACCAAATCCGAGGTTTTTTTGAAAAACCTTCTCAATTACCCATTTACCAACACATAGAATTATTTTTAGTTTTTTTGGGGTAAAAGTCAAAACCGAGGGTTTTTTTTGAAAACCTTCGCAATTACACTCTCTCCAAAACTTAAAATTATTTTCAGTTTTTAAGGGAAAAAGTCAAAAGGAGGGTTTTTTGAATAAATTTCGCAATTACCCCCATCCCAACACTTATAATTATTATTAGTTTTTTTTGGAAAAAGTCAAAACCGAGGTTTTTTTGAAAAACTTTCGCAATTACCCCCTTCCCAACACTTATAATTATTTTTAGTTTTTATGGGGAAAAAGTCAAAATCGATGGTTTTTGAAAAACTTTCGTAATTATTCATTTCCCAACATTTAGAATTATTTTCAGTTTTTATGTGGAAAAAGTTAAAATCGAGGGTTTTTTTGAAAAACATTAGCAACTACCCCTTCCCAATACTCAAAAGTATTTTCAGTTTTTTTGGAAGAGTTAAAACCAAGGGTTTTTTGAAAAACCTTCGCAATTACCCCTTCCCATTACTTACAATTATTTTAAGATTTTTTGGAAAAATTTAAAACCGAGAGTTTTTTGAAAAACTTTCGCAATTTCACCATTTCCAACACTTAGAATTATTTTAAGTTTTTATGGGGGATGAAGTCAAAACCGAGGGTTTTTTGAAAAAACTTTCGCAATTACCCATTTCCCAGCACTTAAAATTATTTTGAGTTTTTATAGGAAAAAGTCAAAATTGAGGGTTTTTTGAAAAAGTTTCGCAATTATCCATTTCCCAACACTTAGAATTATTTTCAGATTTTATGTGGAAGAAGTCAAAAACGATGTTTTTTTGTAAAACCATCGCAATTACTCGCTTCCCTATACTTAGAATTATTTTCAGTGTTTATGGGGAAAAAGTCAAAACCGAGGGTTTTTAAATAAAATTTCGCAATTACCCTTTCTCAACACTTAGAATTATTTTCAGTTTTTTTTGAAAAAGATCCAAAATCGAGGGTGTTTTGAAAAACCTTCGCAATTACCAATTTTCCAACACTTAGAATTATATTCAGTTTTTTTTGGAAGAGTCAAACCGAGAGTTTTTTGAAAAACCTTCTCAATTACCACTTTCCCAACACTTAGAATTATTTTCAGTTTTTTTTTGAAATAGTCAAAACCGATGGTTTTTTGAAAACCATTCGCAATTACCCTTTCCCAATACTTAGAATTATTTTATGGGGAAAAAATCAAAACCGAGGGTTTTTTTGAAAACCCTAAGCAATTACCCTCTTCCCAACACTTAGAATTATTTTCAGTTTTTATGGGGAAAAGTCAAAACGGATAGTTTTTTGAAAAACTTTCGCAATTACCCCTTCCCAAAACTTAGAATTATTTTTAGTTTTTATGGGTAAAAAGTCAAAATCGGGGGTTTTTTGAAAAACTCTCGCAATTACCCATTTCCCACCGCTTAGAATTATTTTCAGTTTTTATGGGGAAAAAGTCAAAACCGAGGATTTTTTTGAAAAACTTTCGCAATAACACCCTTCATAACACTTTGAATTATTTTCAGTTTTTATGGGGAAAAAGTAAAAACCGAGGGTTTTTTTGAAAAACTGTTAGGATCGGGGTCGCCCTTGAAGGACTGGGGTGTTCCGGTTTTGAGAGGGTTACCACATACAACAACACAACACACAATTTGGTGATAGTCCGGTTAAAGACTAAAATCGTTCTCAACACTACGCAAACTGTCACAGACTCTTGAACGGGGTTCAAGGGCGGAAATGTCTGTTTAAGTCTGAAGCAACACGCACGACTTGGATGAGGTTTATGATGAGTCGGTTTAAGGAGTATGTATAGACCGGTTTTGATTATAGGAGTAGGATTATATTTCGGTTAATGTGTTTCAGTTTTAGAGTAAATAAGTAGGAAATAAGTAAAAGACACGAGATAAGATTTTTTATGGATGTTCGGAGCAAACCCTCCTACGTCACCCCTTCTTCTCAGATTATGAGAAGGATCTCCACTAACTTTCAAAGTTACAACACTTACAATGTCGGTCGAGCCTAACTCGCTACTCGCCAGTTACACCAATTCACTCTTGATGTAATACAATAATACAACACAATAAAGCTTTCGGTAAATGAATCAATAGTTTTGGATCGCGCGTGAGATTTCTTTCTCTCTCTTAAGATATTTCCGAACCGTCATAAATGAAGTCGCTTCGTCTTCCTTTTATAGTGAAGAAGATCCCAACGGTCATGATGACAATAAATCTATTGATAAGATGTTAGTCTCCCTCTCTTGATGATGGACACATGTCGTCATCTCGATTGAGGTAAACTATTTTATAGATTACAGACTTCATTTCTCAAGGTGTGCATGAAAACGCGGTTAGTCGTCCCAAGTTAACCGGAAAAATTCAGTTTATTTAAACCATGATGCATTTATACTAATTGGTTTTTCGTGACCGGTTTTAGTTGGATATCTTATTCCGGTGTAAAGAAATATTGAATCGTATCAACATTTGTTCAGCTTTGGATTAAACTTATCCATTTTTACCAAGTCATTTGAACCGCTTAGTATGTATACATGTGGTTTGATATCATGAAGTGATCAGGCATAACCGAAGACCTCCTCCCGGTTAGCATCCTTGAATATTTAATGGCATATTTGAATATAGTTTTGACGCATATCCCGATTTTTCATGATAATGTATGTAAACAGTATGCATGGATGATCATGGTATAAGTTGCTTGCTATCAGTAAGTCCTAAAATATTTCTGAAATGAGAAAACTTAGCTTCCTGTAGCGGTTTGGTGAAAATGTTAGCTACTTGTTGCTCAGTTGAGACGTATTCCAGCCGGATGTGCTTCTGTTGAACATGCTCCCGGTTGAAATGATGTCTTATGTCAATGAGTTTCGTTCTTAAGTGCAACACCGGATTGTATGTGATCGCTATTGCATTGGTGTTGTCACAGAATATTGGTGATTCTTCAGCTATTACACCAAAATCTCTGAGTTGCTGTTGGATCTAGAGGAGTTGTGCACAGCAGCTTCCGGCTGCTAGGTACTCTTCCTCTGCGGTTGATGTTGCAACTGAGGTTTGCTTCTTGCTGTTCCATGAAACGAGCCAGTCTCCCAAAAATTAGCAAGTCCCACTTGTACTCTTTCTATCGACTTTGCATCCTGCGTAGTCCGCATCTGAGTAACTTATGAGATTAAAGCTTGAATCTTTTGGGTACCAAAGTCCCACATCTTGAGTCCCTTTAAGATATTTTAATATTCTTTTAGCCGCGGTGTAGTGTGATTGCTTTGGATTGGCTTGAAATCTCCCGCATACTCCGACCGCAAACAGGATGTCCGGTCGACTGGCTGTTAGGTAGAGCAGAGATCCAATCATTCCTCGATATGCTGTGATGTCAACGGCTTGACCATCCTCATCTTTGTCTAATTTTACGGAAGATCTCATCGGTGTAGCCGCCTCAGCACATGTATCAATTCCAAATTTCTTCAGTAGTTCGGCTGTGTACTTTGGCTGGCTTATGAACGTTCCGGTTTCAATCTGCTTAACCTAAAGTCCTAAGAAGAAACTCAGTTCTCCCATCATACTTATTTGAAATTTGTCAGTCATCATTTTCGAGAATTTATCACATAGCTTTGGATCGGTTGATCCAAAAATAATATCATCAATATAGATTTGAACGAGTAATATATGTTCCTTTTTCTCAAATTTGAAAAGTGTTTTATAGACTAAACCTATTGTCAACTTGTGATCAAATAAGAATTGCGCTAATGTGTCATACCAGGCTCTTGGAGCCTGTTTCAAACCATAAAGGGCTTTGTTTAGCCGGTAAACATGATTTTCGTATTCTGAATTTTTGAAACCTGGAGGTTGATTAACATACACCTCTTCATTTAATTACCGTTTAGAAAAGCGCTTTTGACATCCATTTGAAAAACTTTGAAATTTTTAAAAGCTGCAAATGCTAGAAATATTCTAATGGCCTCAAGTCTAGCTACAGGAGCAAATGATTTTTCAAAATCAATGCCTTCTTCCTGTTTATAGCCTTGAGCCACTAACCGGGCCTTGTTCCTCGTAACTAAACCGTCTTCATTGAGTTTATTTCTGAACACCCATCGTGTTCCTATAACCGGTTTGTTTTTCGGTCTAGGAACTAGGTAACAGACTTTATTTCTCTCAAACTCGTTTAGTTCCTCTTGCATTGCTAGGATCCAGTAGGGATCTGACAATACTTCATCCACCTTTTCGGCTCAATTTGTGATATGAAAGCTGAGTTTTCATAGTGTTCCAAATTTTGTTGCCTAGTTCGGACGGGTGAGGATATGTTACCTATTACTAGTTCAAGAGGATGATTTTTGTTCCTTCTGAGGTTTATCCGAGACGTGTCTTCCAAGCGTTCGGTTGGCTGATCAAGGTTAGACTGATCGGTAGGCTAAATAGAGTAAGACCGACCGATTTCTTCAGTTAAAACTAAAGAGTCAACTTTCTATGGTAAAGCAGCTTGAACAGGCTGAGGTTCAGCATCAACCATTTGATTATTAACAAATCGTCTAAAAACCGGAACCTCATCTTCATCATCAAAATAGATATTGAAGTTTTCCATTCTGTTGTGAAGGTCAAAGGGTAATGCAGTGTTTCGTTCAACCGGTTCATCAAAAACAAAGTGAGATGTTTCTTCAACTGTTAAAGTTCTAGTATTATAGATTCTATATGCTTTACTTACAGCTGAGTATCCCAACATTATTCCTTCATCGGATTTAGCATCAAAAGCGGTCAAATAATTTTTGCCATTGTTGTGAACAAAACATTTGCTACCAAAAATTCGAAAATACTGTATGTTTGGAATTCGATCATAGTATATCTCAAAGGGGTTTTTAGAAAAACTTTTAGTTACTAAAGACCGATTTTGAGTGTAACATGAGGTATTGATAGCCTCGGCCCAAAATTTTTGAGCAATACCCGAATCGGCTATCATTGACCTTGCGGCTTCCTTGAGAGTTCGGTTTCTTCTCTCAGCTAGGCCGTTTTGTTGAGTTGTTCTGGCACTAGACAACTCGTGTCTAACACCATAATCATCAAGAAAAGTAGTTAATTTGCTGTTTGTAAACTCAGTTCCTCTATAACTTCTGATTTTGTTTACCCGAATGGATTTTTCATTTTGTATTCTCAAAATTAGTTTAATCAGGTTTGGTGTTGCTTGATTCTTAGAGGCTAAAAATATTACCCAAGTAAATTTAGAAAAATCATCAACAACTACCATAGTATATTGCATGCCTCCTAGACTTGTTACTCTAACCGGACCAAACAGATCCATATGCAGGAGTTCTAAACATCGTTCAGATTGATGATTTCCTTTACTTTTGAAAGAGGACTTTATTTGTTTACCCATTTGACATGCAACACATACTTTATCTTTTGAAAACTTGACATTTGGAAAACCGTAAACCAATTTCCTAGAGCATATGAAGTTTATTGTTTTGAAGTTCAAATGGTTTAGCCATTTGTGCTAGAGCCAGTTTGGATCATTTACAGCTATCATGCATACAGGATTTTCAAACTTAGTTTTCAATCAACTTTGTAGATATTTCCCATTCGGTTACCAGTTAACAAAATGTCATTTTGATGATCTTTAACTAAACATGCATTTTTATGAAACTCAATTTTGTATCCTACATCGCACATTTGACTAATGCTTAACATGTTGAAATGCAAGTTCTCTACCAATAATACATTATTTATAGACAAGTTACCATGGACAATCTTACCCTTGCCCACAGTTCTACCTTTTGAGTTGTCACCAAATGTGATAACTGCTCCGGTTTCATAAGTGATATCTGCCAGTAGTCCACTGTTACCGGTCATGTGTCTTGAGCATCCACTGTCCAAATACCATTCCGAGTTCCTTAGCCGGTTGCTTCTCCTAACCTGCAAAAAAGAAATATTTACACCTTTTTAGTACCCACATTCAATTGTGTCCATGGTTGATTAGTCCCTTTGGGATCCAAACTTGAATAAGTCGGATCACTTTCCCGGTATTTGTTCTTATGGTATTTGGCTTAACTTCTTGATCTTTGCTCAAGAATGCCTTATATCGAGGTGATGAATGTTTTTGAGGTTGAGATGTACTTGTTTTGTTTCGTTTATTTTCTGTCCGGTTGACTTTCCTTCTCTCAGGATGAAGCCATTTTTCTGATTCGGTTGGACTTACATATTTTAGTTCCGGTTTTATGACAGTTTCTATCTCATTGTTGGTTGAAGAGCTCTTGACAAATCTTACGAAGGGAAGATTGTCTTTTGTGAGTTTCATCCCGTTAGGTTGATTTGGTTTGTTTGATTTGTTTTGTTTGTATCCAACACCAAATTTACACTTAGAATGTCTTTTATATTTGCACATCTGATCTACGGCTTAACGGGATCTTTCCCAGGTAGCGGTAATATACAGTGTTCGTTCATTTACTTCAGTTACCGGTTGAACTGTCTCCTCATTCTCTAAGGATAGTTTAGCCGGTTCATACACTGTGGTTTCGCATGGCTCACCAGCGATACCACTTGACTCTACGGTTTTATGTTCTACCGGAGTCGGTATATAAGCAGATATGTTTCTGAACTCAGCGACCATTTCGTTGAGTGCAGAAATCAGATCTACTTTCGTAAATTCATTAGAGGAGAAATCAAAAACCTCTTCGTCGTTTGCCATGAAGCATGTTACTCTCTCCTCATCATTTTCGTTGTCGGAATACGCCCATTCACTTCCACCGTCGGATGGAATGAGTGCCTTTTGTATTTCCTTCCCTTCATCGGCTTGCTGGTTGTCATTTCTCCGGTAATCGTTCCTTTGGTTGTCATTTCTCCGGTAATCGTTCCCTTAGTAGTTGTTACCCTGATACCGGTTGCCTTGATAATTATTGCCTTGGTAGTTGCTTTCCGGTTTTCGATCGTCTCTTCTTGGTTTTCTACATTCTAACCTGAAATTTCCAAAACCATCACAGTTATAACATCTTTTATTTGATTTATCAACGTAATTATAATTAAAATTGTTGTTAGATGGCGGTTGTTTTTTCTTCATGAATCTTCCAAATTTCTAAGCTAGCATCGCCATCACATCTTCACTGATCTGGTCAGCGTTTTTGACTAGAGCCGGAGCGGTTGATACTTGGACCGCCAGTTCCACCGATGTAACCAGAGCTCTGGTTGCGGTTGACGTAAATGCTTCGTCTTCGATCCGAGACTTAATCTCGAACTCATAAGCTTTCAGATCTTCGAACACATCATGCAGTTTCATCTGCCCGAGATTGCTTGACTCCCTCATCACCATGGTTTTGATATCCCATGTGCTCGGCAGTGATCTTAAAGCTTTAATTATTACTTCCCGGTTGTCGTATCTTTTTCCAAGTATTTGTAGCTCGTTTGACCACACTGGTGAACCGGTTGCTGAATTCTTTCATGTTTTCTCCCGGTTTCATTCTGATGTTCTCATATTTTTGAGTAGCCATCAAGATTTTATTCTCTTTTGTTCTTTCGTTTCCTTCATGGATCTGAATGATCGTCTCCCAGGCTTCCTTTGCATGATCACAATCTGATATTTTGTTCAATGTGTTATCGTCTATAGCCTTGTAGATGTGTATCATGCAATGGTTGTCTAGGTTACTCCTTCTTCGATCTTTAGTTGTCCATGCGTTTATCTCCTTGTTGATCTTGATTGGCCCTCCCTTCAGAACTCTGCTCATTTCATCATCTAGCGTAATCAGATGTAGATACATCTGTTTCTTCAAGCTGTTAAACGCTTCACTGTTTAGCATTGGTGGCTTATCGCTGTGGGTCATGCTCCCATCTTCTTCGGTTGCTTGAGTGCTAAGAACCTCGCTCTGATACCACTAGTTAGGATTAGGGTCGCCCTTGGAGGACCGGGGTGTTCCGGTTTTGAGAGGGTTACCGCTTACAACAACACAACACATAATTTGGTGATAGTCCGGTTAAAGACTAAAACCGTTCTCAACACTACGCAAACTGTCACAGACTCTTGAACCGGGTTCAAGGGAGGAAATGTCTGTTTCAGTCTGAAGCAACACGCACGACTTGGATGAGGTTTATGAGGAGTCGGTTTAAGGAGTATGTATAGACCGGTTTTGATTATAGGAGTAGGATTATATTTCAGTTAATGTGTTTTAGTTTTAGAGTAAATAAGCAGGAAATAAGTAAAAGACACGAGACAAGATTTTTTATGAATGTTCGGAGCAAACCCTCTTACGTCACCCCTTCTTCTCAGGTTATGAGAAGGATCTCTACTAACTTTCAAAGTTACAACACTTACAATACCGGTCGAGCCTAACTCGCTACTCGTCGGTTACACCAATTCACTCTTGATGTAATACAATAATACAGCACAATAAAGCTTTCGGTAAATGAAACAATAGTTTTGGATCGCGCGTGAGATTTCATTCTCTCTCTTAAGATATTTCTGAACCGTCATAAATGAAGTCGCTTCGTCTTCCTTTTATAGTGAAGAAGATCCCAACGGTCATTTTCTTCTCTCACCGTGGGATTGGTCAGTTTGAAGTCACGCCGGTTTAGAGATATTGCATGCACGTTTCAACTTCCTAACACTTGGCAAGCATGCATATACTGGTCAGATATTGATGACGCAACCTACTTGCAGTTTTGGACACGTGTCAGACATGCACCATCCGACTGTCTGAGTCGGATCTTCGGATTAGCAAATCATCATTGTTTTTATCGCATGCTTCTGATCCGGATCTTATCTTCTTATATTTTTCCAAGACACGTTTATTTCGTCATATTACGTCATCTTTGTAATTCTTGGTTTCCGGTTGACTCTTTCGTAGTGTGGTCCGGCTGGAGTATGAACTTTTTCTTTGCTAGCCGGTCTGTTTAACATGTTGAAGTCGGTTCCTCTTGATCATGACTTGATCATCTGGAGCCGGATTGCTTTGATATATTCTTCGACCGATTTATGTAGTCTCCAGCCGACTTATACGACTTGGTTTGTTCCTGCACATGAAGGTTAACAGTAGTTTAGTTTTCTGGCCGCTTAAAAATTAACTTACTTAATTTTTCTATCAATTTCTCCCTTTTTGATTATTTAGAATAAATATTCAAAAATCGTAATATGTAGCCGGTTTGAAAATTAACTCACTTAATTTTTCTTATAAAAAACCATCGAAATTACCCTCTTCCCAACACTTAAAATTATTTAAAGTTTTTATGGGGAAAAAGTCAAAACCGAGGGTTTTTTGAAAAAATTTCGCAATTACACCCTTCCCAATACTTAGAATTATTTTAAGATTTTTTAAAAATAATCAAAACCGAGGATTTTTTTGTAAAACCATCGCAATTACCCCCTTCCCAATACTTAGAATTATTTTCATTTTTTATGGGGAAAAAGTTAAAACCGATGATTTTTGAAAAACTTTCGTAATTACCCCCTTCCAAGAATTTGAATTATTTTTAGTTTTTATGGGGAAAAAGTCAAAACCGAGGGATTTGTTTGAAAAACCTTGACAATTACCCTCTTCCCAACACTTACAATTATTTTTAGTTTTTATGGGGAAAAAGTCAAAACGAGGGTTTTTTGTTAACCTTCGCAATTACTCATTTCCAAACACTTAGAATTATTTTCAGTTTTTTTGGGAAAAGTCAAAAGCGAGGGTTTTTTGAAAACCTTCGCAATTATCCCTTCCAAATACTTAGAATTATTTTCAGTTTTTATGGGGAAAAAGTCAAAATCGATGGTTCTTTGAAAAACTTTCGCAATTACCTATTTTCCAACACTTAAAATTATTTTTAGTTTTTTTGTGAAAATTCAAAACCGAGGATTTTTAAAAAACTTCGCAATTACACTTTCCCAATACTTAGAATTATTTTCAGATTTTTTGGAAAGAGTCAAAACCGAGGGTTTTTTGAAAAACTATCGCAATGGCCCCCTTCCCAATACTTTGAATTATTTTAAGATTTTTTGGAAAGAGTCTAAACCGATGGTTTTTTGAAAAACATTCGCAATGGCCCCCTTCCCAACACTTAGAATTATTTTTAGTTTTTATTAGGAAAAGTCAAAACCGAGGGTTTTTTTGAAAAACCTTCGCAATAACCCTCTTCTCAACACTTAGAATTATTTTTAGTTTTTATGGGGAAAAAGTCCAAACGGAGGATTTTTTTGAAAACTTTAGCAATTACATTCTTCCCAACACTTAGAATTATATTAAATTTTTATGGGGAAAAGTCAAATCCAATGGTTTTTTGAAAAACTTTCGCAATCCCAAAACATAGAATTATTTTCAGTATTTATGGGGGAAAACTCAAAACATAGGGTTTTTGAAAAACTTTCGCAATTACCCATTTCTCAACACATAGAATTATTTTAAGTTTTTATGGTGAAAAAAGTCAAAACCGATGGTATTTTTGAAAAACCTTCGCAATCACCCTTTTGTCAACACTCAGAATTATTTTCATTTTTTATGGGGAAAAAGTCAAAATTAGGAATTTTTTGAAAATCTTAAAAATTACCCTCTTCCCAACACTTAAAATTGTTTGCAATTGTTATGGGTAAAAAGTGAAAACCGAGGGTTTTTTGAAAAACCTTCGCAATTACCCATTCCCAATACTTAAAATTATTTTTAGTTTTTATGTGGAAAAAGTCAAAAACGAGGGTTTTTTTGAAAAAACTTTCACAATTACACATTTTCCACCACTTAAAATTATTTTCAGTTCTTTTGGGGGAAAAGTCAAAACCGAGTGTTTTTTTAAAAAACCTTCGCAATTACCCTCTTATAACCACTTAGAATTATTTTCAGTTTTTATGAGGAAAAAGTATAAACCGAGGGATTTTTGAAAAAATTTCGCAATTACCCCCTTCTCAATAATTAGAATTATTTTCAGTTTTTATGGGGAAAAGTCATAACGATGGTTTTTTTGAAAAACTTTCGCAATAACCCCTTCCCAAAACATAGAATTATTTTTAGTTTTATTGGGGAAAACTCAAAACATAGGATTTTTAGAAAACTTTCGCAATTACTCATTTCCCAACACTTAGAATTATTTTAAGTTTTTTTATGGGGAAAAAGTCAAAACCGAGGGTATTTTTGAAAAACCTTCGCAATTACCCTCTTCTCAACACTTAGAATTATTTTTAGTTTTTTTGAAAAAGAGCCAAAACCGATGGTTTTTTGAAAAACTGTCGCAATTATCCATTTCTCAAAACTTAGAATTATTTTCAGTTTTTAAGGCTAAATTCAAAACCGATGGTTTTTTAATAAACATTCGCAATTACCCCTTCCCAAACTTAGAATTATTTTCAGTTTTTTTGAAAAGAGCCAAAACCGAGGGTTTTTTGAAAAACTTCCGCAATTACCCATTTCCCAACACTTAGAATTATTTTGAGTTTTTATGTTGGAAAAGTCAAAACCCAGGAGTTTTTTGAATAACCTTAGAAATTACACTCTCCCCAAAACTTAAAATTATTTTCAGTTTTTTAGGGATAAATTCAAAAGCGAGGGTTTTTTAATAAACATTCGCAATTACCCCTTCTCAACACTTAGAATTATTTTCAGTTTTTTTGAAAAAAGCCAAAACCGAGGGTTTTTTGAAAATCTTTCGCAATTACCCATTTTCCAACACTTAGAATTATTTTCAGTTTTTTTGAAAAGAGCCAAAACCGAGGGTTTTTTTAAAAACCTTCGCAATTACCCTTTCCTAATACTTAGAATTATTTTAACATATTTTGGAAAGAGTCAAAATCGAGGGTTTTTTGAAAAACTTTCGCAATGGCCCCTTCCCAATACTTAGAATTATTTTAAGATTTTTTGGAAATAGTCTAAACCGAGGGTTTTTTTAAAAATATTCGCAATGGCCCTTTCCCAACACTTAGAATTATTTTCAGTTTTTATTGGGAAAAGTCAAAACCGAGGGTTTTTTTTTAAAAAAAACCTTCGCAATTACCCTATTCTCAACACTTAGAATTATTTTTAGTTTTTTGGGGAAAAAGTCAAAACCGAGGTTTCTTTTGAAAAACCTTAGTAATTACCCTCTTCCCAACACTTAGAATTATTTTCAATTTTTATGGGGAAAAGTCAAAACTGATGGTTTTTTGAAAAACTTTCACAATTACTCATTCCCAAAAATTAGAATTATTTTTAGTTTTATGGGTAAAAAGTCAAAACTGGGGGTTTTTTGAAAAACTTTCGCAATTACCCATTTCCCACCACTTAAAATTATTTTCAGTTTTTATGTGGAAAAAAAGTCAAAACCGTGGGTTTTTTGAAAAATTTCGCAATTACCCATTTCCCACCACTTAGAATTATTTTTAGTTTTTATGGGGGAAAAGTCAAAACCGAGGGTTTTTTGAAAAAGCTTCGCAATTACCCTCTTCTCAACACTTAGAATTATTTTTAATTTTTATGGGGAAAAGGTCAAAACCGAGGTTTTTTTTTGAAAACTTTAGCAATTACCCTCTTCCCAACACTTAAAATTATTTTCAGTTTTTATGGGAAAAAGTCAAAACCGATGGTTTTTTGAAAAACTTTCGCAATTACCCCTTCCCCAAACTTAGAATTATTTTCAGTTTTTATGGGGGAAAACTCAAAACATAGGGTTTTTCAAAAAACTTTTACAATTACCCATTTCCAAAACACTTAGAATTATTTTAAGTTTTTATGGGGAAAAAGTCAAAACCGAGGGTATTTTTGAAAAACCTTCGCAATTACCCTCTTGTCAACACTAAAAATTATTTTCAATTTTTATGGGGAAAAAGTCAAAACGAGGGCTTTTTTGAAAATCTTTAGCAATTACCGTCTTCCAAACACTTAGAATTGTTTGCAATTGTTTTGAGTAAAAAGTCAAAACCGAGGGTTTTTTAAAAAACCTTCGCAATTACCCCTTCCCAATACTTAGAATTATTTTTAGTTTTTATGTGGAAAAAGTCAAAACCGAGGGTTTTTTTTGAAAAAACTTTCGCAATTACCCATTTCCCACCACTTAAAATTATTTTCAGTTCTTATGGGGGAAAATTCAAAACCGAGGGTTTTTTTGAAAAAACTTCGCAATTACCCTTTTATAACCACTTAGAATTATTTTTAGTTTTCATGGGCAAAAAGTCAAAACCGAGGGATTTTTGAAAAAATTTCGCAATTACCCCCTTACCAATAATTAGAATTATTTTCAGATTTTTTGAAAATAATCAAAACCAAGGGATTTTTTTGTAAAACCATCGCAATTACCCCCTTCCCAATACTTAGAATTATTTTCAGTTTTTATGGGGAAAAAGTTAAACCGATGGTTTTTTGAAAATTTTCGTAATTACCACTTCCAACAATTTGAATTATTTTTAGTTTTTATAGGGAAAAAGTCAAAACCGAGAGTTTTTTTGAAAAACCTTGGCAATTACTCTCTTCCCAACACTTACAATTATTTTCAGTTTTTATCGGGAAAAAGTCAAAAGCGAGGATTTTTTGTTAACCTTCGCAATTATTTATTTCCAAACACTTAGAATTATTTTCAGTTTTAATGGGGAAGAAGTCAAAACTGATGTTTTTTTGTAAAACCATCGCAATTACCCTTCCCTATACTTATAATTACTTTCAGTTTTTATGGGGAAAAAGTCAAATCCGAGGGTATTTTGAAAAATCTTCGCAATTACCCATTTCCCAATATATAGAATTATTTTTAGTTTTTATGAGGAAAAAGTCAAAACCGGATATTTTTTGAAAAACTTTCGCAATTACCCATTTCCCAACACTTAGAATTATTTTCAGTTTTTATGGGGGAAAATTCAAAACCGAGGGTTTTTTTGAAAAACCTTCGCAATTACACTCTGTTAGGATCTAGGTCGTCGCTGGGGGACCGGGGTTGGCCGGTTAGCGCGTCTCACTCAAAGGGTGGTGATTAATCAGGTTAGAGATTAACACCGGGGTTACAATACTACACAAACTGTCATAAACCCTTGAACCAGGTTCAAGCGCGGAAGAGGTTTGTTTCAGGTTGAAGTAGCACACTCACGAGATAGGCAGAACCGGTTTTGAATAGGACAGGTTTGGAAATTTGCTGGGTCGGTTTTGGATCTTAATAATTTGGTAGAGTCGGTTAAAGCGGTTAGTGCAGATCGGTAATTAAGTAAAGTAAGCAGAAAGCAAGTAACAAGACAGATTTTATGGATGTTCGGAGATAAAGCTCCTACATCACCCCTTCCTCTCGAAACCACGAGAAAGATATTCACTAAGGAATACAAACACAATCCGATCGAGACTTATTTCCTGCTCGATAACACCAGTACAATTTTAACCGAAATTGTAACTACACACTTCAACTTAGCGCTTAAGCTTTCTAGAGATAGAACACAATCTTATCACTTGTAAATTAATTGTTCACTGTGTCCCGCATTTACTCCTCTTTAGCTCCTCCTTTTATAGGTGAAATGTGCCAACGGTCACATTTCATTTCCTTTAATTTGATTGCTTGAGCAGAGGTTCAGTGATTCAGACCTGGCGGTCAACTTTTCAGACATGTCGGTCTTGTCTTCTAGTATGTAGGTCAAACCGGCTAGGTTTGTCTTTTACTCAATGTGGTAACTGTCGGTTAGACAGTTGTCTGTACTTGGAAGATTGCCTTTCTGATTTATCCTGAAGTGGAAAGATCTTGTAGGACGGTTTTCTGCAGCCTGTAGACTTTCCTCAGACTTGTATGAATATGGAAATGTTCAGTCTGTTCCTTTGGTATCATTCTCAACAGATACCCGAAGTATCTTTTTATGCTGGTCGGTTATGTGTGTTAACCGAATGACTTCCGGTTATTCCTTGGCTTCTAAATGACCGACTGTTTAGTGTTTCCGTCCTTCTGGTTTGACCGATCTTGTCTTTGTTCGGTCAGGTTTTTGGTCGGATTGATAACTTGACCGGTTGAGTTACTTGGCCTATTGAGTTCCTTGTCCAGTTTCGTTTCTTAACCGGTTTCTTAATTTGACCGGTTCGGTCCTTTGCCTGTTCCTGCACAAGAGTTTTGTTTCTGTTAAGTTTTATTTAACCGATCTAATTTTATCTAACAATTTCTCCCTTTTTGATTATTTTATTTAAAATATTCAAAATCCTGTAAGATTGCAAATATAGGCCGGTCTTGTTTTGAATAGTTAGTTTGGCCGGATTTTTGGAAATTAACTTGGGAGAATTTTTCGAAAAGTTTTGGAAAACTTTGAGATATATTTTGAAAAAAAAATTGTATATTATCAATTTCTCCCTTCTTGATTATTTTAATTAAAATATTCAAAATTAAGTCGGAATGCAAATATAGGCCGGTTTCAAAAATAACTATATATATATATAAGTAAAGATAACCCCAGAAGGGCAGAAAGTAAAGATAGAAAAGAAAGCCCCTATTTCATCAATTTGGACGGCAGGAATTCATCCATCAGATCATCTTCTGTTTGTCCCTTAGCCGGTTTAGCCGGTCTTGAAGAAGAACCCTCAGCTCCTGAGGTGTCCGTGTGAGTAGATGGCGGTTGACCGACCGTTCTGATCGGAACCGCATCGAAAATCCGTTGTCTTGTGAGTTGCGGCTGGAGATCTTCTTCGAAGTCATCCTCGGTGTGCAAAGCCGAGTTCAGTGGAGGGTCAACAACCGTCTCGGTGATTCTGCCCAGCATCTCGGCGACTTGAGCCTTCTTTGAAGGAGTTTTCCTTTTCCGTGTCGCCGGAACCGAAGAGGAGACACCCTCCTGGGACTTTTTGTGAGCCTTGGCATATTCGTCGTACATTTGTTTCTCAGCGTTGAACCGCTTTGCATCCTTGGCTTCTTGAGCTGCTATGGATTTTGCGAGTTCCGGATTTTTGGCCGTTAATATCCGTAAGCGTTCGTTGAAGTTCGCATCAGACCATGCTGCCCCCTTCTGTGTCCGGTTCTGCTCATCCAGCGTATTCTGAAGTTTCTTAGCCGCCTGAGCGTTTGCCTCCTCAATCGCTTTATCGGCAGCCAGCTTGGTCTTTATTAACTCAGTCACCTGCTCGGTGACCGCCTTGAGGTTGGCTTCAAGCTTGGTGTTCCTATCCTCAAGGGTTGCATTCTTCTCTTCAAAACTTATGACCCTGTCGAGTGTCGAACCAGCGTGGGTACTTGACCGCCCCAGGTCCTCATCGACCTTTGTCATCCGTTGCTCGGTCTCTTCTTAAGACCGTTCCATCTCTGCTACCCTTTGGCTAACCGACTCGAAGTCATCCTCCAACTTCGAGGTTGTATCCTCCAAGTTCGAGGTTGTATCCTCCAAGGCTAACAGATTCAAGATTGTCGGTGAGAGGAGGCTCTGTCCCATCGTCGGTTATGTTGATCGATTTCTTGCTTCCGGTTTCTTGCTTCCGGTTTCTTGCTTCCGGTTTTCTCTTTTACCGAAGTTGCCCTTTTAGCGCCTATCTTCATTCGGCCACCTTTAGAGACCTTCTTGGTGCTCTTCCTTTCCTCGAATTTTCGAGACCATATGATTTTGCTTGAAGAAAGAAGAACACCCGGACCGGTGTTGATATTGTGGTGTAGCATAATTTTCCCGAGTGGGATGGCGTATCCCCATGACCGGGTGGAATCCAGTATCACCATTTCCTTTAGGTTGTTGAAAATCTCCTTCGCCCAGTTAATTTTGATGTCGTTTAGTAAACCGGCAAGCATCTCGATTTTTGCCTTGGTGAGATTGTCGAAATTTCCCCCTCTCGCCTGGACCGACTTGGTGAAGATGTCACATAGCGGTATGTATTCCGGTCGAAGTGATGATTTCTTTCCGGAGACTTCTACAGGAGCCGCGGTTGCCGAGAGAACCTGGCAAGCCGCCTCGAAGGTTTCTCGATCTAGATCCGTCAAAATGTTGCGTCCTTCTGTTGATAGGTGTAGGATTTCAGCGACCGACTCTTCGGTTAGGTCGAACTGCTGACCATCGACGGTTGCGGTTATTGTGCTGCTGGTGAGAGATGCGGTTTTAAAGAATTCCTCAACCACTTCCTTGTATAGAACAAACGGACTACCTAGGAAGTATTCGAGGCCGGACTCGGAAATCCGGGATAAAACCTGTTTTGCCGGAGCCGAACCGTTTGTCCGGATTTCCTCAAAGTCGACCTGGACGATGTGTTTGAATAGTGCAGAATCGCGACCCATTGTTGATGATTGAATCGAGAGAACAAGAGAAACCCGCTTTGAGAGAGTTTGAGAGTTAGAGAGAGAAAGTTGAATCGCGTAAGAATGAAATAAAATTGCTAAGGACCCTTTTTATAGGTGCGGTTTGAAATCCCAACCGTCGCGAACCGTCCCATCACCTTTGGGCAGGAAGTTTTCCCTCCAAGTGTATTGGGCGGCAAACCATGGGCGGTAAGTCAAAAGGGCGGCAATTTAAAAGGCGGCAAATCAAGGGGCGACAATCAAACGGCGGCAAATCAAAACGGGAAACCAAAGGCGGGATTTTTGAGCGGGAGTTTTTGGGCGGGAAATTTCCCTCCAAAGATTTAGAGTGGACTTTTGCTTTAACTTTTGAACAAGCGGTTCTTTTTAAAAACGTTTATTAAATGATGTGATTTGTTAACCGCGAAGATGCGGTTTATGACTTTGACCGGATTTTTCAATGATGACAGATTGATTTATGGATATTAACCGGTTAGTTAGATGGATGTTCAGATTTTGCAACTTTTGACCCGGTTATAAAACTGAAATAGAATTTTATTGGAGAGAGAGTACAGGATAGAAAGCGATTCATGAATCGGTTTTAGGAATAGGAATACATAAAAATATAGCTTATGTGATAACGACCCTAGAAAGTTTTTCTTCCACTCCATCCACGTCAAGGATGTTTGAAGGAGATGCCGGTGTGCCCGGTCCAAATTCTGGACGGTACTTGAGAATGAACCGACTGATGCGAGGAGCATAACCGAGACCTTTCTCGGTCAGCACCATGGTTTTCAGATTCTGGAAAATGACCGATGACCAATTGATAGGCGTATTGCTAACAATGTAGGTCATCATATTAAACATTCTTTTCGAGTAACGTTCATTCGGAGATTGACAGATGATAGATCGGTAACAATCTCATATATAGAGGAGTTGGATGGGGTGGGCAAGGCGGGTTTTCAGCCCGTAGTTCTCCATCGGTACATCGGTTCTAGAGAAGAATATTGAGTGATCGGTTGCTGCACTTCCCACCCGGGTTGGGAAGTCGGAAAACCCTTCTATGGGCAGGTTGAACATTTGAGCAAATTCGGCCTCATCCATCCAGAAGGTGTGATTTCTTACGGTGGAAACAATATAGTTTCTTCTTATGCAAGCACTTCTGAAGAAGGTCTTGACATCCTCAAGGAGTATGGGACCGGATTCTTCGAGAAATGTGCGAAGACCGGTGTCAATGAGAGATTCAAATATGACCTCCTTGGTTTCTAGATCCCAATGTTCTATACATGAATCGAAATTGATGCTCAAGAAGTTTCCTAGAGTTTGGCTCGGCATGATTCAAACTTTGCTGAGAGAGAGAGAGAGAGTTCAAGAGATTTAGCTTTTGAGATGTGTTAAGGGGATTAGGGGGAGGCTCCTTATATAGATCTGGATTTGGAGGGAAAATATTAGCATTTAATATTGAAGATCAGTTTTGTCTTATTAAGGAAGGGAATATTTATGTTTCCAAAACGTATTGGGAAGGGGTTACTTTTGACCGGTTGCGGAGCTCGAGGTAAGAATCTAGTTCAAAAGTAACCAAGTTAGTTGGATAGTAATTATTCATGTAGTTGGGGGTTACTTCATTAATTGAACGTTACTTTTCATTAATGACGGATGTTATAAGAAAAGTAACCGATTGAAACCGAAGATAACATAAACCGGGCCGAAATGACCATAAAGGAAGTCGACCAAAGATACAACCGGTGCGTACAGCAAAATGACCGGTTGTGAGAAGTAGTGACTTAATATCCGCTGGAGTTGGCGTGACCGTTGGAGTTGATGTGGCGGTTCCTCCTCTTCTAAGCCTTTTCAAACCGCTCATAAAATGAGTCGGTGACTTCCTTGGTGAGTACCTGGGCTTGGTTCAACCCTTCGCCCGAACAGGTTGGAACTCCAAGCTCTAGAAGACAACTTAGTTGAGGAACGAGACCGACCGTTCGAATACCAATCATCCAGATTAGGACGTCGAACAACACCCTTGACCAGTTGACCGGTGTACCCGTGGTTATAGCGGCCATGATGTTGAAAGCAGCGGTACAATAAGTGTTTGTCACATCTCTTCCTAGGATGCCTTGACCGATCACGTCGTTGAGAAGCTAGTATTCAGCTTTTAACAGTGACTTGGCACCGTGGTCATCAACTGGTTGATTTGACCGGGCAAGGGCTAAAGAGATCTCGGCTTTTAGTTCAGCCGGTACATTAAGGTCGGTCAGCCCGTGCTTTGGTAAATCGAAACATCTTGCAAAGTCACTTTCTGTGAAATCGAATACAATCCTTCCTACTTTTGATTGAATGTGTGTGTCAAAGTGAGGAGTTCCACGAAAAACCTTGGCATTGTAGAAGAATTCCATGACAGATTCCGGATAGATGACATGTTTGTCATCTAGAAAGTGTTGGAAACCAGTGTCTTCAAGTGACTTGATCATCTTGAAGACATCATAGTGTTCAGTACTTAGAGCAGATTTGAAGTCCACTTGAAGGATGTTTGGAAACTAAGACATTTTGTCTTAGTGAGAGAATAAGTTATGTCTTGTGATTGTTTTGTTTAAGGTTTGCTTAACTTATATACTAGTGGAGAGAGATTCTTATTATCCAGTGTGTCACAGGTGATAATGTCTATTAACCATAGGATAAAGTATTTGCATGAAATAAGCATATCTACAGCCTAGGATGTTGGTCATAGACCTGGACCATGAAAGATATCAAATCTTCACGTCTTTTGAGGTGTGACCATTTTACTTTGAAAAGGTAATTTTTCAGAACAGATAAGTTTAAACGCAGATAATTATTCCACTTTTGTTCGAAGACCAAATAATCTGAGGTAACCTATTTCCGAACCGGTTAGTTATCAGTTGTTCGTCCCGATGCGGTTATTTGGTGCATGCACTAAGTAACCGGTCGTTTTACTCTAACTGATAGTCCAGGCGGTTCTTCCATAAATACCTTGAGAAATTTGAAATCCGACAGTTTTGGAGGAACTACCGGTTTTGTCTGTCCGAACCGAATTCTCTTTTTAAGCATCCTTAGAGATAATTTGATTGATATCGGTCAAACCGAGTGTGAGTCTGAATTGAGAAAACTTAGCTTCCTGTAGGGTCTTTGTAAAGATATCGGCTACTTGTTGATCTATCGATACGTATTCCAGCCGGATATGCTTCAGCATGACATGTTCCCGAATGAAGTGATGCCTTATGTCAATATACTTGGTTCTAGAGTGTAGAACCGGGTTGTAGGTGATTGCTATGGCACTTGTGTTATCATAGAATATTGGAGATTCTTCGGCTATGATACCGAAATCTTTCAGTTGTTGTTGGATCCAAAGAAGTTGTGAACAGCAGCTTCCGGCCGCCAGATATTCAGCTTCTACGGTTGATGTGGCAACTGATGTCTGTTTCTTGCTGTGCCATGAAACAAGCCGATCACCTAGAAATTGGCATGTTCCGCTGGTGCTTTTTCTATCAACCTTGCAACCTGCATAATCTGCATCTGAGTAACTTGTTAGGTTAAAAGATGAGTCCTTTGGATACCACAAGCCGACGTCAGGAGTTCCCTTTAGGTATTTCAAGATTCACTTTGCGGCTGTGTAGTGGGACTGTTTTGGGTTGGCCTGGAATCTTCCACACACACCGACTGCAAATAGAATATCCGGTCTACTTTCTGTCAGGTATAGAAGAGCCGATGATGCCTCAGTAAATGGTCAGGTCTACTACTTGACCCTCATCATCTTTGTCCAATTTGACCGAAGAACTCATTGGAGTAGCGGCTGAGGAGCATTTATCCATCCCGAATTTATTTAACAGTTCTTTAGTGTACTTGGGTTGGCTAATGAAAGTTCCTTCTTTGAGTTTCTTAACATGAAGACCTAGGAAGAAACTTAATTCTCCCATCATACTCATTTCAAATTTGTTAGTCATCAGGTTTGACAATTTATCACATAGTTTAGGATCGGTTGAACCGAAGATGATATCATCTACATAAATTTGAACAAGTAGGATATATTCCTTTTTCTCAAACTTAAATAATGTTTTATCCACCGAACCGATGGTGAAGTCATGTTTTAGAAAAAATGCGGTTAGTGTGTCATACCAGGCTCTAGGGGCTTGCTTTAGACCGTATAAAGCTTTGTTTAACCGATATACATGGTTGAGTAGTTCGGCATTTTTGAAACCGGGTGGTTGTTCAACATATACCTCTTCACGTAGGTCACCATTCCAAAATGCACTTTTAACATCCTTTTGGAAAACCTTAAAATTTTTGAATGCAGCAAAAGTTAGAAAAATCCTAATAGCATCAATCCTAGATACAGGGGTAAATGATTCTTCAAAATTAATGCCTTCTTCCTGTTTGTATCCTTGTGCCACTAATCTGGCTTTGTTCCTCATGACCAAACCGTCTTCATTGAGTTTATTTCTAAATACCCATCTTGTTCCTATGACCGGTTGATCTTTTGGTCTATGGACTAGGTACCAGACTTTGTTACTCTAAAACTGGTTTAACTCTTCTTGCATTCCCAAGATCCAATCCGGATCTGACAATGCTTCATCCACTCTTTTCGGCTCAATCTGCGATATAAAGGCGGAATTGAAGTATTCCTCAAGGATTTGACGCCTAGTTCGAACAGGTTCTGAAGGGTCACCTATGATTAGCTCAGGAGGATGCTTAGTGTTCCTTTTGAGGTTCGGTTCAGGGATGTCTACCAAATTACCGTTTACTTGATCAAGGCTAGACATATCGGTAGGCTGAGCAGGGGTGTCAAACTGATCGATTTCCTCGGTTTGGACCGAAGTGTCAGCTTCCTGTCGTGGGACAGCTTGATCCGGCTGGGTTTCATCATTACCCATTTGGTCATGGACAAACCGCCTAAAAACTAGAATCTCATCTTCACTGTCAGAATGGATATTGTTATTTTCCAATCTGTTGTGTAGATCAAAGCATGATGCAGTGTTACTTTCAACCGATTCATCGAAAACAATATGAAGTGATTCCTCCACGGTTAAGGTTCTATTGTTATACACTCTATATGCTTTGCTCACTACTGAGTAACCTAACATGATCACAGTATCGGTTTTTGTATCGAAAGCAGATAGATAGGTTTTACCATTTATGTGAATATAACATTTACAGCCGAAAATCTTAAGATACTTGAGGTTAGGAACTCTATCAAAGTATACCTCATAAGGTGTTTTGTTGTGAAACTTGTTAATTAAAGACCGGTTTTGTGTGTAACATGCAGTATTGATAGCCTCAGCCCAAAATTTTTGAGCAATACCTGAGTCGGCTATCATGGACCGTGCGGCTTCCTTGAGAGTTCGGTTTCTTCTCTCGGCCAGGCCGTTCTGTTGAGGAGTCCTAGCACTAGACAACTCGTGTCTAATACCGGATTCATCAAGAAATCCATTTAAAGTACTATTTGTAAATTCGGTACCTCTATCACTTCTAATGCTATTAATGCGTGTTCATTTTTCATTTTGCAAACGTTTAAGCAGTGTGATCAAATTTGATGCAGTTTCACGTTTGGATGGCAGAAATATTACCCATGTATATCTAGAGTAATCATCAACAACTACCATAGTGTAAAGCATACCTCCTAGACTGATGACCTGAATCGGTCCAAATAAATCCATGTGAAGGAGATCTAAGCATCAGTTAGATTGAATGTGTCCTTTACTTTTAAAGGTTGACCTAGTTTGTTTACCCATTTGACACGCTGAACAAACCTTATCCTTATTAAATACTATGTCAGGAACTCCTTCAACCAACTCTTTACCGCGAATATAGTTTAAGGTTTTCATGTTTAGATGGTTTAGTCTTTTATGCCACAGCCAGGTTTGATCAGTCTTAGCTATCATGCATATAGGATATTCTACTTTATTATTCCAATCTACTTTGTAGATGTTTCCTAACCTATTTTCGGTTAGTAGTGTAATACCTTGAGAATTCTTAACTAAGCATGCATGTTTAAGAAATTCTACAGTGTATCCAGCATCACACATTTGACTAATATTTAGCAAGTTAAAACGTAGGTTTTCAACTAAGAGTACATTATCAATTGTCAAGTTACCATGGACAATCTTACCCTTGCCCACAGTTCTACCTTTTGAGTTATCACCAAAAGTGATTAATGCACCGGTTTCTATTCTGATGTCGGTTAGAAGATTGTTGTTCCCGGTCATATGCCTGGAGCAACCGCTATCCAAGTACCATTCAGAGTTTCCTAGCCGTTTCTTTAAATCCTGCAAAATGTACATATTTACAACTATTTGGTACCCATATTTACTTAGGTCCACAGGCGATTAGTCCCTTGGGTATCCAGACTTCGACGAACCGAACAGCTTTCCTAGTTAATGTCTTAACTACTTTTCTTGCACTCGGTTTTGAGTCTTTCTGTTTTCCTAAGAAGGCCTTGTGTGGGGATGATCTTTGGTTTGTCCTATGCGGTTATGAGTTGGCTTGCCTATTATTGAACTGGTTGGCTTTCCTTTTCTCAGGGTGAAGCCATTTCTCAGAATCGGTTGGACCTACGTAGGTTAGTTTGTCTTCCGTGTAATAGGCAGTTAATTCCTCTTCAGCGGTTAGGGAACTTCTTATAAAACTTACAAAGAGAAGATCATCCTTTGTGAGCCTTACTTTGTCTAAGTGTTTTTGGCTTTGGGATCTATTGTTTTGTAACCTAGACCAAACATGCAAGTAGGGTGTCTTTTATAACTACACATTTTCCTTACCATTTCACTAGATCTCTTCCATGCGGCCATTCTATACTGGAGTCGGGCATTTTCTTCCTCGGTCAACTCTTGAACTGGCTCATTGAGCTGTTCGGTTTCAGAGGATAGTTCAGGCGCTGACTTGGTTTCTAAGATAGGGTTTTCATCAGGTTGTCTGATCTTGGGTTCGGTTAGGGTGGGTGCTATAAGATCGGCTCTAAAGTTGGGTTGCTTAGGTAATAGTGTTAGTAGGTTCTTATACTCTGCTACCATATCATTCAATGTATTATATAACTCATCTTTAGTAAATTCTTCACAAGGAGAGTCAAATACATGTTCCTCATTTGCCATGAGGCATGTGAGTTCATCATCACTGTCACTGTGAGCCCATAAGCTTCCTCCATCATCGGCTATCAGTGCTTTCTGAACCTCACTTCCTTCACCAGTTTGTTGATAGTTATTTCGGTTATTTTGATTGTCCGGTTTCCGGTCATCCCTTCTCAGTTTTCTGCATTCCCACTTGAAATGTCCCAAACAGTTGCAGTTATAGCATCTTACATTAGATTTATCACCATAGTTGTAGTTGTTTGTCGGTTGGCTTCTTTTCATGAACCTCCCAAATTTCTGTGCAAGCATAGCCATGGCATCCTCGGTGAACTGTTCAGCGGTTCTGATCGGTACAGATACAACAGGTTCTGTGGATGTGATCAATGCTCTGGTTGAGGTTGAGGCTGAAACTTTTTCTTCAGTCCTAGATCTCATTTCAAACTCATACGCCTTAAGTTCTTCAAATACATCATGTAGTTTCATCTTGCTTAGGTAGTTTGATTCCCTCATCACCATTGTCTTTATATCCCACGCACTTGGAAGAGATCTTAACGCTTTCATGATAACTTCCTTGTTGTCATACCTCTTGCCAAGAGTTGTCAGCTCGTCTATCACACCTGTGAACCGGTCACTGTATTCTCTCATTGTTTCTCCCGGTCTCATCTTGATATTTTCAAACTTCTGAGTTGCCACCATTATCTTGTTTTCCTTGGTTCTTTCATTTCCCTCATGAATCTTAATAACCGTTTCCCATGTTCCCTTTGCGGTTTTGCAGTCTCTGATCTTGCAGTACGTGTTTCTGTCTACACCGTTGGAGATGCGGTTTCTGGCATGGTTGTCCAGATTGTTTCTTCTCCTATCTTCAGTCGTCCAATCCTTTATGTCCTTGTCAATGATTATCGGTCCTTCGGCTATGATGAACTGCATTTCATCATCCATGGTGATTAAGTGCAGGTGCATTCGTGCTTTCCAGTTGGCAAAGTCATCACCTTCTAGCATTGGAGGCCTATCGAAAGACATGCTTGCTTGAGTATTGAAACTAACTGCTCTGATACCAATTGTTAGGATCTAGGTCGCGGCTGGGGGACCGGGGTTGGCCGGTTAGCGCGTCTAACTCAAAGGGTGGTGATTAATCAGGTTAGAGATTAACACCGGGGTTTCAATACTACACAAACTGTCACAAACCCTTGAACCATGTTCAAGTGCGGAAGAGGTTTGTTTCAAGTTGAAGCAGCACACTCACGAGATAGGCAGAACTAGTTTTGAATAGGACAGGTTTGGAAATTTGCTGGGTCGGTTTTGGATCTTAATAATTCGGTAGAGTCGGTCAAAGCGGTTAGTGCAGATCGGTAATAAAGTAAAGTAAGAAGAAAGCAAGTAACAAGACAGATTTTATGGATGTTCGGAGATAAAGCTCCTACGTCACCCCTTTCTCTCGAAACCGCGAGAAGGATATTCACTAAGGAATACAAACACAATCCGATCGAGACTTATTTCCTGCTCGAAAACACCAGTACAATTTTAACCGAAATTGTAACTACACACTTCAACTTAGCGCTTAAGCTTTCTAGAGATAGAACACAATCTTATCACTTGTAAATTAATTGTTCACTGTGTCCCGAATTTACTCCTCTTCAGCTCCTCCTTTTATAGGTGAAATGTGTCAACGGTCACATTTCATTTCCTTGAATTTGATTGGTTGAGCAGAGGTTCAATGATTCAGACTTGGCGGTCAACTTTTCAGACCTGTCGGTCTGGTCTTCCAGTATGTAGGTCAAACCGGATAGGTTTATCTTTACTCAATGTGGTAACTGTCGGTTAGACAGTTGTCTGTACTTAGAAGATTGCCTTTCTGATTTATCCTGAAGTGGAAAGATCTTGTAGGACGGTTTTCTGCAGCCTGCAGACTTTCCTCAGACTTGTATGAATATGGAAATATTCAGTCTGTTCCTTTGGTATCATTCTCAACAGATACCCGAAGTATCTTTTTATGCTGGTCGGTTATGTGTGTTAACCGAATTACTTCCGGTTATTCCTTGGCTTCTAAATGACCGACTGTCTAGTGTTTCCGTCCTTCTGGTTTGACTGATCTTGCCTTTGTTCGGTCAGGTATTTGGTCGGATTGATAACTTGATCGGTTGAGTTACTTGGCCTATTGAGTTCCTTGTCCGGTTTCGTTTCTTAACTGGTTTCTTAATTTGACCGGTTCGGTCCTTTGCCTGTTCCTGCACAAGAGTTTTGTTTCTGTTAAGTTTTATTTAACCGATCTAATTTTATCTAACACATAAAATTATTTTTTAGTTTTTTTGGGGAAAAAGTCAAAATAGAGGGTTTTTTGTAAACTTTCGCAATTACTCATTTCCCAACACATATAATTATTTTTAGTTTTTATGGGGAATAAGTCAAAACCGAGGGTTTTTTTTGAAAAACCTTGGCAATTACCCTCTTCCTAACACTTACAATTATTTTCAGTTTTTTAGGGAAAAAGCCAAAACCGAGGATTTTTTTGTAAACCTTCGCAATTACCCATTTCCAAACACTTAGAATTATTTTCAGTTTTTAAGAGAAAAAAGTCAAAATCGAGGGTCATTTGAAAAACTTTCGCAATTACCCCTTCCCAACATTTAGAATTATTTTCAGTTTTTTTTTAAGAGTCAAAACCGAGGGTTTTTTGAAAAACCTTTGTAATTACCCTTTCCATTACTTAGAATTTTTTTGTAAAGAGCCAAACCGAAGTTTTGTAAAGAGCCAAACCGAAGTTTTTTTAAAAACCTTTGCAATTACCGTCGGTTTTGACTCTTTCCAAAAATTTTGAAAATAATTCTAATTATTGGGAAGGGGGTAATTGCGAAAGTTTTTCTAAAAACCCTCGGTTTTGACTGTTTCCGCATAAAAACTGAAAATAATTCTAAGTGTTGGAAGGGATAATTAAGAAAGTTTTTCAAAAAAACCCTCAGTTTTGACTTTTTCCCCATAAAAACTGAAAATAATTATAACTGTTAGGAGTGGTGTAATTGCGAAACTTTTCAAAAAACCCTCGGTTTTACTTTTTTCCCCATAAAAACTGAAAATAATTCCAAGTGTTTGGGAGAGGGTAATTGCGAAGTTTTTTAAAAAAACCCTCGGTTTTGACTTTTTCCCCATAAAAATTAAAAATAATTCTAAGTGTTAGAAATGGGTAATTGCGAAAGTTTTTCAAAAAAACTCTCGGTTTTGACTTTTTTCCCATAAAAACTAAAAATAATTCTAAGTCTTGGGAAATGGGTAATTGCGAAAGTTTTTCAAAAAAAATCCTAGGTTTTGATTTTTTACGAAAATAATTCTAAGTGTTGGGAAAGAGGTAATTGCGAAAGTTTTTCAAAAAACCCTCGGATTTAACTCTTTCCAAACAATCTTAAAATAATTCTAAGTATTGGGAAAGAGTAATTGCGAAGGTTTTTCAAAAAAACCCTCGATTTTGACTCTTCTCAAAAACACTGAAAATAATTCTAAGTGTTGGGAAGGGGGTATTTGCGAAAGTTTTTCAAAAAACCCTCGTTTTGACTATTTCCCATAAAAATTGAAAGTGTTGAGAATGGGGTAATTGCGAAAGTTTTTCAAAAAAAACCCTCGGTTTTGACTTTTTTCCCATAAAAACTGAAAATAATTCCAAGTGTTGGGGAGAGGGTAATTGCGAAGATTTTTTAAAAAAACCCTCGGTTTTGACTTTTCCCCCATAAAAACTGAAAATAATTCTAAGCGTTGGGAATGGGTAATTGCGAAAGTTTTTCAAAAAAAATCCTCGGTTTTGATTTTTTCCCCATAAAAACTGAAAATAATTCTAAGTCTTAGGAAATGGGTAATTGCGAAAGTTTTTCAAAAAATCCTAGGTTTTGAGTTTTTACGAAAATAATTCTAAGTGTTGGGAAGGAGGTAATTGCGAAAGTTTTTCAAAAAACCCTCGAATTTAACTCTTTCCAAACAATCTTAAAATAATTCTAAGTATTGGGAAAGAGTAATTGCGAAGGTTTTTCAAAAAAACCCTCGATTTTGACTTTTCCAAAAAAATTGAAAATAATTCTAAGTGTTAGGAAGGGGGTATTTGCGAAGGTTTTTCAAAAAACCCTCGTTTTGACTATTTCCCATAAAAACTGAAAATAATTCCAAGTGTTGGGGAGAGGGTAATTGCGAAGATTTTTTAAAAAAACCCTCGGTTTTGACTTTTCCCCCATAAAAACTGAAAATAATTCTAAGCGTTGGGAATGGGTAATTGCGAAAGTTTTTCAAAAAAAATCCTCGGTTTTGATTTTTTCCCCATAAAAACTGAAAATAATTCTAAGTTTTGGGAAATGGGTAATTGCGAAAGTTTTTCAAAAAATCCTAGGTTTTGAGTTTTTACGAAAATAATTCTAAGTGTTGGGAAGGAGGTAATTGCGAAAGTTTTTCAAAAAACCCTCGAATTTAACTCTTTCCAAACAATCTTAAAATAATTCTAAGTATTGGGAAAGAGTAATTGCGAAGGTTTTTCAAAAAAACCCTCGATTTTGACTTTTCCAAAAAAATTGAAAATAATTCTAAGTGTTAGGAAGGGGGTATTTGCGAAGGTTTTTCAAAAAACCCTCGTTTTGACTATTTCCCATAAAAATTGAAAATAATTCTAAGTGTTGGAAATGGGGTAATTGCGAAGGTTTTTCAAAAAACCCTCGGTTTTCACTATTTTCAAAAAATTTGAAAATAATTCTAATTATTGGGAAGGGGTAATTTCGAAATTTTTTCAAAAAACCCTGAAATTTAACTCTTTCCAAACAATTTTAAAATAATTCTAAGTATTGGGAAAGAGTAATTGTGAAGGTTTTCATAAAACCTTCGATTTTGACTCTTCTCAAAAAAACTGAAAATAATTCTAAGTGTTGGGAAGGGGGTATTTGTGAAAGTTTTTCAAAAAACCCTCGTTTTGTCTATTTCCCATAAAAATTAAAAATAAATCTAAGTGCTGGGAATGGGGTAATTACGAAGGTTTTTCAAAAAACCCTCGGTTTTGACTCTTTTCAAAAAATTTGAAAATAATTCTAATTATTGGGAAGGGGGTAATTGCGAAAGTTTTTCTAAAAACCCTCGGTTTTGACTGTTTCCCCATAAAAACTGAAAATAATTCTAAGTGTTGGGAAGGGGTAATTGCGAAAGTTTTTCAAAAAAACCCTCGGTTTTACTTTTTCCCCATAAAAACTGAAAATAATTCTAAGTGTTAGGAGTGGGTAATTGCGAAGGTTTTCAAAAAACCCTCGGTTTTACTTTTTTCCCCATAAAAACTGAAAATAATTTCAAGTGTTGGGAGAGGGTAATTGCGAAGGTTTTTTAAAAAAACCCTCGGTTTTGACTTTTTCCCCATAATAACTGAAAATAATTCTAAGTGTTGGGAAGGGATAATTGCAAAAGTTTTCAAAAAAAACTCTCGGTTTTGACTTTTTTCCCATAAAAACTAAAAATAATTCTAAGTGTTGGGAATTGGGTAATTGCGAAAGTTTTTCAAAAAATCCTAGGTTTTGAGTTTTTACAAAAATAATTCTAATTGTTGGGAAGGAGGTAATTGCAAAAGTTTTTCAAAAAACCCTCGGATTTGACTCTTTCCAAACAATCTTAAAATAATTCTAAGTATTGGGAAAGAGTAATTACGAAGGTTTGTCAAAAAAACCTTCGGTTTTGACTCTTTCCAAAAAATTTGAAAATAATTCTAATTATTGGAAAGGTGGTAATTGCGAAAGTTTCTCTAAAAACCCACGGTTTTGACTGTTTCCCCATAAAAACTTAAAATAATTCTAAGTGTTGGAAAGGGTAATTGCGAAAGTTTTTAAAAAAACCCTCGATTTTGACTATTTTCTCAAAAAAATTGAAAATAATTCTGAGTGTTGGGAAGGGGGTAATTGTGAAGGTTTGTCAAAAAACTCACGGTTTTAACCCTTCTCAAAAAAACTGAAAACAATTTTATGTTTTGGGAAAGGTAATTGCGAAAGTTTTTCAAAAAAGTCTTTGTTTTGACTTTTTCTTCATAAAAACTAAAAATAATTCTAATCGTTGTGAAGGTGTAATTGCGAAGGTTTTTCAAAAAATCCTCGGTTTTGACTCTTTCCTAAAAATATGAATATAATTCTAAGTATTGGGAAGGTGGTAATTGCGAAGGTTTTACAAAAAAAACCTTCGGTTTTGACCCTTTCCAAAAAATCCGAAAATAATTTTAAGTATTGGGAAGGGGGTAATTGCGACAATTTTTCAAAAAACCCTAGTTTTAACTTTTTACCCATAAAAATTGAAAATAATTCTAAGTGTTGGGGAGAGGGTACTTGCGAAGGTTTTTCAAAAAAACCCTCGGTTTTAACTTTTTCACCATAAAAACTAAAAATAATATAAGTGTTAGGAAATAGGTAATAGTGAAAGTTTTTCAAAAAATCCTCGTTTTGACTTTTTCCACATAAAAACTGAAAATATTTCTAAGTGTTGGGAAGGGGTTAATTGCGAAAGTTTTTCAAAAAATCTTCGGTTTTGACTCTTTCCAAATAATCTTAGATTAATTCTAAGTATTTAGAAGGGGGTAATTGCGAACGTTTTACAAAAAAACCTTCGGTTTTGACTCTTTCCAAAAAATCTGAAAATAATTTTAAGTATTGGGAAAGGGTAATTGCGAAGGTTTTTCCAAAAATCCTCGGTTTTTCCAAAAATCCTCGGTTTGGAGTTTTCCCAAAAAAACTGAAAAAATTCTAAGTTTTGGAAAATGGATAATTGCGAAGGTTTTTTCAAAAAACCCTCGGTTTTGACTATTCCAAAAAAACAGAAAATAATTCTAAGTGTTGGGAAATGAGTAATTGCGAAGGTTTTTCAAAAAAACCCTCGATTTTGACTCTTTTCAAAAAATCTAAAAATAATTCTAAGTATTGGGAAGGGGTAATTGCGAAAGTTTTTCTAAAAACCCTCGATTTTGACTGTTTCCCCATAAAAACTGGAAAATAATTCTAAGTGTTGGGAAGGGGTAATTCCGAACGTTTTATAAAAAACCTTCGGTTTTGACTATTTCTAAAAAATCTGAAAATAAATTTAAGTATTGAGAAAGGGTAATTGCGAAGGTTTTTCCAAAAACCCTCGGTTTTAAGTTTTCACAAAAAAATGAAAATAATTCTAAGTGTTGGGAAATGGGTAATTGCGAAGGTTTTTTTATAAAAAACCTCGGTTTTGACTCTTCTCAAAAAATCTGAAAATAATTCTAAGTTTTGAGAAGGTGGTAATTGTGAAAGTTTTTCAAAAAACCCTCGTTTTTGACTATTTTTTCATAAAAAATGAAAATAATTCTGAGTTTTGGTAAGTGGGTAATTGTGAAAGTTTGATAAAAAAAACCCTCGGTTTTAACTCTTCCTAAAAAAATGAAAATAATTCTAAGTATCGGGAAGGGGGTAATTGCGAAAGTTTTTCAAAAAACCCTCGGTTTTAAATTTTTTATCATAAAAACTAAAAATAATTCTAAGTGTTGGGAAAGGTAATTGCGAAGATTTTCAAAAAACTCTCGGTTTTGACTATTTCTTCATAAAAACTAAAAATAATTCTAACTGTTATGAGTGGGGTAATTGCGAAACTTTTCAAAAAACCCTCGGTTTTACTTTTTTCCCCATAAAAACTGAAAATAATTCCAAGTGTTGGGGAGAGGGTAATTGCGAAGGTTTTTTAAAAAAACCCTCGGTTTTGACTTTTTCCCCATAAAAACTTAAAATAATTTTAAGTGTTGAAAAGGGTAATTGCGAAAGTTTTTCAAAAAACCCTCGGATTTAACACTTTCCAAAGAATCATAAATAATTCTAAGTATTGGGAAAGAGTAATTGCGAAGGTTTTTCAAAAAACCCTCGATTTTGACTCTTCTCAAAAAAACTGAAAATAATTCTAAGTGTTGGGAAGGAGTATTTGCGAAAGTTTTTCAAAAAACCCTCGTTTTGACTATTTCCCATAAAAATTGAAAATAATTCTAAGTGTTGGGAATGGGGTAATTGCGAAAAATTTTCAAAAAAACCTTCCCTTTTGACTTTTTCCCCATAAAAACTGAAAATAATTCCAAGTGTTGGGGAGAGGGTAATTGCGAATATTTTTTTTAAAAAACCCTCGGTTTTGACTGTTTCCCCATAAAAACTGAAAATAATTTTAAGTGTTGAGAAGGGGTAATTGCGAAAGTTTTTCAAAAAAAACCCTCGGTTTTGACTATTTCCCCATAAAAACTGAAAATAAATCTAACTGTTATGAGTGGGGTAATTGCGAAACTTTTCAAAAAACCCTCAGTTTTACTTTTTTCCCCATAAAAACTGAAAATAATTCCCAGTGTTGGGGATAGGGTAATTGCGAAAGTTTTTTAAAAAAACCCTCGGTTTTGACTTTATCCCCATAAAAATTGAAAATAATTCTAAGTGTTAGAAAGGGGTAATTGTGAAAGTTTTCAAAAAAAACTCTCAGTTTTGACTTTTTCCCATAAAAACTAAAAATAATTCTAAGTCTTGGGAAATGGTAATTGCAAAAGTTTTTCAAAAAATCCTAGGTTTTGTGTTTTTACGAAAATAATTCTAAGAGTTGGGAAGAAGGTAATTGCGAAAGTTTTTCAAAAAACCCTCGGATTTAATTCTTTCCAAACAATCTTAAAATAATTCTAAGTATTGGGAAAGAGTAATTGCGAAGGTTTTTCAAAAAACCCTCGATTTTGACTCTTCTCAAAAAAACTGAAAATAATTCTAAGTGTTGGGAAGGGGGTATTTGCGAAAGTTTTTCAAAAAACCCTCGTGTTTACTATTTCCCATTAAAATTGAAAATAATTCTAAGTGTTGGGAATGAGGTAATTGCAAAAGTTTTTTCAAAAAAACCTTCGGTTTTGACTTGTTCCCCATAAAAACTGAAAATAATTCCAAGTGTTGGGGAGAGGGTAATTGCGAAGATTTTTTAAAAAAACCCTCGGTTTTGACTTTTTCCCCATAAAAACTAAAAATAATTCTAAGTGTTGGGAAGAGGTAATTGCGAAAGTTTTTCAAAAAAATACTCAGTTTTGACTTTTTCCCCATAAAAACTGAAAATAATTCTAAGTCTTGGGAAATGGGTAATTGCGAAAGTTTTTCAAAAAATCCTAGGTTTGAGTTTTTACGAAAATAATTCTAAGTGTTGGGAAGGAGGTAATTGCGAAAGTTTTTCAAAAAACCCTCGAATTTAACTCTTTCCAAACAATCTTAAAATAATTCTAAGTATTGGGAAAGAGTAATTGCGAAGGTTTTTCAAAAAACCCTCGATTTTGACTTTTCCAAAAAAATTGAAAATAATTCTAAGTGTTGGGAAGGGGGTATTTGCGAAGGTTTTTCAAAAACCCCTCGTTTTGACTGTTTCCCCATAAAAACTTAAAATAATTCTAAGTGTTAGAAAGGGTAATTGCAAAAGTTTTTCAAAAAAACCCTCGGTTTTGACTTTTCCCCATAAAAACTGAAAATAATTCTAAGTGTTAGGAGTGGGGTAATTACGAAGGTTTTCAAAAAACCCTCGGTTTTACTTTTTTCCCCATAAAAACTGAAAATAAGTATAGGGAAGGGGGTAATTGCGAAAGTTTTTCAAATAATCCTCGATTTTGACTTTTTCATCATAAAAACTAAAAATAATTCTAAGTGTTGGGAAGGGGTAATTGCGAAGGTTTTTCAGAAAACCCTCGGTTTTGACTCTTTCCAAAAAATCTGAAAATAATTCTAAGTATTGGGAAGGGCGTAATTATGAAAGTTTTTTCAAATAACCCCGGTTTTAACTCTTTCCAAAAAATCTGAAAATAATTCTAAGTGTTGGGAAGGGGTAATTGCGAAATTTTTCAAAAACCCTCGGTTTTGACTATTTTCTCAAAAAAATTAAAAATAATTCTAAGTGTTGGGAAGGGGGTAATTGCGAAAGTTTTTCAAAAAAGTCTCGGTTTTGACTTTTTCTTCATAAAAACTAAAAATAATTCTAATCGTTGTGAAGGTGTAATTGCGAAGGTTTTCAAAAAATCCTATGTTTTGACTCTTTCCTAAAAATCTGAATATAATTCTAAGTATTGGGAAGGTGGTAATTGCGAAGGTTTTACAAAAAAAACCTTCGGTTTTGACTCTTTCCAAAAAATCTGAAAATAATTTTAAGTATTGGGAAGGGGGCAATTGCAACAATTTTTCAAAAAAACCCTAGTTTTAACTTTTTACCCATAAAAATTGAAAATAATTCTAAGTGTTGGGGAGAGGGTACTTGCGAAGGTTTTTCAAAAAAACCCTCGGTTTTGACTTTTGCACCATAAAAACTAAAAATAATATAAGTGTTAGGAAATAGGTAATAGTGAAAGTTTATCAAAAAACCCTCGTTTTGACTTTTTCCCCATAAAAACTAAAAATATTTCTAAGTGTTGGGAAGGGGGTAATTTCGAAAGTTTTTCAAAAAATCCTCGGTTTTGACTTTTTCCAAATAATCTTACAATAATTCTAAATATTTGGAAGGGGGTAATTGCGAACGTTTTACAAAAAAACCTTCGGTTTTGACTATTTCCAAAAAATCTGAAAATAATTATAAGTATTGGGAAAGGGGTAATTGCGAAGGTTTTTCCAAAAATCCTCGGTTTGGAGTTTTCCCAAAAAAACTGAAAAAATTCTAAGTTTTAGAAAATGGATAATTGCGAAGGTTTTTTTCAAAAAACCCTCGGTTTTGACTCTTTCAAAAAAACTGAAAGTAATTCTAAGTGTTGGGAAATGGGTAATTGCGAAGGTTTTTCAAAAAAACATCGATTTTGACTCTTTTCAAAAAATCTGAAAATAATTCTAAGTATTGGGAAGGGGTAATTACGAAAGTTTTTCTAAAAAGCCTCGATTTTGACTGTTTCCCCATAAAAACTGAAAAATAATTTTAAGTATTGGGAAGGGGTAATTCCGAACGTTTTACAAAAAACCTTCGGTTTTGACACTTTCCAAAAAATCTGAAAATAATTTTAAGTATTGGGAAAGGGTAAATGAGAAGGTTTTTCCAAAAAACCTCGGTTTTGAGTTTTCCCCAAAAAAAATGAAAATAATTCTAAGTGTTGGGAAATGGGTAATTGCGAAGGTTTTTTATAAAACCCTCGGTTTTGACTCTTCTCAAAAAATCTGAAAATAATTCTAAGTTTTGAGAAGGGGGTAATTGTGAAAGTTTTTCAAAAAACCCTCGTTTTTGACTATTTTCACATAAAAATTAAAAATAATTCTAAGTGTTGGTAAGGGTGTAATTGTGAAAGTTTGTTAAAAAAACCTTCGGTTTTAACTCTTCCTAAAAAAACTGAAAACAATTCTAAGTATTGGGAAGGGGGTAATTGTGAAAGTTTTTCAAAAAACCCTCGGTTTTGACTTTTTCATCATAAAAACTAAAAATTGGAAGGGGTAATTGCGAAGGTTTTTCAGAAAACCCTCAGTTTTGACTCTTTCAAAAAAATCTGAAAATAATTCTAAGTATTGGGAAGGGGGTAATTATGATAGTTTTTTCAAACAATCCCGGTTTTGACTCTTTCCAAAAAATCTGAAAATAATTCTAAGTGTTGGGAATGGGGTAATTGCAAAAGTTTTTCAAAGACCCTCGGTTTTGACTATTTTCCCAAAAAAATTGAAAATAATTCTAAGTGTTGGGAAGGGGGTAATTGTGAAGGTTTGTTAAAAAAACACACGGTTTTAACTCTTCTCAAAAAAACTGAAAACAATTTTAAGTTTTGGGAAAGGTAATTGCGAAAGTTTTCAAAAAAGCCTCGGTTTTGACTTTTTTTTCATAAAAACTAAAAATAATTCTAATCGTTGGGAAGGAGTAATTGCGAAGGTTTTTCAAAAAAACCCTCATTTTGACTTAATCCCCATAAAAACTGAAAATATTTCTAAGTGTTGGGAAGGGGGTAATTGCGAAAGTTTTTCAAAAAACCCTCGGATTTGACTCTTTCCAAACAATTTTAAAATTATTCTAAGTATTTGGAAGGGGTAATTGCGAACGTTTTACAAAAAACCTTCGGTTTTGAGTCTTTCCAAAAAATCTGAAAATAATTTTATGTATTGGAAGGGGTAATTGCGAAGGTTTTTTAAAAAACCCTTGGATTTGAGTTTTCCTAAAAAAACTGAAAATAATTCTATGTTTTGTGTAATGTGTAATTGCGAAGATTTTTCAAAAAACTCTCGGTTTTGACTCTTCCAAAAAAACTGAAAATAATTCTAATTGTTGGAAATGAGTAATTGCGAAGGTTTTTCAAAAAATCTGAAAATAAATCTAAGTGTTGGGAAGGGGGTAATTGCGAAGGTTTTTCAAAAAACCCTTAGTTTGGACTGTTTTCCCATAAAAACTGAAAATAATTCTAACTGTTGAGAAGAGGGTAATTGCAAAACTTTTTCAAAAAAACTTTTTCGTGTTTTCCGGATGAGGTCAATACCGAAAGATTTATTTAAATCTCTATCTATTGAACTATTCTATAACCTTGAATTATTTTCGTGTTTTTCAGATGAGGTCAATACTGAAAAATTTATATAAATCTCTCTCTATGGATATCATCTAACACTTAGAATAATTTTCGTGTTTTAGGGATAAAGTTAATTTGGATATATTAATATAAATCTCTCACTATTGATCTCATCCAACTCGTAGAATTATTTTCGTGTTTCGAGGATGAGGTCAATATCAAAAGATTTATATAAATCTCTCCCTATTGACCTCATCCAACACGTACAATTATTTTCGTGTTTTAGGGATGAGTTTAATATCTCCCTATGGACCTATTCAAACATTTAGAATTATTTTCGTTTTTTTCAGGTGAGGTCAATACCGAGAGATTTATATAAATATGTCTATATTGACTTTTACCAACACTAAGAGTTATTTTCGTATTTTTCGGATTAAGTCAAATAACGAGAAATTTATATAAATCTTTCCCTATTTACCTATTACAACACTTAGAATTATTTTCGTGTTTTTCATATGAGGTCAATACCGAGAGATTTATATAAATCTCTCCCTATTGACCTCTTTCAACACTTAGAATTATTTTCGTATTTTAGGGATGAGGTTAATACCGAAAGATTTATATAAATCTCTCCCTATTGACCAATTCCATAACTTTGAATTATTTTCTTGTTTTCCAGATGAGGTCAATACCGAGAGATTTATATAAATCTCTCCCTATTGACCTATTCCATAACTTTGAATTATTTTCGTGTTTTACTAATGAGGTCAATACTGAGAGATTTATATAAATCTCTCTTTATTAACCTCTTCCAACAATTGGAATTATTTTCGTGTTTTTGGGATGTGGTCAATAGGGAGAGATTTTTATAAATCTCTCTTTATTAACCTCTTCCAACACAAAGAATTATTTTCGTGTTTTTGAGATGAGGTCAATAGGGAGAGATTTATGTAAATCTTTTGTCATTGACCTCATCCATAACTTAGAATTATTATTGTGTTTTTGGGATGAGATCAATAGGGAGAGATTTATATAAATCTATCCCTATTGACCTATTCCAACGCTTAAAATTATTTTCGTGTTTTTCAGATGAGGTAAATACAAAGAGATTTATATTAATATGTCCATATTGACATCTTCCAGTATTTAGAATTATTTTCGTATTTTTTAGATGAGGTCAATACCTAGAGAGTTATATAAATCTCTCCCTATTGACATATTCCAAAACTTTGAATTATTTTCGTGTTTTTTGGGATGAGGTTAATACCGAAAGATTTATATAAATAAATCCATATTCACCTAATCCATAACTTTGAATTATTTTCGTGTTTTTCGGATGAGGTTAATAACGAGAGATTTTTATAAATATCTCTTTATTGACCTCATCAAACACTAAGAATTATTTTCGTGTTTTTTTGGATGAGGTTAATAGGAAGATATTTATATAAATATCTTGTTATTGGTTTCATCCATAACTTAGAATTATTATCGTGTTTTTGGGATGAGATCAATACTAAAAGATTTATATAAATCTCTCCCAATTTACATATTACAACATTTATAATTATTTTTGTATATAAATCTCTCTCTATTGACCTATTCCATAACTTTGAATTATTTTCGTGTTTTTAAAATAAGGTCAATACTGAAATATTTATATAAATCTCTCTCTATTAACCTCATCCAACACTTAGAATTATTTTTGTATTTTTGGGATGAGGTCAATAGGGAGATATTTATATATATCTTTTGCCATTGACCTAATCCAACACTTAAAATTATTTTCATGTTTTGGGGATGAGGTCAATATGGAAAGATTAATATAAATATCTCCCTAATGATCTCATCTATCTCATAGAATTATTTTTGTGTTTGGGGATGAGGTTAATACCGAAAGATTTATATAAATATATCCCTATTGACCTAGTCCAACATGTAGAATTATTTTTATGTTTTTGTGATGAGTTTAATATCGAAAGATTTAGATAAATCTCTCTCTATTGAACTATTCCAACACTTTGAATTATTTTCGTGTTTTTCAGATGAGGTAAATAGGAAGAGATTTATTTAAATATGTCCATATTGACCTCTTCCAACAATTATAATTATTTTTGTATTTTTTGGATGAGGTCAATATCGAGAGAGTTATATAAACTCTTTATATTGATATATTCCAACATTTAGAATTGTTTTCATTTTTTTAGTTGAGTTCAATACCGAGAGATTTATATAAATCTCTCTCTATTGTCCTCATCCAACACTAAGAATTATTTTCGTGTTTTTTTGGATGAGGTTAATAGGAAGATATTTATACAAATCTCTTGTTATTGATTTCATCCATAACTTAGAATTATTATCGTGTTTTTGGGATGAGGTCAATACCGAAAATTTTATATAAATCTCTCCCTATTGACCTCATCCAAAACTAAGAATTATTTTCATGTTTTTTGGATGAGGTCAATATTGATAAATTTATATAAATCTCTCCCTATTGATCTTATCCAACACGTAAAATTATTTTCGTGTTTTAGGGATGATTTCAATACCGAAAGATTTTTATAAATATCTTTCTATTGACCTGTTCCAACACTTTGAATTTTTTTCATTTTTTTCGGATGAAGTCAAATAACGGGAAATTTATATAAATCTCTCCCTATTGACCAATTACAACACTTAGAATTATTTTCGTGTTTTTTAGATGAGATCAATACCGAGAGATTTATATAAATCTCTCCCTATTGACCTCTTTCAACACTTAAAATTATTTTCGTGTTTTGGGGATGAGGTTAATAATGAAATAATTATATAAATCTCTCCCTATTTACCTATTCTATAACTTTGAATTATTTTCGTATTTTCTGGATGAGGTCAATACCGAGAGATTTATATAAATCTCTCCCTATTGACCTATTCCATAATTTTGAATTATTTTCGTGTTTTACGGATGAGGTCAATACCGAGAGATTTATATAAATATCTCTCTATTGACCTCTTTCAACACATAGAATTATTTTTGTGTTTTTGGGATGAGGTGAATAGAGAGAGATTTTTATAAAGCTCTCTCTATTGACCTCATCCAACACAAAGAATTATTTTCATGTTTTGGGGATGAGTTCAATAGAGAGAGATTTATATAAATATCTTGCCATTGACCCCATCCATAACTTAGAATTATTTTCGTGTTTTGGGGAAGAGGTCAATACCGAAAGTTTTATATAAATCTATCTCTATTGACCTATTCCAACACTTAGAATTATTTTTCGTATTTTTGGGTTGTGGTCAATACCGAAAGATTTATATAAATCTATCCCTATTAACATATTCCAACACTAAAAATTATTTTCGTGTTTTTGGGATGAGATAAATACCGAAAGATTTATATAAATCTCTCCCTATTGACCTATTCCTTAATTTTGAATTATTTTCGTGTTTTTCGGATGAGATCAATACCGAAAGATTTATATAAATCTCTCTCTATTGACCTATTCCATAACCTTGAATTATTTTTGTGTTTTTCAGATGATGTCAATACTGAAATATTTATATACATCTCTATCTATTGATCTCAATCAACACTTAGAATTAAGAGGTTAATATGGAGAGATTAATATAAATCTCTCCCAATTGATATCATCCAACTCGTAAAATTATTTTCGTGTTTTTGGGAAGAGGTTAATATGGAGAGATTAATATAAATCTCTTCCTATTGATATCAACCAACTCGTAGAATTATTTTTGTGTTTTTGGGATGAGTTTAATATCGAAAGATTTACATAAATATCTCCCTATTGACCTATTCAAACACTTAGAATTATTTTCATGTTTTTTAAATAAGGTTAATACCGAGAGATTTATAGAAATATGTCTCTATTGACCTCTTTCAACACTTAAAATATTTTCTTATTTTTCGGATAAATTCAAATAACGAGAAATTTATATAAATTTGTCCATATTTACCTATTACAACACTTAGAATTATTTTCGTGTTTTTTATATGAGTTCAATACCGAGTGATTTATATAGATCTCTCCCTATTGACCTGTTTCAACACTTAGAACTATTTTCTTTAATATAAATCTCTACCTATTGATCTCATCCAACTCGTAGAATTATTTTCGTATTTCGGGGATTAGGTCAATATCGAAAGATTTATATAAATCTCTCACGATTGACCTCATCCAACCTGTAGAATTTTTTTCGTATTTTTGGGATGAGTTTAATATCGAAAGATTTATATAAATATCTCCCTATTGACCTATTTAAACACTTAAAATTATTTTCATAGTTTTTAGATGATGTCAATACCGAGAGATTTATATAAATATGTCTCTATTGACCTCGTTCAACTCTGAAAATTATTTTAGTATTTTTCGGATGAATTCAAATAATGAGAAATTTATATAAATATGTACCTATTTACCTATTACAACACATATAATTATTTTCGTGTTTTTCAGATGAGATTAATACTGAAATATTTATATAAATATCTTCCGATTGATCTCATCCAACACGTAGAATTATTTTCGTATTTTGGGGATGAGGTCAATACCGAAAGATTTATATAAATCTCTCCCTATTGACCTCATCCAACAACTTAGAATTATTTTTGTGTTTTTGAGATGAGGTCAATACCGAAAGATTTATATAAATCTTTCCATATTTACTATTCCAACACTTAGAATTTTTCGTGTTTTTCGGATGAGGTCAATACCAAGAGATTTATATAAATCTCTCTCTATTGACCTATTACAACACTTAAAATTATTTTCATGTTTCCTAGATGAGTTCAATACCGAGTGATTTTTATAAATCTATTTATTGAGCTCTTCCTATTGACCTCATCCAACACTTATAATTATTTTCGTGTTTTTTGGGATGAAGTTAATACTGAAATATTTATATAAATCTCTCCCTATTCACCTTTTCCAACACATAGAAATATTTTCGTGTTTTTGGGATGAGATAAATACCCAAAGATTTATATCAATCTATCCCTATTCATTTATTCCATAACCTTGAATTATTTTTGAGTTTTTCAGATGAGGTCAATAATGTAATATTTATATAAATCTCTCTTTATTGACCTTATCCAATACATATAATTATTTTTGTGTTTTTTGGGATAAGGTTAATACTGAAAGATTTATGTAAATCTCTCCCTAATCACCTATTCCATAACTTTGAATTATTTTCGTGTTTTACGGATGAAGTCAATACCGAGAGTTTTATAAAAATATCTCTCTATTGACCTCTTCCAACACTTAGAATTATTTTCATGTTTTTCGGATGAAGTAAATACCGAGAGAGTTATATAAATCTCTCCCTATTGATTATTCTAACATTTAGAATTATTTTCATGTTTTTCATATGAGATCAATGCCGAAAAATTTATATAAATCTATCTCTATTGACCTATTCCAACACTTAGAAATATTTTCGTGTTTTTGGTATGAGATAAATACCCAAAGATTTATATCAATCTATCCCTATTCATTTATTCCATAACCTTGAATTATTTTTGTATTTTTTGGGATGAGGTTAATACTGAAAGATTTATATAAATCTCTTCCTATTCACCTTTTCCAACACAGAAATATTTTCGTGTTTTTGGGATGAGATAATTACCCAAAGATTTATATCAATCTATCCCTATTCATTTATTCCATAACCTTGAATTATTTTTGAGTTTTTCAGATGAGGTCAATAATGAAATATTTATATAAATCTCTCTTTATTGACCTTATCCAATACATATAATTATTTTCGTGTTTTTTGGGATAAGGTTAATACTGAAAGATTTATGTAAATCTCTCCCTATTCACCTATTCCATAACTTTGAATTATTTTCGTGTTTTACGGATGAAGTCAATACCGAGAGTTTTATAAAAATATCTCTCTATTGACCTCTTTCAACACTTAGAATTATTTTCGTATTTTTCGGATGAAGTAAATACCGAGAGAGTTATATAAATCTCTCCCTATTGATTATTCTAACATTTAGAATTATTTTCATGTTTTTCATATGAGATCAATGCCGAAAATTTTATATAAATCTATCTCTATTGACCTTTTCCAACACTTAGAAATATTTTCGTATTTTTGGTATGAGATAAATACCCAAAGATTTATATCAATCTATCCCTATTCATTTATTCCATAACCTTGAATTATTTTTGTATTTTTCAGATGAAGTCAATAATGAAATATTTATATAAATCTCTCTTTATTGACCTCTTCCAACACTTAGAAATATTTTCGTGTTTTGGGATGAGGTCAATATGGAGAGGTTAATATAAATCTCTCCCTACTGATCTTATCCAACTCATAGTATTATTATCGGGTTTTTTGTATGAGGTCAATACCGAAAAATTTATATAAATCTCTCACTGTTGATCTTATCCAACACATAAAATTATTTTTGTGTTTTATGGATGAGGTCAATAGAGAAAGATTAATTTAAATATCTCTCAATTGACCTCATCCAACACGTAGAATTATTTTCGTGTTTTCGGGATGATTTCAATACCGAAAGATATATATAAATCTCCCCCTATTGATATTATCCAACACGTAGAATTAATTTCATGATTTTGGATTAGGTCAATACCAAAATATTTATATAAATATCTCCCTATTGACCTTATTCAACACTTAGAATTATTTTTGTGTTTTTGTGATGAGGTTAATACCTAATGATTTATATAAATCTCTCTCTATTTATCTATTCCAATACTTAGAATTATTTTCGTATTTTTTGGATGAGGTCAATACCGAGAGATTTATATAAATCTCTATCTATTAACCTATTCCAACACTTAGAATTTTTTTCTTGTTTTTCAGATAAGGTAAATACCAAAATATTTATATAAATCTCTCTCTATTGACCTCATCCAAAACATAAAATTATTATCGTGTTTTTAGGATGAGGTCAATATGGATTGATTAATATAAATCTTTCCCTATTGATCTCATCCAACTCGTAGAATTAATTTCGTGTTTCGGGAAGGAGGTCCATACCAAAAAATTTATATAAATCTCTCCTTATTAACATCATCCAACACGTAAAATTATTTTCGTGTTTTTGGGATGAGTTTAATATCGAAAGAATTATATAAATATCTCCCTATTGACTTATTTAAACACTTACAATTATTTTCGTGTTTTTAAGATAAGGTCTATACCGAGAGATGCATATAAAAATGTCTCTATTGACCTCTTCCAACACTTGAAATTATTTTCGTATTTTTTGGATAAATTCAAATAACGAGAAATTTATATTAATCGGTCCCTATTTACTTATTACAACAATTAGAATTATTTTCGTATTTTTAAGATGAAGTCAATACCAAAATATTTATATAAATCTCTCCCTATTGACCTCATCCAACACTTATAATTATTTTCGTGTTTTTGGGATGAGGTTAATATTGAAAGATTTATATAAATCTCTCTCTATTGACCTCATCCATCACAAAAAATTATTTTCGTGTTTCTAAAATGAGGTCATTAGGGAGTGATTAATATAAATCTCTCCCAAGTGATCTCATCTAACTCGTAGAATTGTTTTTGTGTTTCGGGGATGAGGTCAATATCGAAATATTTATATAAATATGTCCCTTTTGACCTCATCCAACATGTAGAATTATTTTCGTGTTTTTGGGATGAGGTCAATACCAAAAGATTTATATAAATATCTTCCTATTGACCTCATCCAACACGTAGAATTATTTTCGTGTTTTTGGGATAAGGTCAATATCGAAAGATTTATATAAATCTATCCCTACTGACCTATTCCAACACATAGAATTATTTTCGTGTTTTTGGGATGAAGTAAATACCGAAAGATTTATATAAATCTCTCCATATTCACATATTCCATAACTTTAAATTATTTTTGTGTTTTTAGAATGAGGTAAATACCGAAAGATTTTCATAAATCTCTCTCTATTAACCTCATCTAACACTTAGAATTATTTTCTTGTTTTTGGGATGAGATCAATATGGAGAGATTAATATAAATCTCTCCCTAGTGATCTCATCCAATTCGTAGAATTATTTTTGTGTTTCGGGGATGCGGTCAATATCGAAAGATTTATATAAACATGTCCCTATTAACCTCATCCAACACGTAGAATTATTTTCATATTTTTGGGATGAGGTCAATAACGAAATATTTATATAAATCCCTCCCTATTGACCTATTCCAACACTTGAAATTATTTTCTAGTTTTTTTGATAAGGTAAATATCGAAATATTTATATAAATCTCTCTCTATTGAACTAATCCAAAACATAAAATTATTTTCGTGATTTTGGGATGAGGTCAATATGGAGAGATTAATATAAATTTTTCCCGATTGATCTCATCCAACTCGTAGTATTATTTTCGTGTTTCAGGTATGAGGTCCATACCAAAATATTTATATAACTCTCTCCTTATTGACCTCATCCAACACGTAGAATAATTTTCGTGTTTTGGGGAAGATTTAATAACGAAAGATATAATAAATATCTCCCTATTGACCTATTTAAACACTTACAATTATTTTCGTGTTTTTTAGATGAGGTCAATACCGAGAGATGTATATAAATATGTACCTATTGACATTTTCCAACACTTCAAATTATTTTCATATTTTTTGGATGAATTCAAATAACGAGAAATTTATATAAATCTGTCTCTATTTACCTATTACAACACTTATAATTATTTTCTTGTTTTTCAGATGAGGCCAATACCGAAATATTTATATAAATCTCTTCCTATTGACCTCATCCAACACTTGGAATTATTTTCTTATTTTTAGGATGAGGTTAATACCGAAAGATTTAAGTAAATCTCTCCCTATTGACCTATTCCATAACTTTAAATTATATTCGTGTTTTACGGATGAGGTCAATACCGAGTGATTTATATATATATATATATATATATTGACCTCTTCAAACACATAGAATTATTATCGTGTGTTTGGAATGTGGTTAATAGGGGTGAGATTTTTATAAATACTTCGGTATTGACCTCATCTTAAAAACACGAAAATAATTCTAATTGTTGTAATAGGTAAATAGGGACAAATTTATATAAATTTCTCGTTATTTGAATTCATCCGAAAAATACGAAAATAATTTTAAGTGTTGGAAGAGGTTAATAGGGACATATTTATATATATCTCTCGATATTGACCTTATCTTAAAAACACGAAAATAATTGTAAGTGTTTAAATAGGTCAATAGGGAGATATTTATATATATCTTTCAATATTAAACTCATCCCAAACACACGAAAATAATTATACGTGTTGGATCAGGTCAATAAGGAGAGATTTATATAAATCTTTTGGTATGGACCTCATTCCCGATACACAAAAATAATTATATGAGTTGGATGAGATCAATAGGGAAAGATTTATATTAAATATCTCTCTATTGACCTCATCCAACACAAAGAATTAATTTCGTATTTTTGAGATGAGGTCATTAGTGAGAGATTAATATAAATCTCTCCTTAGTGATCTCATCCAACTCGTAGAATTGTTTTCGTGTTTCGGAGATGAGGTCAATATCGAAAGATTTATATAAATATGTTCCTATTGACCACATCCAACACGTAAAATTAGTTTCGTATTTTTGGGATGAGGTCAATACCGAAATATTTATATAAATATCTCCCTATTGATCTCATCCAACACGTAGAATTATTTTCGTGCTTTAAGGATGAGGTCAATACCGAAAGATTTATATAAATCTATCCATACAGACCTATTCCAACACTTAGAATTATTTTCGTGTTTTTGGGATGAGATAAATACCGAAAGATTTATATAAATATCTCCCTATTCACCTATTCCATAAATTTGAATTATTTTCGTGTTTTTGGGATGAGATAAATACCGAAAGATTATTATAAATCTCTCTCTGTTGACCTCATCTAACACTTAGAATTATTTTCTTGTTTTTGGGATGAGGTCAATATGGAGAGATTAATATAAATCTCTCCCTAGTGATCTCATCCAATTCGAAGAATTATTTTCGTGTTTCGGGGATGAGGTCAATATCGAAAGATTTATATAAACATGTCCCTATAGACCTCATCCAACACGTAGAATTATTTTCGTATTTTTGGGATGAGGTCAATACCGAAATATTTATATAAATCTCTCCCTATTGACCTATTCCAACACTTAAAATTATTTTCTAGTTTTTTTGATAAGGTAAATACCGAAATATTTATATAAATCTCTCCTTATTGATCTTATCCAAAATATAGAATTATTTTCGTGTTTTTGGGATGAGGTCAATATGGAGAGATTAATATAAATCTTTCCCGATTGATCTCATCCAACTCGTAGAATTATTTTCGTGTTTCGGGTATGAGGTCTATACCAAAAGATTTATATAAATCTCTCTTTATTCACCTCATCCAAAACGTAGAATAATTTTCGTATTTTGGGGAAGATTTAATAACGAAAGATTTATATAAATATCTCCCTATTGACCTATTTAAACACTTACAATTATTTTCGTATTTTTTAGATGAATATGTACCTATTGACATTTTCTAACACTTCAAATTATTTTCGTATTTTTCAAATGAATTCAAATAACGAGAAATTTATATAAATCTGTCTCTATTTACCTATTACAACACTTAGAAATATTTTCTTGTTTTTCAGATGAGGTCAATACCGAAATATTTATATAAATCTCTTCCTATTGACCTCATCCAACACTTAGAATTATTTTCGTGTTTTTGGGATGAGGTTAATACCGAAAGATTTATTTAAATATCTCCCTATTGACCTATTCCATAACTTTAAATTATATTCGTGTTTTACGGATAAGGTCAATGCCGAGAGATTTATATATATATATCTATTGACCTCTTCAAATACATAGAATTATTTTCTTGTGTTTGGAATGTGGTCAATAGGGTGAGATTTTTATAAATACTTCGGTATTGACCTCATCTTACAAACACAAAAATAATTCTAATTGTTGTAATAGGTAAATAGGGACAAATTTATATAAATTTCTCGTTATTTGAATTCATCCGAAAAATACGAAAATAATTTTAAGTGTTGGAAGAGGTTAATAGGGACATATTTATATACATCTCTCGGTATTGACCTTATCTTAAAAACACGAAAATAATTGTAAGTGTTTAAATAGGTCAATAGGGAGATATTTATATAAATCTTTCAATATTAAACTCATCCCAAACACACGAAAATAATTCTACGTGTTGGATCAGGTCAATAAGGAGAGATTTATATAAATCTTTATGTATGGACCTCATTCACGATACACAAAAATAATTCTATGAGTTGGATGAGATCAATAGGGAAAGATTTATATTAAATATCACTCTATTGACCTCATCCAACACAAAGAATTATTTTCGTATTTTTGAGATGAGGTCATTAGTCAGAGATTAATATAAATCTCTCCCTAGTGATCTCATCCAACTCGTGGAATTGTTTTCGTGTTTCGGGGATGAGGTCAATATCGAAAGATTTATATAAATATGTTCCTATTGACCACATCCAACACGTAAAATTAGTTTCGTATTTTTGGGATGAGGTCAATACCGAAATATTTATATAAATATCTCCCTATTGATCTCATCCAACACGTAGAATTATTTTCGTGCTTTAAGGATGAGGTCAATACCGAAAGATTTATATAAATCTATCCCTACAGACCTATTCCAACACTTAGAATTATTTTCGTGTTTTTGGGATGAGATAAATACCGAAAGATTTATATAAATATCTCCCTATTCACCTATTCCATAAATTTGAATTATTTTCGTGTTTTTGGGATGAGATAAATACCGAAAGATTATTATAAATCTCTCTCTATTGACCTCATCTAACACTTAGAATTATTTTCTTGTTTTGGGGATGAGGTCAATATGCAGAGATTAATATAAATCTCTCTCTAGTGATCTCATCCAATTCGTAGAGTTATTTTTGTGTTTTAGGGATGAGGTTAATATCGAAAGATGTATACAAATATGTCCCTATTGACCTCATCCAACACGTAGAATTATTTTCGTATTTTTGGAATGATGTCAATACCGAAAAATTTATATAAATCTCTCCCTATTCATCTCATCCAAAATGTAGAATTCTTTTCGTGTTTTGGGGATGATTTCAATACAAAAAGACTTATATGAATCTCTCCCTATTGACATATTCCAACACATAAAATTATTTTCATATTTTTCGGATGAAGTCAAATAATGAGAAATTTATATAAATCTCTCCCTATTGACTTATAACAACAATTATAATTATTTTCGTTTTTTTAGATGAGGTCAATACCGAGAGATTTATATAAATCTCTCACTATTGATCAGTTTCAACACTTAGAATTATTTTTGTGTTTTGAGGATGAGGTCAATACCAAAAGATTTATATAAATCTATCCCTATTGGCCTATTCCAATACTTAGAATTATTTTCGTATTTTTCAAATTAGTTCAATATAGAGAGATTTTTATAAATCTCTCCCTATTGACCTCTTTAAACACTTATAATTATTTTCGTGTTTTTTGGATGAGGTTAATACCGAAATATTTATATAAATCTCTCCCTTTTGACCTATTCCATAACTTTACATTTTTTTCGTGTTTTTCGGATGAGTTCAATACCTAGAGATTTATATAAATCTTTCCCTATTGACTTATTCCAACACTTAGAATTATTTTCGTATTTTTCGGCTGAGGTCAATACCTAGAGATTTATATAAATCTCTCTCTATTGACCTATTCCAACACTTAGAATTATTTTTGTGGTTTGGGGATGAGGTCAATACCGAAAGATTTATATTAATCTCTCCTTATTGACCTCATCCAATACTTAGAATTATTTTCGTGTTTTTGGGATGAGGACAATACCGAAAGATTTATATAAATCTCTCCTTATTGACTTATTCCAATACTTAGAATTATTTTCTTGTTTTTTGGATGAGGTCAATACCGAGAAATTTATATAAATCTCTCTCTATTGACCTCTTCCAACACTTAGAAATATTTTCGTGTTTTTGGGATGAGGTGAATAGGGAGAGATTTTTATAAATCTCTCCCTATTGACCTCATCCAACACTAAGAATTATTATCGTGTTTTTGGGATGAGGTCAATACCGAAAGATTTATATAAATCTCTCCCTATTGATCTTATCCTACACATAAAATTGTTTTCTTGTTTTGGAGATGAGGTCAATACCAAAAGATTTATATAAACCATTTAGAATTATTTTCGTGTTTTGGGGATGAGGTCAATACCGGAAGATTTATATAAATCTCTCCCGATTGACGTATTCCAATACTTAGAATTATTTTCGTATTTTTCAAATTAGGTCAATATAGAGTGATTTTTATAAATCTCTCCCTATTGACCTATTTTTCAAAAAACTTATAATTATTTTCGTGTTTTTTGGATGAGGTTAATACCAAAATGTTTATATAAATCTCTCTCTATTGACCTATTCCATAACTTTAAATTTTTTTTTGTTTTTCGGAAGAGGTCAATACCCAGAGATTTATATAAATCTCTCTCTATTGACTTATTTCAACACTTAGAATTATTTTGGTTTTTTTCGGATGAGGTCAATAAAGAGAGATTTATATAAATCTCTCTCTAGGTTAGCAAACTGTGTATTGATAGTAGCTGGGAAATCATTCACAACTCAAATGACAAAACGGGCAGAATCTGGGTTATTTGGGATAACAAAGTTGTTGAGGTGATGACTCTCTTTTCGAATGATCAAGCAATCCTGGTGGAGGTCAAAGACAGAATCACAAGAATCGTGTTTAATCTTGCTATTGTCTATGGTAGCAACTCAAGCACTAATAGAAGACTCCTCTAGAATTTTCTTAGAAACTGGATCGGTATTGATAAATCTTGGGTTGTCCTCGGTGATTACAACGTAACCAGAAACAAATCTGATCGTAGCCCAGAATCTGAAATTACTCGGGATATGATTGACTTTAATGACTGCATCAAAGATATGGGTTGTATCGAGCCTACTAATTCTGGGAACTTCTTCACTTTGTCTTCTACGAGAGGGAATGAGCAAATTAGAAAAAGTAGAATTGACAGATGTCTGATAAATGAGAACTGGATTAACCAATTTTCGAGAAGTCAGCTTCATGTTTTGAATCCGGGTATATCTGATCACTACCCGATTAAATTGTTCTGGGAAAATGAAGAAATGTTCAAAAGTGCCTTTAAATTTTTCAACTTCTAGATGGATAATGATAAATTCAAGGGTATTCTCGAAAGCGTATGGTCAACAGATGTCAGAGGTTCCAACATGTATAGGGTTTCTGAGAAGCTTAAGCTCCTGAAGAATCATCTCCAAAGCTTTGACAAGAAGAAGTTCAGCAATATCTCCAATAGAGTTCTGGCTGCTAGAGAAGAACTGGAAGAGGTTCAGAAAAAGTTATTAAGGGATGATAGTGATGAACAACTCAATGAAACAGAAAGATATGCGCTTGAAAACTTCAGGAAGCTGAGTCTGCTTGAAGAGAATTTTGTTAGACAGACATCAAGACAGAGCTGGTTTTCGTTGAGTGACAAAAACACAGCTTTCTTCTACAGAAAATGCAAGGCTAGAAACATGAGAAACAATGTGTACATGCTGAAGAATGATGATGGTGAATATGTTCAGGGTCAAAAGGGTGTCCAAGATCTGGCTATTGATTTCTATAAGCAACTTATGGGTACAAGAAAGCAGCATCAAAGTCACCTGAATACCTTGTATCAAATTATTGATAGGAAAATCTCTGCAGAAGATAGTCGCGAGTTGATAAGGGTGGTCGCGAAGGTTGAGGTTAAAGAAGCTCTGTTTAGTATTGATGGGAATAAAAGCCCGGGTCCTGATGGGTTTAATGCACAGTTCTTCAAAAATAATTGGTCGGTTGTGGGTAAAGATGTTACTGATGGGGTTCTGGAGTTTTTCAAAAACTGGAAGATGTTAAAGCAATGGAATACAACGGTCCTAACCTTGATCCCCAAAACTACGGTACCTGAGAAAGTACAAGATTTCAGACCAATTTCCTACTACAATGTGATTTATAAAATAATTTCAAAAATCATTTCTAAACGTTTTAAAAATGTAATAGGAAAAATAATAAATCTTAATCAATCTGCATTCATCCCCGGTAGGACAATCTCTCATAATATTCTTCTCATGCAGAGCCTATTAAAAGGCTACGGGAATAAGAAAATATCCCCGAGAGTGGCTTTCAAAATAGATATCAAAAAAGCTTTCGACTCTGTTAGATGGGAAGCCATTCGAGACTTTCTGGTTGTTTCTGCTTTTCCTATGATTTTTATCGATTGGATTATGCAATGCGTTTCATCATCCTGCTTTGTTGTTAGCGTCAATGGAGTCCACAGTGGCTATTTCAAGGGTGAAAACGGGGTAAGGCAAGGGGACCCCCTCTCTTCTTACCTTTTCGTAGCTATCATGGCGATCTTTGAGAGCATCTTCGCGATGTTCCGAAAGAATCGTCCATACATCTTTCACCCATTCTGTGAGGTAGAGGAGGTAACACATTTATGCTTTGCTGACGATTTATTCATTCTAGCGCACGCAGACGTTGATTCCATTAAAACTATTAGGGCTGCACTAACGTTCTTTTCTGAGGTAACAGGTTTAACTATTAATGAAAGCAAAAGTGTGGCATTTTATGGAGGCGTGAAGGACGAAACAAAGCAAGACATCTTTTTAACATCATGGGCATCAAATAAGGCAGCTTTCCCATAAGGTACTTAGGAATTCGGTTAACTGCGAAGCAGATCGAGATCTCACACTGCAAGCCGCTGATTGAAAAGGTAAAAAATACGATATCTGGCTGGGCAGCGAAAAAACTTTCTTATGCAGGGAGGATCAAACTTATCAAAACCGTGGTTATGGGCATAGTTGGCTATTGGGCGCAGAAAATGGTCATTCCGAAGAAGGTAATTAAGGAACTCGACACGCTGATGAGAAACTTTATCTGGGGTAGTAGTGGAAGAGGAGGAAAGAAAGTCAAATGGACCGCTCTCTGCAAACCGAAGAACGAGGGAGGCATCGACTTGAAGAACTGTATCGAGTGGAACAAGGCTCTAACCTTCAAGCATCTGTGGGCTTTGGAGCGCAATCAGGAGTCACTATGGATCAAATGGGTGCATACGAGGTTTATGAAACACGAAACCAGCATCTGGACCTGCAAAATTCACGAAGGTATGAACTGGTCTCTAAAAAAGATTCTTAAACTAAGAAGCGACATTGCAGATCTTTATGACATCCGACTAGGGGACGGGAAAGGCACTCTATTCTGGCACGACCCTTGGTTAGAAAACCAGCCTATCATCGACAAGGAGGAGTTTCAAAATACTCGTATTAGAAGGGACTGCGCAAAAGCGAAAATCAAAGACATCAAAGACGGGAATTGGAACTTGCTCTTGAGAAGAATTCTAGAAGGAAAGAGGATACTTGATCATATAAGTAACATACAACTACACGACAGACCGGATATTCATGAATGGAAAGCTGAGGACAATGAGAAGGTGGTATTGAAGAAAATATGGGAGGTAATCCGGGAAAAAGCGCAGAAAGTAGAATGGGTTCCTCTTGTATGGTCAACGAAGATTATCCCTCGACACCAGTTCATCTTATGGCTCGTCTTCTGGGAAAGACTCAGCACTCGTGATCGTATCAGTAAGTATATGAGCATTCCGGACGCGAGCTGTCTTATATGCATAGGAAATGAAGAAACCATAGATCACCTATTTGGGAGCTGATGTATTGCTTCGGAGCTTTGGGACAGATTCTATAAAAGCCTGGAGCTGATCAGTTTCCCGAGCGAATAGAATGAAATCAAAGAAGTAGCACTACTAAAAGATAAGGGAAATAGATTTGCAACAAGCATGTTCAAGTGTGGCTTTGGAGTAGTGGTGTATAACATTTGCAAGAACGGAATGCAAGGGTATATGACAGAACCCGCAGGAGCATTGACGAGTTATGGAAAGATAATATATCGGATTGCAGCGCCCTCGCGGGAACGTGGAGAAGAATTCCAAGCACGGAGCAGAACTAGAATATCTGCAGGAATTGCAATTTACCGTTTTTTAAACTCACTAGAATTGAAAGCATTGTAAACAAATAATTTATTTACGTTTTTAGCTTTTTAGTTTTTATTTAGAATGTTACGACTTCAAAATCATTCTAAGCCTGTCTAGAATGATTTCTTAAACTCGTGGTTTTTTTTCCGGTTTTTGGGAATTTTTAATGAAATGACGCTAAGTCGTTTTTCCCAAAAAAAAAATCTCTCTTTATTCACCTATTCAAACACTTAGAATTATTTTCGTGTTTTGGGGATGAGATCATGTTAGGATCTAGGTAGCCGCTAGAGGACCGGGGGTTGGACTGGTTAGCGGTTCTCTCTCAAAGGGTGGTGATTAATCCGGTTAGAGATTAACACCGGGGTTTCAATACTACACAAACTGTCACAAACCCTTGAACTAAGTTCAAGCGCGGAAGAGGTTTGTTTCAGGTTGAAGCAGCACACTTGTATGATAGGCAGAACTGGTTTCGGATGATGAAGGTTACAGAAAATGATGGGTCGGTTTCGGTAACTTGGTAATTCGGCTTTTAGTAAAGTTAGGTCGTTTATAGCGGTACGGGTCGGTTAGATAATGGAACCGGCAGAAAGTAAATGACAAGACAAATTTTATGAATGTTCGGAGATAAAACTCCTACGTCACCCCTTCCTCTCGAAACCGCGAGAAGGATATTCACTAAGGAATACAAGTACAATCCGATCAAGACTTATCTCCTGCTTGATAACACTCTTACAATTTGCACCGAAATTGTAAAACACACACACTTCAACTTTAGCACTTAGGCTTTTTCTAGAATACACTGTTTGGAACTTGTAAATTAAATGCTCTTAGAATCTCTTGTTATTCCTCTTGTCTCTCTGTGTCGCACCTTTACTCTTCTTCAACTGCCCCTTTTATAGATGAAATATGCCAACGGTCATACTTCATTTCCTTGAATCTGATTGGCTGAGAAGAGGTGCAGAGGTTCAGTGTTTCAGTGATTCAGACCCTGCGGTCATCTTTGCAGACCTGACAGTCAACCTCAGACCTGACGGTCAATCTCAGACCTGACGGTCTGTTCTTCCGGTGTGTAAGACAAACCTGCTAAGTTTGTCTTTTACTCAATGTGGACATTGTCTGTTAGACAGTTGTCTGTACTTGGAAGATCTCCTTTCTGACTTATCCCGAAGTGGAAAAATCCTGTAGGACTGTCTTCTGCAGCCTGCAGACTTTTCTCAGACTTGTATGGATATGGAAGTGTTCAGTCTGTTCCTTTGGTATCATTCTCAACAGATACCCGAATTGTCTTCTTGTGTTGGTCGGTCATTCGACTTAACCGGATGGCTTCCGGTGTGAGTAGTATAACCGGACTTCTTCCGGTTATTCCTCTGCCTTGTGGCTGATCGGCTGTCTGATGTTTCCGGTTTTAAGCTTTGCCCGATCCTTTCTTTGTGCGGTCATGTTCCAAGTGTTCCTGGTCGGTTTATTAACTTGACCGGCTAGTTTTCTTTAGCCGGTTCTTTTGTTTGACCGGTCCGGTTCCTTGTTCCTGCATGGAAGGTTTATTTAAGTTAGGTTTATGTGAACCGGTCTAATTTTATCTAACAATTTCTCTCTTTTTGATTATTTTATTTAAAATTATCAAAACAATGTAAGTTTGCAAACGTAGGCCGGTTCTTTCTTTGACCGGATTTTTGAAACTGACTTAGGAGAATTTTTCGAAAAATTTGGAAAAATTTTGAGAAAAATTTAGTCTTATCTTTTATCTTATCAATTTCTCCCTTTTTGATTATTTTATTTAAAATTATCAAAACAATGTAAGTTTGCAAACGTAGGCCGGTTTCAAAAATAACTTTATATATATGATAGATAACCGAAAATAATATATAGAAATACTAAGACAAGCATAGGTAAAAGAAAGAGAGCCCCTATTCCGAGTCCGAGAAGTCATAGCTGGCCCTCAGATTCTTGTTCCGCTTTTTCTTCACTGGTTGCGGTCGACTGGCCGATTCGGAGACTCGTTGTCTTGTAGACCGAGGCTGCAGGTGCTCTTCAACCTCCTCTTCGACGTGAGTAGCCGGGTCCGGTTGATTCTGAGTAATCGTTTCAGTGACCTCGTTCAGCAGTCCGGTTACTAGGTCCTTCGTAGATGGTTTTCTTTTTTGCTTTGCCGGTATCGAAGAGGCAAAGGCCTCCTTTTTCTTTTTGTTAGCGGCTGCAAAACCTTCTAGCCTCTGTCTTTCCCTTTCTAACCGTTCTGCATCCTTCGCAGCTTGAGCGGCTACCGTCTTTGCAAATCCCGGGAACTAAGCCTCTGTCCTTCGAATTCGCTCGGCTTCTTCCTCTTCGGGAAGTCGCGGTGGGTCCTTCGCATTTCTTGCTTCGTTGTCCAGCGCATCCTGGACTTCTTGAGCCGCTCGGGCATCGGCCTCCACAGCCGCGGCATCCGCATTCATCTTTGCTTTGAGTAGTTCAGCAACTTGTGCGGAAAGCGCCTTGAGTTCGTCCTCGAGACCCGCATTCTTCTTTTCAAGTTCGGATACCCGTCCAAGTGTTGTGCCGACCAGGTCCTCCGTGACTTCTGTCAATCGATGATCGGTTTCTCTTTCAAGCTGGTCGAAGTTCTTTTCTATCTCGGAAGTCTTATCTTCCAAAATCACGGTTCGCCGAAGAACGTTAGTGTGCAGAGCCGCTTCTTTCTGGTGATCATCTTCGATTTCTGAGAACCGGTCTTCTGTTCTTGACAAAAGTTGCCTTGTAGTGTTGGCGAACTTGAGTGCCGAGCTAACGGTTCTCTGCATCTTTTCTTCTAGTGGGTTAACTGTCGAGTCTTCAAATTTTTGAAAGAGACTCTGGACCCATTCTTTTGTGACGCCCGGTTCGGAGACTTCCGGTTGTTTATGTGGAGACTGCCCGGTGAGAGGAGGGTCTGTCCTTTCATCGGTGTCATCTGTTGCCGGATTCGCCCTTGGAGGTGTTGGACCGTGAGCTGGACTCGTATCGATCCGGGGAGTTGTATAGTGCGGTAGTTCCCTTTGTCCGTACATCGCCTCCAGCCAGTCAATTTCTTTAATGAGTGCCCCTCTTACTTTCTCAAGCCTTTCCAACACCAACGGTGTTAAGGTGTCCTCCGATGCTACCTCTTCGAACCTTGCCGTGATCTTCTGGATCCGTATGGTTAGCTTCCGTAGTTGTGCTCGCGGTCTTAAGAGGCAGGTTCGGCCCAGGACCTCATGAATGGTTTCGGAGTTTGTGAGGTCCATGACTACGTCCTTCACTTCCCTTAGCCTTTGGAAACATTCCTCGTCGGTGTAGCCCAGTAGGATGTGCCTATACCGTTTGCCGAACCGGTGCTCGTGCCATTCCCGGTATATCTCGTCAACCTTACCAGCACGCCGTTCAATGACCTTTAGGGTTTTGAGCGCTATCTTATCGGCCTTTGCCTGTTCATCCTCCTCCTCCTCTTCTTCACTGCTTTCCTCACCGCCCTCGGCGTTCTCAGAATTTGCGCCTGTTCCGGTGTTGTCGGGTCTTTGGCCCGAATGCTCTTCATTGTTCGGTCTTTCGTCATCGGTCTTCTCTGATTCGGTTCTTTCAGATGTGGAAGCCGACTCTTCCTCCTCCGTTGGTTGTGGCGGTTCCGAGAAGACTATTTTCTCTTTCCCTTTGCTTTCGGCCTTTTCTTTAGCTGGGGCCGCTTTCTTGCCGGTTGTCTTCTTTCGGCCACCCATGGAACCGGGGGCCGGTTGCTTTCGTTCCAGGAATTGTTTGGCTCTGATTAGGCTTCTTGATGGGATGGTCACGCCGGGACCGATCTTGAGGTTATGGTGAAGGAAGATTTTACCGAGAGGAACAGCGTACCCCCATGACCGGTTTGAGTCCGGTTTCACCATTTCCTTCAAATTGTGGAACACTTCCTTCGCCTAGTTCACCTTTGTTCCTTCTATCAGGCCGACTAGCATCCTTATTTTGTCTTTGGTTAGGCTGCTGTAGTTTCCTCCTCTCGCCTGAACCGCCTTTGTGAAGATATCACAAATCGGTATATACTCCGGTTTCAACGTCGATTTGTTACCGGATACTTTTATCGGCTCCTTAGTCGCTGAGAGTATCTAGCATGCTGCTTCAAATGTCCTTAGCTCTATATCCGCCGTTGCATCCTGACCGGCTGTTGGAAGGCGCAGGCTCTC